>NW_006775143.1:413015-442140 GCF_000442215.2 Lipotes vexillifer | reverse complement strand
ATCCCTCGGCAGGAACTAAGAGGAAGGGAGGGTGTGGAGATGGGTATGTGGGGTTGAATGCAATTGTGAAGTCAGCTAGGATACAGATCTTGGGGCTGAGCAAATCATGGCCTTTCCCGAGCACCAGTCTAGGCGAGTTGGCCTGAATAAGGAAGAAAGCTGTACCCTTGCATGTGAGTAAGTGTGCAAGGAACACTTATTGAGAGAGAGAAGGCAGGGCAGGGTAGCTAATCTAAAAAGGCTGATCACTTGTACTAAGAAAGTGATGGACCCATCTATTAAAAATATTAATAAGAAGCCAGCAAACATGGACAGAGCCTACGTGCCAGGCACTGTACCTGACACTTAACCTCAGTTATCTCATTCAATCTTCACATCAACCTTATCTATGAGAGTAAGTGGTATTATCCCTGTGATAAAGATACATGGGACCAGGGACTTCCCTGGTGGTCCAGTGGTAAAGAATCTGCCTTACAATGCAGGAGACGTGGGTTCGATCTCTGGCCAGGGAACTAAGATCCCACATGCCGTGGGGCAACTAAGCCCACGTGCCACAACTACTGAGCTCGCGTGCCTTAACTAGAGCCCTCATGCCACAAACTACAGAGCCCATGCGCCCTGGAACCCGCACACCAGAAGTAGAGAGAAGCCGCGCGCCACAACGAAGAGCCTGCATGCCTCAACGAAGATCCCGCCCGCCTCAGCTGAGACCCGACGTAGCCAAAAATAAATAAAATAATTAATTAATTAAAAAAAAATACACGGGACCAGAGAAGTTAGGAAATGGCCAAGTTCACAAAAGTGGTAAGAAGAGAAATGGGATTGTGGCCCAAGTTAATCTATTCCAAGGCCTGTACCGGCTAATAAGGAAAGGTAATTTTACAGTGTTCTTGCATAACAGAAACAGTTTGATTGTTTTTTAGAGCCAGATTCCAAGTCCCCTCTGACTCCTGAATCAGTGCTTCTAACCACTATGCCACATGGTTTCTTTCTAAACCCCTGTCCATCCCAAAGTGCCTGATAAAATAGATCAGCAAATGGGAATCGGGCAGGGTTGGATAAATAATAGCAAAGTCTGGTGAGACAGGAGGGATCAAACAAAGCGGTTAGGAAAGAACAAAACAGCGCTGAGAAGCAAAGCAGGCAAGCTGAGAATAAAAGGCTCATGTTTGTGACAAATAATTCCCTTTAACAGGCTTGTCTTTCCATTTTCTCCAACCCCCCCATCTCATCTGATGACACTCTCATTCCAACTGAATTCTCTTGTGTCGTACATCTCTGTTTTTTCCATCTCATTTTCTCTCACCTGTTCTATTTCCCTTCCATTAAACCATGCCTCCTCTTCCTCTGGACCACTCCCTTTTCTGCCTGGCCTCCAATTGCTCCCCAAGCACCAGGCTCCCTCAAACTGCTTGTCTTCTTCCTCTGCTGAGTGACTAATAGCTTTTTCCTGATCTGCTGGTCATCGAGGGGGTAGAGCAGCCTCTACCCCACACTGGACTCTGGGAGGGGATCCAGAGTAGGGGGCATGAGAGGACAGAAAGAAGGAAGAAGAGGAAAAGGAAGAAAGACCAGGGATGTAATAGGGAGATGACAGAAAGCAAACAAAACGAGAGGAAAATAGAATGGGAGGGATGAAAAGAGTAAAGAACGAAAGCTTTTAATCCAAGAAATGAAGGAAGGGCTGTAAGACAGAAAAGGATGAGAGGGGAGCAAGTAAGAAGAGACAGGTGCTAAAGAGAAATAGAAGGGGAGAGGTAAAAAATAAAGAAAAAATAAGGCAGAGGAGAGAGGCAAAAAAATATTGAGAAAATAGTAAAGGCAAGGGCCTGGGGTGGGAAGGAATGCAGTTAGGCTGAAGGGGGTGAAAAAGCAAAACAAAGTAATCAAGCAAGTTGGGAAAGCAGTGAGAGACATAGATAGCCAGCGGAAAGGAACATGGAGAGGCAAGGAAAACAAACCCAGCAGGAAGCAGATAGATGTAAGCAAAACAAGATTGAGAGAGATTCTTGGATAAAATGGAAAGATTCTTTTTTTTCAAGTTTATCTTTCCCCTTGCCTCAGCAAACACACCATTTTATTTAACAGCAAATGAGCACATTAAACTAGCTAAAAAACAAGTAAAGCCATGGAGCAGTGTATACAGGGAATATTGTTGGGTCAGTGATGTCTCCCAGGAGATCTCAGGGCTTCATTCAGGCTTTGGGAAATATGCACTCATCATCATAATAGCGAATATTAACTGAAAGTGTACTATGTGCTACCACTGTGCGTAGCACTTTGCATATACTGCATGTAATTCTCTCAACAAGCCTGCAATGCAGTTACTATTCTTAGCTCTGAGACAAGGGTAGGGAGAGGGTTCAAGTAACTAGCCCACGGCTGCCTAAGGTTGCCCAGCTTTACATGGTAGGCCCAGCATCAAACTCAGGCAATCCAAATCCAGAGCCCATGCTCTCAACCACCACGGTCCAGAAAAGGAAGCATGGTAGCTAAAAGTAGGGCTTGTAATAGCCTATAATGGAATATAATCTGAAAACTATGTATTTATAACAAACAGTTTGCTGTATACCCGAAACGAACACAATAGTTTGAATCAACTATACTTCAATTAAAAATATATATAAAATCAATAAAATCAGAGCTTGGAACTTGACAAACATTGTTGACTGAGCCCATGTTGTGTACCTGGCACCATCTTGGTGGCCAGGAGATAATCAGAGATAAATGAGACAGAAGCTTGGCTCCCAAGAAGGTAATGGGATAGCAGTGAGAAGAAGATATATATAAATGCACAGTTCACATTAGGTGGGAGATAAGAACTTTATGTTGAAGGGGTAAAGATGTAGAATGCCCCTCCATGGGCAGGATTCGAAGGAAGGGTAGAGGTTCTTAGCAGATGTTTTCTGTAAAAAGACTGGTAATAAATACTGTAGACTTTGTGGGCCACAGGTCACTGTGACAACTAGTCAGCTCTGCCTTGATAGCACAAATGCAGCCATCAAGAACATGTAAACGAATAAGCAAGTGTGGATGTGTTCCAGAAAGACCTGTTTTGATGGCAATTAAATTTGAATTTCATATCATTTTCTTGTGTCACAGAATATTATCTTTTAAAAAAAAATTGTTGGGCCTCCCTGGTGGCGCAGTGGTTGAGAGTCCGCCTGCCGATGCAGGGGATACGGGTTCGTGCCCCGGTCCGGGAGGATCCCACATGCCGCGGAGCGGCTGGGCCCGTGAGCCACGGCCGCTGAGCTTGCGCGTCCGGCAACGGGAAAGGCCACGACAGTGAGAGGCCCACATATCGCAAAAAAAAAAAAAAAAAAAAATTGTTTCAATCATTTACAAATGTAAGATACATCCTTAGCTCTTGGGTGGTAGGATAGATTGGCTGAGGGCTGTGGTTGACCAACTCCTGCTCTAGGTAAAAAAGTGGGAAAGTATTTCCAGTAGAAAGAGGCATGTACAAAATCAGAGTGGCATAAAAAGACTTGGGGTTTCCTAAGTATAACTGAATCTTGAACAATTCAGGTTTGAACTGTGTGGGTCCACTTATATACCAGTTGTTTTCAACAGTAGGTAACACTGTAGTACACAACCTACAGTTGGTTGAATCATGGATGCAGAGGAACTGCTGTATCAGAGGACCAAGTGTAAGTTGTGCATGGATTTTCCACTGAGCAGAGGGTAGGGGGCCCCTAACTTTTGCGTTGTTCAAGGGTCAGCTGTATTTCTACTGTCTGCCTCAAGTGCCAGGTATAGCCTAGGGCCCGATTGAGGTAGGGTTAGAGATGTGGGATGGGGTTGAATTATGAAGCATGCAGAATTTCTCATAAGGAGCTTGGATTTTATGACCACTGGGAGTCCTTGAAATACGTTTTATGTAGGATTTACCGACCCCAATTTAGTTTTAGATGTAAACAACAAATGGGGTAGATCGAGACTCTAGCAATATTTGAGCCATGTGTGGATAAAGACCCCAACTAAAACAGGAGCAACTGATGTGGAAGCAGGGCCATTCCAAATATTGTTTAGGAGGTGAAATTTACTGGTTTGGTGGCTGAAGAGTTGAGAAAGGAAGGAAGCAAGAGTCTGAGATGCCAAGCATGTCTTGCTTGGCGATTGTGCTTGTAACATGAACCAAAAGAGTTAAGTGTCATAGGGATAATGAGCTACTTCACAAAACCAAACAAAAATGTGTGTGTGTGTGTGTGTGTGTGTGTGTGTGTGTGTGTGAGAAGTTCTCTGATTACAATGTTAATATATGCTTATTTAGGTTAGATACTATCACACATTTTCACTAACTACCAAACACCTCTTGTACATCACTGCAAATCCTTTGGACCTCACCTCTTACACCAGCATGTCAGTGATGAATGGCTTAATTCAGATGTAACCTAGCAGTTTCTTGTCCCAGACATGCATTAGGCACCTCTGTCTTTTTGCCCCAGGGCTTCTGTGACTACACATCAAGGGAAACCTACATGAAATATTTTGCATGCCATCTTATGCAAGCTGGAAACCAGAGTTAATGCCCAAAGATCAACTCTTGACCAGTGGGAGCTGGGAGAAGATATAGGAAGGCCTCTCCTCTATCATAGGTAGATAATTCTGAGATGAATGTAGTAACATATGCTTTCTCAGAAGGCCTGGTGGAATGAAGCACCAGCTGTCTGCCATGATGGGCAAATCAATAATGCATCTTTGTATTCCCTTTTCCTCTTTCTCTGACTCAATTCACTGACCCCCTCACTCTTACTCCCTGGATCAACTCCCTAAAAACTACCTGTCGGGAAATCTTTTTTTTTTAAGGTTAATTTCTTAGGAGAATTCAGGGAAAGGAAGATGATTAACAATAGAAGCTTATGTTTTGCCTAGATAATCTGCAAACATGTTCCTGTTTGGCAGGCCGGTGGCAATTTAGAGACATGGTTCTTTTCCTTGTGTGTCTCTGACATCTTTTAGGACCTCAGAATCCCCTCTGAGGGAAATAATGCATGGAAAATTCATGCCTGCTTCTCTCCCTTGGGACTCATGTGACACGTGTCCCATCCTCTTGAAGTCCATAAGCAAGCAGGGAGTTATATGGTCCTACCCAGATACACAGGGCTTCAAAAATGTAATTCCTGTTCAGTAGCCTTTTCTTAGCAAACTCTGCACTCTGGAAGGAGAGCATATATTTTGGTGAACAGCTGGCCATTTCTACCTCAATGTTCAACGTACAAATTTTGGAAAATAAAGAAAAGTGTAAAAAATAAGTTGAAGTCACTATGACTTTACTCACCAGAAAGAGCCACTATTTTATTTTATTTTGAAGTATTTCTATCTGGACTTTTTTCTATATAGTTAGTCATATCTTAGAAATATATATATATACACACATATACAGACACACAGTTATTTTATTACAGGTTTACATCCTACTCATTTCACTTAACATTTTATTCTATTACTATTATAATATTAATTAGTTTATAATATTAATATTGATGTTATGATAGTTAATGAAAATTTTCTCATTTCATTTGTATTCCTCTTAAGATGTCAGGAAGGCTGAATTAGAGCTAAGTGATCATGTGCAAAGTGGAGGCAAACCTCAACAGGCACAGATGCAGCTCACAGTCTCGGAGAAGATAAGACTTGGACACAAATAAACATATGTTCTATTATGTTAGGAGTCAACACGTGAATTGGTGGGCTGCTGAAATGAGGCCATTTAAGACTTTACGTGTCCTAGCTTTAGCCAGTTAATCTTTTTATTTTTCCTTTGAGAGCTTAGTGAAAATAATGAAATACTTTGTTGACATTGGATGTTATAGAAATGAAAGACTTAATTTTTAATTAATGAGCATGCCAACTATTATTGCTACCAGGCCAAAGTCTATAGTGTAGCTCCACAGAGACTAGCAAAAGGGAATGGGACGCAAGAGTAATGTCCCCATTTGGACACGATGGTGTCATCTGAAGTCAAACATTCAAGCAGGTGTGGGATTTAGGAGGATAAGTGGTTGTCCTCCCTGGGCTAGGGATAGGGTACAGAGGAGCATATCTATAACTAGCAATGATCAAATTCCTAATGATGAATAAACCATTTTGCTTGGGGCAATCGTTTCTTCTTCCCTCTAACACTCTTACTACCTATGCAGTTTAAATGTTAATACTTCTCCCAGTAAATTACATATCAGACTCAAGCAGAGCTGACCCAACTCTAGGGGGGTTTATCTTATCTATCCTATTTATCCAAAGGTCTCATGTAAATAAACATTTCCACACTTCATTCTGTGAACAAGTGACCCCAAAGAGATTTTCGACTTTTATTCCACAAGAGAGCAATATAGATAAAGAGTCAGGTGAGTCCCAAGAAGGAACCTGTGGCTTCCATTAGGGATAAAAGAATGTGGAAGTGTTGATGGCTAGCTTCCTGGAGGAAGAGAGATCTGTTAAAGTTCTCTACTTTCAATTGTAGGTTATGCTGAGTGTGTCTTTTGGAATTTTGATTGGGTTGAAATAAACAGAAGGGGAGATCTGAGAACAATGTAAATGAGGCTCCTTAAGAGTATTCATGTATCAGATAAACGTCAAATGCTCCATGTTGGGCTTCTTGATTCTGAGGTGTTCGGTACATACACTTGGTGGTGGTTTCTGATCCAAAATGGGAATCTTGCCTGAGCATAGCCCTTACAGAAGGAGGGTGACAGGAACTCAACTATGGCCTCTGAATCCTTTGCTGTGAGGCAGCCTTTGGTCTTTGCTACATTGTGCCTTTTTCCTGCAATAACATCAGATTTTTAAGCATTGTCACTTTAGATCCTATATGTCTTTTTTTTTTTGCAGTGCGCGGGCCTCTCACTGTTGTGGCCTCTCCCATTGAGGAGCACAGGCTCCGGACGCGCAGGCTCAGCGGCCATGGCTCACGGGCCCAGCCGCTCCGCGGCATGTGGGATCCTCCCAGACCCGGGCACGAACCACAGCCTCTCACCGCTGCGGCCTCTCCCGCTGCGGAGCACAGGCTCCGGACGCGCAGGCTCAGCGGCCATGGCTCACGGGCCCAGCCGCTCCGCGGCATGTGGGATCCTCCCAGACCCGGGCACGAACCCGAGTCCCCCGCATCGGCAGGCGGACTCTCAACCACTGCGCCACCAGGGAAGCCCCCTATATGTCTTTTTTAACAGTTGAACTCTGTCTGACATCTTTAGAGCAAGTATGAATTTTTAAAAAGAATAGTCCCTTTCAAAATTATTTCTATATGTGTCGGTTTTAATTTGGGCCTCAGAATATGAACTTACAATATTACATTTACCAAAAGTAAAATTAAAATGTGTTTTCTTTGAAAATTAATAGAAATTTGACCTTAGAGTTCACGTTGTATAGTATGGTGAGAACTTGGAGTATAAGAATTCAAATTTATGAATGGCACATTTATTTGTATTTACAAATATATAATTCCTAAAACCTTATTATAAACATTAAGTCTCCTATCAATTACAGAAACAAATATTGAATCAGCAATTATCAAACTTTCATTAATGGTGAACTGAGTTATTCCATAATGCAAAGTAAAAAAACTTTTTCCAGGAAAATATTCAGGACCATATTAAAACATAGATTAACATTTATGTTGCTCACTGGAATATTATTGTAATGGATGTCTTGCACAATGTGTATTTGCTTAAAGATATATCTTAGTCTAGATAGCTTTGAGGGGCATTTGATGAAAGGTATAAAATCACTGTCAAAAATAATGACAGCATCAAGCTGGATTTGAGTTCAATTTAGCTTTTCATGATGGCTATAAATAAAGGAATTATTTGATTTGAATTTAAGCTAGCAAAGCTTATTGGGGGATGCATATCACATTTTTTATCTTTTAAACTCTGATATTGAATACTGAGGAAAATAAGGTACACAAAGTATGTAGAGTGAAAAGTATCTTGCACAGCAGTTTTTGGTAACAGAGCCTTTACGAAATTCTCCAAGGATCAAGAGAAGTTGAGCAGTGAGCACTACATAATTTCACTGATCAAATGTTTATATTGTTTATGGTAGTATTCATAGCTGTAACTAACTCCAAATCTTTAGAGAATTTATTTCTCACTCAAGTTAAGACTTACAATTCAGAGATTAAGACTTTGTCATATTCTAGGGTCCCATAGGCCTTCCCTTTCAGCCAAGAGATTGGGAAAGAAAATGTGGAGGAAGGATATTTATTAACCACTTTTTCATGGATAAGATACACATCTCTTCTGCTTACACACCAATTGCAAGAACTTGTACTATGACTCCAACTAAGGGAGCTAAAAACGTAATCTCTAGTCAGGTCAGTTTTTCCCTTTCTACTGCACTGTCAGATGGGATCTGGTGCAGAATCGATCATCCCTTGGCATCCATTTTAGCTTCTATATGGCACTAGAAGACTAATAGTGATATTTGGTACCATTGCTATATAGTGTTTTCCACAGTTCCAAGGGTGCAGTCCGGTGAAATATTTCATGAATAAAAAATAATTTCAATATTGTTTGGAAAATAATCTATGTAATAGTCATCTGCTTAAAGATTTGCTATTCATATTGATACATATCAACTCTAAAAATACATAGCATGGGCTTCCCTGGTGGCGCAGTGGTTGAGAGTCCGCCTGCCGATGCAGGGGACTTGGGTTCGTGCCCCGGTCCAGGAGGATCCCGCATGCCGTGGAGCAACTAGGCCCGTGGGCCACGGCCACTGAGCCTGCACGTCCAGAGCCTGTGCTCCGCAGTGGGAGAGGCCACAGTGGTGAGATGCCTGCGTACCGCAAAAAAACAAAAAAAACATAGCATTTCCAAAACATATAAGTTCTAAAAATTCCCACAAAGAAAAACCTGTTGAATTTTAAATTTGTATTTTCAAAAAATTATTGCATGTTTATTGATATACATAATTACATAAAATAAAATTGCATATAGTTAAATGGTTTGTTCTGAAAATTTAGACATAGGCATATACCTGTGAAACCATCGCCACAATCAAGATAGTGTGCATATCTCTCTTCTCCCCAAAAGTTTCTTCATGCCTCTTTGTAATACCTTCTTCTCTGAACAACTACTGATTAAATTTCTGGCGATATAAATTAATTTGCATGTAAAAGAGTTCAATATAAATGGAATCATATAATAAAAGCAAAAAAAAATTGCTTAATGTGTGTTTTATGGCCTAGAATGTGGTCTATCTTTGGTGAAAATTCCTTGTGAGCTTGAGAAGAATGTGTAGTCTGCCGTTGTTAAAGGAATATTCTATAAATGTCAGTTAGATAAAGTTGATGGATATTGCTGTCCAGGTCAACTATATCCTTACTGATTTTCTATCTACTTGATCTACCAATTACTGAAAAAGAAAAACAGTATTGAATTTTCAGTACTGAATTTTTCAATAATAATAGTGGATATGTCTCTTATTCCTTTCCGTGATATCAGTTTTTGCCTCATGTATTTTGACTCTTATTTGTACTTGGCTCTGTTACTAGGTGCATACACTTTAAGGATTGTTATTTCTTCTTGAGGAATTGACTTCTTTATCATTATGTAATATCCCTCTTTATCCATGATAATTTTCCTTTGTTTTGAAATCCACAAATCTGTATTTTCTTTACTCTGATGTTCAGAATGTTTCGACATTACCATATAGGTCTCTGATCTTTTACTCCTTGAATCTGACCTCCATTCCTTTATCCTGTTGCCCTCCTTCCCCTGCTGAGCTCCAGAATTCTCCCTCAGAGTTTCCACTGAAGGACTTTGTGAGTGTCTTTATCTTTCTCCGGTAACCACAGCCAGCCCCTGGCTGTGCTTCATTTCCTACAGAAATTCAGCTGCTTGGGTACTTATTAGGAGCAGCTGTTAGACAATCTGGAGGGCAAGCCAATGATGCTTTACTTGGGGCAGGATTGCTGATGGAGAGGAAAAGCAGAGGCATTAGAGGCATCCAGAGGCCTTGGATGGAGGGTCTCAAGGGGGATATCAGAGAGGAAAAAGACATGACCAGAAGTCTCGTTGTCTGGTGCCTCCTCCCCTTGGGATAAGGGTACTGTGGGTTGTTCAGGCATAAAGGCCAGAGGCAGTGAGGGTCAGTGAGTTGGTAGTAGACACCAGTCATTGGAGCCACACCTGTGAGAGCTGCTTGCCTCCAGGAAGAGATAGTACTCCCTACTGACCTGGGGACACATTTCCACTCCCTAGTCCACCCTCTTCTCACCTTGAGAATGATCTTCAGGCCCCAGAGGTGGGATGAAAGCAGAAGTATTTAAAGCTGTTAAAGCAATCCCTGGAGAACTGCAGTGTGAAAAGCAGCACACTCTGTTGAAAGCAGTAAATGCTTGTTTTGTCACAGACACGGTATTAGGAACTTTTTGCTATTTCATTTAAATCTCACAACTTGGTCTGAGGTGTGTGTGTGTGTGTGTGTGTGTGTGTGTGTGTGTACACACGCTTGCATATCCCTGTTGTAAAACTGATAAAACTGAGTGAGCTAACTATTTTTTACATCACACAGAGATTAGAGGATGCATTTGTTTTAACCAATGTCCCTTGGACCAAACTCCTAGCCCCTAACTCATAACTGCCACAGGATAGGGCAAGAGTCTTCAGGTCGCGTTTCACAGTATTTAGAGGTGCTGTTGAGAGAGCAGGAGAACCAGGACCTATGGGTGAAGGTGATGGTGACTGAAGTCCCCTGATATCATTCTGAACTTCTTCACAAATGCAGATTCAAGGCAACTGGATGGGCTGTTGCCTCACTAGAGTAGTTCCTTCCCCATTGACTGGAGGCACTGAAACAGAAGCAAGGCAAATATCCACCTGGAGTGCCTTTATGGTCATTGATGCACAATACAGAATGGGCTAGATGATCACCAAGGTCCTTTTCAACACGAAGGGTTTCTGATTCTCCGACTGCCAAGTTTTAGCTTGTTTTAACAGTTGGTGCTCTTAAGACTTCACAAAGCATATGCAGTATTCCTCTAGATTAAGATTGCTTGATATCACATCCCTCAAACCCTAAGAGAAACATAATAAATTAAATAAATAAGTAAAACAAAAGCATACCATTTAACGATCCCTCACGTAAGTCCAGGCACTAAGTGCTTTGTGTACTTTAATCCTCGCAACTCCTTGGGAAGTCTGTGTTGTAATTGTATAAAGGGAAAGGGGAACCTGAGATTTGGAGAGGTTTATATAGTTTCCTCAAGTTCAAGGATAATAGGTAGCAGAAGAGGAATTGATAACCAAGCCTGTCGGCTGCTATAGCTTTGTTCCTTATCATTTTATTAGACCAGTTTTTTCCAAATGTTAAAATTTTCTTCTTCTTCTTAATATTAATAATATATCTGAGGCTTAGATTAAAAGGAATCTCTCATGGACTAATGGTTTCCTAGGTGCCCTGTGCCCTGGACCTAAAAAAATTCATTTAATACAATGATCCTCTAAAGTCATTATTATTATTCTTATTTTATAAATACAAAACAAAGAGAAATGAAGACATTTCTCTTTGCCACTCATGTGATGATTGGCAGAACCAGATACCTTAACAGACCTGGATGTCTGCAGTGAACCACTCTGACTTGGCACATAGGACTGGAAAAGTCCACGGTTATAAGGCAAAGTGACTTGCTTGGACCCTCAATACTTGGCAAATCTGAACTAGAATCCGTTTTTTTAAGCTTTAGTTAATTTTCTTTTTTTCCACACCAGCAATGTTGATCATAAAAAGTCAATAAGACAGTGTGGCTCTGTTTATTATAACTAACACTTCAAATCTCATTTTCTCGTTCATTCGTACTGTCTATACAAATGTAATAAGTATTTGCTGTGTGTGTTATACAAGTTGCTAACATCAAGCAGTTTTGGGTAAATCTGTCTAAGAGAAAGGAAAACCTATGCCTGGGCTCTGATACAAGAATCAAGTCCAGAGAAGGTCCCGTCCCACCAACAGAGACGCTGATCGTAAAGGATGGTTTTTTCCCTCTGAGTTCAGACTTACCTCTTAAACTCTGCAAAAGAGAACAAGGGGATGAAATGACTCTGAAGCACATTTTGAAAGGGGAGCAATGTTTCTCTCTCTGGATTTTTTGAAGCAATGAAAAAATTTGTAGACATATAGAGGAGACAGGGTCAATCTGTGGAACTCCAATGATTTGCTTCAATCTTCTGCACATCTCATAAGCAGAGTTTCTCTCAGAAACTATGTAGAATGCAAAGCAAGCTCAGCAGTCCAATGAGCTGTCATTATAGGTGAGTTGGATTCATCCTCATGGGCTAGAGACTGGTGAGGCTCTTTTTCCTACCTCTATAGTGTGAGGAAAGCTGAGGGTCAGGACATCTGGGTGATTTTCATATTCTAACACAGTGCTTCCCAAAAGATGAATTTGTACCTTGGGTGTCTTCTAAATGTTTGTATGTAATACTTAGGATGATTGAAAATGTTCTCAATATGATTACACGTGGTACATAAACCCAGCCCTAAGAAAAAATGAATCACATGATGAGAAAATTATTTTCATTTTAATTCTCTTCCAATCCTTCAGATGAAGTCAAGGAGAAACTACCATTTTGGGGCTAATAGGTCTTTAACACCTGATTTCACCCTCCTTTTTTTTTTAACAAAGGAAAAGCAAACTTCATACTGAGAGTCTAGGACCAAAAGGAATATCTATCTGAGATGCAATCAAATGTAATTGTTTTCATTGGATTTAAGTTAAAGCAATAGTTGGTCCTCATTATTTGCAGAATTCACATTTATGAATTCACCTACTCACTAAAATTTATTTGCAACCCCCAAATCAATACTTGCAGCATTTTTGCTGTCATTTGTGGACACGTGCAGAGGGGTGGAAAAAACTGAGTCACCCCACGTAGATGTTCTCAGCTAAGGTTGAACAAGGTGACACTCTGCCTTCTTGTCTCAGACCTCATACTGCACACAAGTCTTCTTTATCATGGTCTATTGAGTGCCACATTTTTCTCATTCTTGTGAGGGGTTTTTTGTTAGTGATTTTTCTGTTTAAAATGGACCCTAAGCATAGTGCTGAAGTGGTATCTAGTGTTCCTAAGGCACAAGAATGTGTCCTAGGAAAATGCAAGTGTTAGGTAAGCTTCATTCAGACATGAGTTACAGTGTTGTTAGCTGTGAATTCAATAGTAATGAATCAATGATGTATGTTAAATCAGGTATATATTACATAAGGTGTCTTTAAACAGAAACTCACAGATACAAAGGTTATGCACTGATTGGTTGATGTGTGACCAGAGGCTCTCAGAAACTTAACGCTGTATTCCCCTTAGGTGTAATGGTTCAGCATTTGCTAATCTGTGTTTGTGGAGACTCTACAACATTACTACCATAAATAATGAGGACTGTTACACTACTTCTGTTTTAGGCAAGGGATTTGGACCTTCCATTTATGATGGTGCTATTTAAAGTATCCTTTAAAATAAATTTCTTTAAGTAAAAAAGCATTATGTTAAAAATAAATAGTACATGCTGTTTGCTGTTATAGCCAAACTTGAAAGCACTGAGAAAAAGTCTGAAGTTTTCAAGTCACTGCTTTATTGGGTAACCCACCAACATACTGAATTAATCATTGAGCTTCAGTGCCCTTATCTCTAAAATGACAATACCTTTCCACATAGTGAGGTGCTTCTGAGGAAATAGAGGAGCACTTTGAAGCCTATAAACAACCTTCCCAGTATGAATGAGGCATCGTTGCAATCATTGTTACTGCCTGTTGCTGACAAATTGTGAGGATTACCAGCTACTCTGAGCTCCTCTGCTACTGCAGTTCCATTTGTCAGAAGAGAGAGAGAGAGAGAGAGAGAGAGAGAAAAAAAGACCCACACCTTCATTACCCACTAATAATGAAAAACTAATGACCTTTTTTCCCATGTTGGTGAATATTTTTCCTGTCAACTCTGATATGCTCATAATGTGGGCAGACAGATTATTTATGACCAGGGAAATTAAATATTATTTCATTTCTCCTAATACAATGTGTGGCGTCTCCCAGCTCCCAATTCCTTCCCATTAAGGTTATTGTCTTTTCTGCTCCAATTGGCCGCATGCTGTTGGGTTGTAACGGCACTGGCAGGATGCTCGGAGCATAATGGAGGTGGGAGAAATGGTGTAATTTGCAAGGCTGCCTTTCCCGTCTCTTCTAAATGAAGACATTTTGTCCCTGCAAGTCAAAACCCATTTTGATGAGTCTAGTTGCATTTGGACTAATGGAAAAGGATAGCGACAGCCATAATGGGTTTCATGAACTGGGTTTTCTTATTCAGAATCGGGAGGGTCATTTAAGACCATCTGTTTCAAGTCTCTAGTTTTGCATACGAGGAAGCTGAGAGCAGGGGACTCATGTAATGAAGTCTGGTGAGAGAGCACAATTTTCCATTGCCAAATCCCATTCTAATAATTATTCTGGATTTTGACTTATATCTATTTCAGGGGCCCATGCTTTTTCTAAGCACCTGGAGATATGATGACATTGTGTAAGGTCCAGAGACAGGAATGTTTCCTTCATGACTCTGTGCCTTTGCTTGTTCTATTCCTTCAGGTAGTTAGGTGACAGCGCTCCTCATGGGATGGGATGGGGTTTTGTTGGGCTCGCACGGCAGCTTGCCTTTTCCCTCTGCCCCCTCTGGCTTTCCTCCCCTCCTTTCATAGGTGTTGATTTCTAATATAAGACCCCATCTCAATGCCTGCTCCAGGGGAACTTAACCTGTGGCCCAGAGGAGATGACATGTTAAGGTCCTTCCTTCCCTATTCTTGTATTTATTTCACACCTCCGGTGTTCCAAAACTGATGAAGGTCTAGTATGTAAGATACAGTCCCTGACAACTTAGAGATCCTACCGTGAGGGTAGCGATGGACAAGTAGGTACAGTTATGTTGAGCCAAGATTTAATCCAGACCACTCTTACCTTTTTTTTTTTTTTTTGCGGTACGCGGGCCTCTCACTGCCGCGGCCTCTCCCATTGCGGAGCACAGGCTCCGGACGCGCAGGCTCAGCGGCCACGGCTCACGGGCCCAGCCGCTCCGCGGCACGCGGGATCCTCCCAGACCGGCGTCACGAACCCGCGTCCCCTGCATCGGCAGGCGGACTCCCAACCACTGCGCCACCAGGGAAGCCCCACTCTTACCTTTAGACTGGACTATGGCAATATGGCCCTTGCTTGATCCCATTTCTCATCTTATTCCCACTTATTCACCCAAGTCAAAACCCAGATTTGATTATGTCAGTTCTCGGCTTAAAATCTCTCAGTGAATCACCATTGCAGTTCAAGTAAAGCCCCGGTTTCTCATTTAGCCCTGCCTATTTCCCCAATATCATTTCTTCCTAATTTATTATTTATTAACACTGACCTGTTTTCAGTTTCTCAAACCCATATGTTCTTCCCCATCTCAAAGTTGCCATACCTGCTTTTTCCTCCATCCAGAGCATTCTTCCTCTGCCTTCTCTGAGTGACTGACACAACTCCCATTCTTGACACCTTGTTTTCTTTGCCATCTCCTCAAGGCTTCCACATAGAGTGTTGCAGGTTCTATGCCAGAAATCCTAGGGGATGCCGCTCACATTGCTAGTCACTGTTGATTTGTATATTTATTATAATTATTAGATGATATTTGTCAATAAAGACCTTGAACAAGAGATAGCTTTTACTGATTTGCCAGAAGTCCCAAATAGTCATGATAAGTGGAGGGGGAGTTCATCTCCTTAGCCTCCTTCTTTGACCACTGGATACAATTTATTCCCTTTATTGTCATTTCAATTGTTTATTCATTTGCTTGCTTACTTTAGTGTTTGTCCACTGCATTAATTATAAGCACTTCATGGTTAGGAAGATAATTTTTTTCACCCACAAATATACTGTCTGCCTTGCAAAGCGCCTGCCATATAAAAAGTGCTCAATAGGGGCTTCCCTGGTGGCGCAGTGCTTGAGAGTCCGCCTGCCGATGCAGGGGACGCGGGTTCGTGCCCCGTTTCGGGAAGATCCTACGTGCCGCGGAGCGGCTGGGCCCGTGAGCCATGGCCGCTGGGCCTGCGCGTCCGGAGCCTGTGCTCCACAAATGGGAGAGGCCACAACAGTGAGAGGCCCGCATAACGCAAGAAAAAAAAAAAAAAGTGCTCAATAAATGTTTGTTGCAAAAAATTGTTATGGAGTAAGTTAAGGACGGTGAATGGGGGTGGGAGGGGGGGCATTTGGGCTGAAGTATGAAGTAAGCATAGGATTTAAGTACTGCTCCAAGAAAGAGAGGCATTTTTGGTGGTGGTGGAGAGCAGCCCCATATCTGTGAAATGGGACAAAAACACCTGTATTAAAGGAATATGCTTGGGCTTCCCTGGTGGTGCAGTGGTTAAAAATCCACCTGCCAATGCAGGGGACACGGGTTCGAGCCCTGGTCTGGTAAGATCCCACATGCTGCAGAGCAACTAAGCCTGTATGCCACAACTACTGAGCCTGTGCTCTAGAGCCCGTGAGCCACAGCTACTGAAGCCCGCGCACCTAGAGCCTGTGCTCCACGACAAGAGAAGCCACTGCAATGAGAAGCCTGCACACCGCAGTTAAGAGTAGCCCCTGCTCACCGCAACTAGGGAGAGCCCGCGCGCAGCAAAGAAGACCCAAATGCAGCCAAAAATAAATAAATAAAATAAATAAATTTATAAAAAAAAGGAATATGCTCACAAATGTAAAGTGCTAGCAAAATACTTGACATGACAACACTTAAAAGACATTTCTGTTAGCATTATTCTCTACTATGGTTAATGTATAATAGAAACATTACTTCCATCAATTAATTTTTAAGTACACAATTTAAAAAATACAAAAATCAAAAGTTTATAATTACCTTGTCTGGTTTGGAGACTTCTCTGGAAGAATTTAGATTTTATAACTTTTGGGTTACCTAACCACCTTGCAATTTATATTGAAACAGTGAAAAAAAATAGACTTTACAGAAAATTACACACATACATAGCCCAGGATGCTGGGAGAGTGACTGAAGAGAGTACCAATGTTTTTCTTTCTTATGAAATTTTGCTCTCCCCACCATTGCCGTGATCTGCTAAACCAATGCCCCTGGGAGGCCAAAGGAAGTTAGACAAAATCTACATCACCAACATCAGGGCTCTCTTTAAACTGCACAACCAAAGGAAGAACGTTCAATGGCAAGTTTTCAGCAATTCCCTTTTATATCTCCAGACCTAGGAAGACATTGGTACCTCAAAAACACTTTTGAAACATCTTCTGTGTTAAGAAGAAAAACATTACCAACTTCAAAATTCCCAAGTTCATGGTGAGGACTAAGTTGAGGTCACTTGCTATTTTCTTCCAAGTAGCTGATCGTCCTTCCATTTCTCACTCTTTCTTTATAGGTCAGTGAATTTTTTTCATATTAAATATATTCTATAATACATTGTACTTTCCAAAAAGCCCAAAGCACACACATACAAAAGAAAAACCAACCGAGATCTTAACAAATTCCATCTTTCCACAAGAAAATAAAATGCTATTGGCAAAGCTTTGGGTCGTTAAATGATTTGGGTATTAGAGAAAACGTGGGTGGCAGAATGAAAAACAAACAGAAAGTTCAAAGTTATTAAATTACCTCCCCCTTGCATCAGATGGTATTTAGCTGTTTTCTTTTGATTAGGCTAAATTTCATTGTAAATGATAAACATAAGAATTTTACTTTTTCACTAAGGCAAAATTCTGTGACATGGTTGAATAAGCTTTTACCCGTAGGTAGCTTTCTATCTTTGTATTCTGGCAGTGCTTCAGGATCCTAACAAGAAATCATCCTACCTGGAGGCACAATGCTATCTGTAGCAACACTGGTGCTGCAAGGTCATAAGTGCCAATTAAGATGCTATTCTCCTTATGGCCCAAATCATCCTTCTCTTCTTCCAGAGACCACACAAAGTGAGCCTAATTCACCTACTAAATGAGTCAGGGAAACATACCTAAAAGCAGTCAGTTTTTTAATTCAAAATCCCAAGAGGTTGATGAAGCATCTTGCCTTTTTCTATGGTGTAAAGTACAAGGAATCCTAACCAGATCTTTACTCTGGAGGAGATATCCCCAGAACTCTAGAAACTACGCTGAGGTCCATTTTTTTCTCAGAGTTTATTGTGCACCTGCTGACATGCATGTCTCTTATGGTGACAAAGTGGTACCTGCTACTTTCTCCTCAGCAAATCATATTAGCATAATGTCATTAATGTGATAACTATAGCAATGGCCGTTGTAGTTCTGGCTACTATCTGTTGAGTGGTTACTATGTTCCAGGCACTGTTCTAATAACCTTACATATATTAGCTAATTTAAAAGTCTCTATACCTCCATGAGGTAGATACTATTAGCATTTCCACTTTATAGGTGAGGAAACTGAGGCAACAGGATACTAAGTTACTTGCTTAAATTCACACACCCATCACATGGTAGAGTTGAGATATGAAGGTAGATAGTTACTCTGACTTGCCCAAGGTAAGAGAGCAAATAAGAACAGAGACCATTTAAAACAAATCAATGCCTAGTTTTCACATAAGAGAACTATTGAGATGTTTAATCTGATGCTATAATTTGACATGTCATCACATTGGCTATTTGGTTGTCATTGACTTTAGTTTTATGGCTGCAGAAGAGAAAAGTTTTCTTTGTTTTGGTTTTGGTTTTTTGTTTTCCTTAATTCATAGAAAGTCCCTAGATTTCAGTCCATGTTTTGAGCTAAGAACTTAGGGATTTGTGCACTCCATTATCTTTCCTTATGGTTTTAAATTGTGATTAGGAGTAAACACCTCACCCTGCTGCTCCTGTGTCCTTCCTACTATTTTATGGCCATGAAAGTGCAGTTCCCAAAGCTCTGACTTTTTTTTTTAATGGGTACTTCATTCTAGGAACACACAGATGATACTTTAATTAGCTGTTCCACTGCTTCCTGCCATGGGCATCCAAATTCCCTTTCCTGAATCCTAACAGAATTACTACTGTCTTCAGCTCCAACTAGGTCAGGTAATCTATCACAAATTTCTCCTTTCTTCTTGTGGACCATTACCTGTAACCCACTCCCTGGTACTAATCTCTGTATTACTCATGGTTTTTTGTTGCTAGCAACAGAAAGAGAATGGATACTTTGGTGATAAAAACAATTTATTGGAAAGATACTGGGTAGCTTACAAAATTAACCATAGACTAATCAATCAGCGTTCTAAAACATGCAGAAACCTAGAGAAGCTAGGCAGCAGGAGATACAACTGTGGGATGCGCACAATAAAAGCTCCTTGCTGCAGCTAGTGGGGGGATTATGGATGTCGCCGTTTGTCACTGGACCCTCACACCACTGCTATCACAGGATTCTTGGTGCTGCTGCCAGCTTGAATAATCCTTTTCCCATCCCTGCATCTCTGCGTGTTTGCATCAGTCCCTGAACACTCAAGGTCATGGGTGGGGCTGTCTGATTGCCTATCCTAGGGTCCTATCCCAGCAGGCCCAGGGGGCTTCTCCCTGTTTTTTTCCAAATGAGCAATAGGTTTGAATATGAGAGAGTTAAATAAATGGCAAGTTTTAGTGGTAGAAAGTAAGTAATAAGTAAGTTTTAAAACTTGTTCACGTGTTTTAATCAAGGGAAAAATGAGAGTTGAGTAAAGGGAGTTCTAAGAGATGAAGTAAATGAAGATCATATGGCCACCGTCCCACAAAACTTCACACATAATCTCTCACAATCCATCATAAACCACAGTTGTATCCAAGGTGGGACTTTTATTCATTCATTACAAAAGTACTTACTAAGGACTTATTTTCTAAGCAATGCTGTGTTAGGCATTGTGAGCTCAGCTCCTAACCTCAAGGAATTGACCATATAGTTCATTACTTTTGGTGACCCACAAAGGCCAGCCAAAAATGAAAAAAAAAGTGGTTGGAAGATTGGTATTGGGTGTGAAGTTAGAGATTGGGGTGTTAGATCTGCTCTTAGACCACGGAGAGTCCTTCAGTAGATTAGCGAATCTCAGCTTCAGCCTCTTGATGTGTTAAATGGGGTAACACTTGAATCTACTTGTCTTATCTATTTGCCGAAATAAGATAGGATTCTACCTGGGCTGGGCTTAACTTTGGTTCTTCATAGTAAACAAAGAGACCTACTTTTAGGAGCATCAAGTGACAGATATTGACAAAGTATTTTGCAATCACACTTCATTCTCTAAACTATCAGAAAACATCTAGATATCACTTCATTTGTTCAAGTGGTTTCATTCTCTACCATTTTTTTAAAAATTAAAAACCCAAGTCTTACAATCATTCCCACTGTCCATACACACACATTTTTTTAAAGTGTTAAGTGGTCAGTCACAAAGCTTCTGTTGCAATTGGTTACTTAATTGAAAACTGAGAAGTTTTTCCTCCTATTTTATTATCTCTTCTGTAGACAATGAACAGTGAGTTCGGATTAGAGCTAATTTTAATTTTCTTTGCTAAGGAAGAATACAAATCCCCTATTTCTTATCCTTTTGTATAAGATAAAAATTTCTTTTCCTGGGGAAAAAAATTTGGAAATGTTTCTTATTCCTCTGGACCCTTCTCCTCTCATTATAAAGAGATGGTAGATTTCTACCAATTCTAATTGGTAGAATTAAGAGAAGGAATTCAGCATGATCAGCTCAGAACCTTTGTGGATCTCCCTTCAGAGTGTCAAGACACAGGCTTCTTTGTTCACTTGTGTCCTAAACTGATAGGAGACTGGGTGATTGACAGAGTAGATGCTGAACTTCCAAGGGGCTGATATACATTTTAGAGACTAAATTCTCAGGAAACCTAACTGTGGTTGCACATGAGGTTACCAATTCTAATACAACTTTATCTCTAATAAGATGAACATTTTGCTGTCTGTTTGATTCCTTTGTCTATTTCTTAACGTGGCCACACTCAGGAAATAGCAAGATGTTACTTATGGGATCTCTGAAAACTCTTAACATATTCCTTCTGTGGCAGCAGTTTCATTGAGGAAGACCTAATCTACTCTAATAGCCATATTATCAGCACATGCTAAGCATAATTTCTAGAGAGACAGAGGTCTCACAGGAGCATGGTAAGCATTACAGAGTCTTTGTTTTTAAATACATGCAATTTATTTCTTTTTGGACAACACATCTTTCTGCCGCCTTCTTTTTTTTTTTTTTTTTTTTTTCGGTACGCGGGCCTCTCACTGTTGTGGCCTCTCGCTGTTGTGGACTCTCCCGTTGCGGAGCACAGGCTCCGGACGCTCAGGCTCAGCGGCCATGGCTCACGGGCCCAGCCGCTCCGAAGCACGTGGGATCCTCCCGGACCGGGGCACGAACCCGTGTCCCCTGCACCGGCAGGCAGACTCTCAACCACAGCGCCACCAGGGAAGCCCTGCCTTCTTAATAAGTATACTTTGCTCATCTCACCTGATTTTTTTCCTCTAAAGAGAGGAAACCAGCTTTAATTTTATGGCAAGTATCAGTGAGCTCTTTTAAGGGAGACATACAGAGGATTTAACTAAAATTCCCGCAGAACCCTTGTTTGGGGTTTTTTGAGGAGTAAATTAGACATACTAAGATACTGGATTGTATTGATAGAGGTCCCCAGGTTAGGCCTTCATCCGTGGTCAATCAAATGACACCTTGAAAGGAGGCTTTTCCCCTGTGATCATTAGATGATTCCCTAACATATATTTAGCCTGCAGACACTAGATTATGCACAATATGATGTGATTTTGCCATAGCACAGTAGTTTGGATTTCACAGCATATGCTATGCTTGAATAATAAGAGGGAAATTGGTTTTTAGTGATGTTACTTAAGAAGATTGATGGACTATTTGTGCAGGGGCAGACTGGTCCTTTAATCCCAGGTCCTTCTTGCTAAGAGCCCAAACCACATCAAATTAACCTCATTCATTCATTCATTTGTTTATCATCCATCCATCCACTCATTCATTTAAAAAAATATTGTCAGTTGACCGATTTCAGGCATTTTTCAAAGTACTAGAAATAAACAAGTCAACAAAACAGATAGGAATCTTGAATTCTAGTGGGAAAGACTGGCAATAAACAAAATACATAAATAAATTTCAGAGAGAAAAAAAAAACAAGGAAGAAGTGTGTCCGATGAACAGGGGCAGAAAAGGTGTTTCATTTTTAAATGGAGTGGGCAGGCAAGGCCATATAGAGAATAAACCATCTGAACAAAGCCTGGAGAAGGAAAGGAGGGGGACAAGAATATTTGCAGGAAAGGGCATTCCAAAGAGGAAAAACAGTTTCTAAGGCTCAGCCTGGAGCACTTCTGCAGGGGCAAAGAAACAGTCAGAGGCTGGCGTGATTGGAGTCAAGTGAGTAGAGAGACGTTTAGGAAGAAATAAAGTCATAGAGAGAATGCGAGGATGGGTTACATGGAACTTTAGGGCCATTGTCTTTGAATTACAAAACTGATACACTATTGATACTATGTATAAAATAGATCACTAATGAGAACCTACTGTATAGCACAGGGAACTCTACTCAATGCTCTGTGGTGACCTAAATGAGAAGGAAATCCAAAAAAGGGGATATATGTATATGTATAGCTGATTCACTTTGCTGTACAGTATAAACTAACACAATATTGTAAAGCAACTATACTCCAATAAAATAAAAACCTGAGATGAGAAGACACTATAGATTCTGGGCTTTACCTTTGGTTAATGTGAGGGAATAGATGGAAAGGCGTGAGTTCAATCAAGGATAGAAACAGGGAGACCACTTAGGAGGCTAATGCAATAGTGCAAATATGTTGGCTTGAACCAGATTGGTACCAATGGATATGGTAAGATGCAGTCTGGATGTATTTGTAAGATCAGGACAACAAAGTTTTCTATAAAGAGTGAAATAGAGGCATGTTTGGACTGGAAGATTAGGAGTTTTGCTCTAGACATGGTAAATTAGAGATACCAAATATACAGTTGACTATAGAATGTTTGATTCCAGGAAAAAGTTACAGGCTGTGGAAACACCCTTGAGAATATCCAGCCTATAGGTGGAATTAAAACCAAGATACTGGATGTGATCACCCAGTGATCACAGTGGGTTTAGATAGAGAGGAGAAGAAAACCAAGGATATTACCCTGGGGTACCGGAAGTACCGGTACCGGAAGATTAAGAGCTCAGAGACATAAGAAAGAACTCACAAGTGAAAGTGAGAAGAAAAAGCCCATAGTTTAAGAGAAAAAGTCTGGAGTGTGTTCACTTGGAATTAAAGAGTAGATAAGGGGGTTGGGAGAAAATAGAGTACGTCACACAATGCTCAGAGATCCACTGAGATGAGTTCCAAGACTGGGCGTTGGATTTAGAGATGTGGAAGTTGCTTGTGACCTTGACAGGAGCAGTTGTTGCTGAAATTGTTCCTGAAAGTCTTATCAGATTGGGCACAACAGAACAGTGGTAGATAAACTGGAGGCCGTGACTATACAGCTCCCTCTGGCCCCCTTTCCTTGAAAGCCTGATGTTTCAGTAGTAGGCATCACTGCTACTCACCAATAATTCTCACGAAATCCCCCTTTAAGCACCCAAGAGGCTCACCTCTCCTCTCTGTCTTGAAATTAGTTATGACTGTTTGTCTGGCTTTGGCAAATAAATTGTCAGCAAGTGACATGTATCCATTCTGAGCAGAAGCATTAAGATCCAGTGTGTGACTGTCCATCGCTTTCTTCTTTCTGCTGTTGCCAGTGATATTCAGAAAGGTGGAGACTTCATCAGCCTTGGTCAAATCTGAACAGTAACCCTCCACAAATGTATGATGTTCATATGGTGTAACTGAAGAATAAACTGTGTTGTTTCAAACCACTGAACTTCGGGGGTCTGGTTACTGCAGCCTGACCTAGCCTAACGTGACTAATAAAGCAGCATGTGCTCCAGCTCTGCCTCTGTTGTGCCTGATGAAACTACCTATACTGACCGACTGACCACAACCTGCTCAACACTTATAGGGACCTCACAAGCTCTATGAAAGATGAGTATTTCTCATCAGTATCAGCAAACTCAGAATAGTAATAAGTAGCCCTTATCCTACCCTAGACATAGAGCCCTCCTTTTCTCCCCAGTGAGGTGGCGGGAGACGGCAACGAAGCATGCTTTAGTTCAATGTCGCTGTGGGAAGAATAGGATAGGACCTGTACATTCAATGTAAGAGCCCACTGGATTAGAAGGAAAGAAAACTGCTTTCATTTTACTTTGGAATTAGGAAATTCATTTTATGTAGAAAAAGTACCCATAAACAATGTGTTTGGTAATTATTAGCTATTATTTTTGTGGCAGCTAGTGCTCTAATATTGCCATTATTGTTGTTGCTTTTATTATTTTTATATGTAGGTGGTCATGATGACACTGAATGTCAAAGTAAAATTTTATTTAGCACAAAAATTTATTTTCCACCATTCCCTGTATACCAGGGGATACATGAAAAACAAAACCTGAATTCATTCAATATTTGTTAGATGTCTGCTGCATACTGGGCTTGTACTCAGAAGATGAATGTTGGCCAAGCCATGGTCAGGTTCATCCTTCCACTTCAGCTCCTTGGGGATTGGAGTCATTCACACAGGAAAGGAAAGCTCTCCATCAACCCCATTTATCTTGAGAGGGGAATGCAATAGAAGGCCATATATTCCCATTTCAACACACTGATGGTGCTTTTTCCATAAGATTATGGCTCCCTAACCACCAACCTGCAAGTTGGAAAATTGGACTCAATCGGATTAGGTGATTTGTAAAGGCTGAAATGTTAAGTGACAGAGAGAGATAGAGAGAAAGATACAGAGAGACAGAGTGAGTAGAGAAGAAAAGAAGAAAATAAATACCTGTGTTTTAAAAAATGAGTTTATTTCCCATTAAGTATTTTTTTTCATTGTCCAAGAGAATGTAAGTTTCGTATAATACATTGAATTTAAACAATGGCAGTTATGCAAGGAAATTGTAGCTGGTGGAAACCCTGAACAGTATGCCAAATGACTCTGCATTCATTTTTTTTTTTTACATCTTTATTGGAGTATAATTGCTTTACAATGGTGTGTTAGTTTCTGCTTTCTAACAAAGTGAATCAGTTATACATATACGTATGTTCCCATATCTCTTCCCTCTTGTGTCTCCCTCCCTCCCACCCTCCCTATCCCACCCCTCTAGGTGGTCACAAAGCACCGAGCTGATCTCCCTGTGCTATGTGGCTGCTTCCCACTAGCTATCTATTTTACGTTTGGTAGTGTATATATGTCCATGCCACTCTCTCGCTTTGTCACAGTTTACCCTTCCCCCTCCCCATATCCTCAAGTCCGTTCTCTAGTAGGTCTGTGTCTTTATTCCTGTCTTACCCCTAGGTTCTTCATGACATTTTTTCCTCCCCATATCCTCAAGTCTGTTCTCCAGTAGGTCTCTGTCTTTATTCCTGTTTTACCCCTAGGTTCTTCATAACATTTTTTTTTTCTTAAATTCCATATATATGTGTTAGCATACGGTATTTGTCCTTCTCTTTCTGACTTACTTCACTCTGTATGACAGACTCTAGATCCATCCACCTCATTACAAATAGCTCAATTTCGTTTCTTTTTATGGCTGAGCAATATTCCATTGCATGTATTTGCCACATGTTCTTTATCCATTCATCCGATGATGGACACTTAGGTTGTTTCCATCTTCAGGCTATTGTAAATAGAGCTGCAATGAACATTTTGGTACATGACTCTTTCTGAATTCTGGTTTCCTCAGGGTATATACCTAGTAGTGGGATTGCTGGGTCATATGGTAGTTCTATTTGTAGTTTTTTAAGGAACCTCCATACTGTTCTCCATAGTGGCTGAACCAATTCACATTCCCACCAGCAGTGCAAGAGTGTTCCCTTTTCTCCACACCCTCTCCAGCATTTATTGTTTCTAGATTTTTTGATGATGGCCATTCTGACTGGTGTGAGATGATATCTCATTGTAGTTTTGATTTGCATTTTTCTAATGATTAATGATGAGCATCCTTTCATGTGTTTGTTGGCAATCTGTATATCTTCTTTGGAGAAATGTCTATTTAGGTCTTCTGCCCATTTTTGGATTGGGTTGTTTGTTTTTTTGATATTGAGCTGCATGAGCTGCTTATAACTTTTGGAGATTAATTCTTTGTCAGTTGCTTCATTTGCAAATATTTTCTCCCATTCTGAGAGTTGTCTTTTGGTCTTGTTTATGGTTTCCTTTGCTGTTCTGCATTCATTCTTGTCCACCTTTTTCTTCCATAAACTGCACCCAGACAGACCATTCAACTCCACAAGCCATTGAGGACTGTGAGATATTATGCCATTATTACTGCTGATCAAACTCATGATCATCCAAAATTACTCAGCTCCCAAAATTGATGCAGCACAGTAAAATCTGGGTGAGACTGGTACCCAGCCTCAGGCCTGTCAGATTTGTTAATGTACTGGGAGCAAAAGGGTTAGTGGAACCAGCATTTATAGAACCTTAGATTCTTCATCTATAAATTGAGAATAGCAATCCTACCCTACAAGGTGTCTAAAGGATGAATTCATTAAAAAAATAAAATATTTTATTTCCAATGTTAGGTCTCACTAGATACATGAGGCTGGCAAAGATTTTATTTCTTAATTCTTTTAATCAACAAGCATACACTGAAGAACTATACGCCATAACCCCTGCCCTCTGAGAGTTTTCAGTCCAGTGCAGGAGACCACCAAGAAAATCACAGCTGATCACTTCTGTGTAAGTTCTGTAACTGAGATCAGAAAACTTGCTCTGATAAAATCAGGAAAAGAGAACAAACCTGGTCTGAGGCTCTCCTAGAAGGTTTCTCTGAATCCTGAAATATGTTTAGAAAACTTCTATGTCTTCACAAAGGGAACAATTTATTCAAAGTCATGGATCATTGAAAGGGATTGAATTAATTTCCTAGAGTTGCCATAACACTGTTATAAACGGGTGGCTTAAAACAACAAAAATTTATTGTGTCATAGTTCAGGAGGCTGGATTCCAAAATTAAGGTTTTGTCAGAGCCATGCTCCCTCCAAGAGCTTAGGAGAGACTCCTTCTTCACCTCTTCCAACTTCTGGGAGCCCCAGGCACTCCTTGGCTTGTGGCAACATCACTCTAATGTTTGCCTCTGTCTTCACACCTCTCTCTTCTCCTGATGTGTCTCTGTCCTCACGTGGCATTTTACTCTGAGTCTTTGTCTATGTCCAAGTTTTCCTCGTCTTACAAGGACACCAGTCCTATTGAATTAGGGCCCGTGATAATGACCTCACCTTAACTTGATTAAATCAACAAGGACCCTATTTCTAGGTCACATTCACAGGTACTGGGGGTTAGGACTTCAGCTTCTTATTTTGGACAGGGACATAAATCAACCCATTAAATTCATGGAAAGTTAAGTGTGGCATACAGGGAACATGTTGGGAAAAGAGAGGAGAAGGCTGGAGCCAGATGGTGAGGAACACAAAATGCCACGTGGAGGAGCCCTTAGGCGTGTTTCAGTTGGAGAAGGAATAAAGCAGCTTTCTCTTTATAAAGATAACTCTTAGGGAAATGAAAAAATAGATCAAATGGGAAGTGACAGTCTTGTGTGAAGGCCATAGAGGTTGTCCAGATGAATAGTAGGGAACCACAAGTGAGGCCAGAGCTAAGGGGAGTTTCTCAGATGAGATGACAACTGATCCTATGTGGGAGAATCAAGAGAGGAAGGAATAAAGAATGACTCACAGGTTTCTAGCTTTGGGCACTGGGTAGTTGGTGAAGCCATTAACCAAGAGATGAGTTGTGTGTAGTAAACCCAACTGGGAATTAGAATATGGAGGAGGCAGCTGAAAAGTTTAATTTAGTATATGTTGAGTTGGTCTGGAAAAAAAATTAAGCAAAATTTTGAGGAATACAAATGATGAGTTAATTTTGCATTGGGCTAGTTCTTCTGAATTTCAAAACTTTGAAGAGGTTGTATTCTTGATCCTTAATTAATTAATTTAAATTCAAGTACAGTTGATTTACAATATTATATTAGTTTCAGGTTTACAAGACAGTGACTCACAATTTTTATAGATTATACTCCATTTAAAGTTACTACAAAATAATGGCTATATTCCCCTGTGCTATACAATATATCCTTATTGCTTATTTATTTTATTGACTCTTCTAATAGTAAGGCCACCAGGGTGACACATTATCCAAGGTATGTGGGTTTTCTGTTGCTGCCTAATAAATTACCACAAACTCAGTATAACTTAGAACACACTTATTATCTCACAGCTTACATGATTCAAAAGTCTGGGCATGAGTTAGCCGGTCCTTTGTTCAGGATCCACCAGGCTAAAATCAAGTCAGGACTGTGATGTCTTCTTAATCTCAGTGTCCTCTTCTGTGTTTACTGGTTGTTGGCAGAATTCAGTTCCTTGTGGATGTAGGACTGAAGCCCTCAGTCTTCTCACAGTTATGTGCCCTGTGGCCCTCTCTATTACAAGGTACTTTGCTACCCTAAGGCCAGAAGGAGAGCATCTCTGCTGCTTTGAATCACTTTCACTTCTAGACCATCATTTAAAGTACTCAACTGACTAGAGCAGACCCACCCAGAATCATCTCCCTTTGATTAACTTAAGGTCAGCTGCTTATATCTGAAAATTCCTTTCACCTTTGCCATAGAATGCAACCTAATCATGGGAATGATATCTCATAGTCACAAGTCCCTCCCACACACAGGGAGGGAGGGAATTATACAGGATGTGTATACTACCTGGTGGAAAACTTGAGAGCCATCCTAGAATTCTGTGTATGACACAAGGTAACACAGTGAGTGTTGGTAGGGCAAGGACTATACTTCCTATCTTCTGCCTCCAATATTTTTTTAATTAATTAATTAATTTTATTTATTTGGTTGCGCTGGGTTTTAATTGTAGCACGTGTGCTCCTTAGTTGTGGCTTGTGGGCTCCCTAGTTGTGGCATGTGAACTCTTATTTGTGGCATGCATGTGGGATCTAGTACCCTGACCAGGGATCAAACCCAGGCCCCCTGCATTGGAAGTGCAGAGTCCTAACCACTGTGCAACCAGGGAAGTCCCTTCTGGCTCTAATGTTTTTTTTTTTT
>NW_006775143.1:404324-412910 GCF_000442215.2 Lipotes vexillifer | reverse complement strand
TTTTTTTTTTTTTTTTTTTTTTTTTTTTTTTTGCGGTATGCGGGCCTCTCACTGCTGTGGCCCGTCCCGTCGCGGAGCACAGGATCCGGACGCGCAGGCTCAGCGGCCATGGCTCACGGCCCCAGCCGCTCCGCGGCACGTGGGATCCTCCCAGACCGGGGCACGAACCCATGTCCCCCGCATCGGCAGGTGGACTCCCAAACACTGCGCCACCAGGGAAGCCCTGCCTGGCTCCAACTTTCATGTTATTTTCCAATTTGTTATTTTGCCCCTAGTGATGACACACATCTGATTCTCTTTGGGTAATAAAATGTTTACGTAGGGTCATGATGCTGGACTCAGCAACTATCAGCTGGACTCTTGTGTAAAATTTATTGACCTTCTTAACCATGATCATGAGTTTTTGCACATGCGTACCACCAGAAATAAAGTTTCACTTTGTACTACCCAGAATAAACTAACAAAACAAGAAAGTTGGCACATGTTTTAGAAATGTTTAATGACTTTAAATTTTCTAGGTATCCCTGATACTTCCCAGTCAATGTCACAACTGTAGCAATTAATAATAACAGCGACGATGATGATGATTACTCATAATCTGCACTCATCCATTTTCTCAAGTCAGCCTCATTACAACCCTGTGGATTCTATTAAATAAACACTAATTTATCCTCACCTATGTGTATTTTAGTAGGCTCTATGTGTACAAAAATCAGTTAACTACAATGTTTATCCTGATCTAGCTCAAAGTCGAGTTGGGTGAAATATACAGATCATGCTATTTCATTTAAGAAAGGAAACAAGGTTCATAGAGGGAAATTACTGAGTAGAAACTACACAGTTTGTTAAACAGAAGAGATCACGTATTCTGACTTATAGCCAACATTCTTCCTCCTGCCTCTATCATTGTTTTAGAGATATAATATTCAAATAATTCACATACATCTATTTATCCTTTGGAATAACACTTAGATAGATATAAGTAGTGGAAAGAGAGATAGCACTGAATAAAAAATGCACTTGATTTCTTCGTAGACGCTGCTTTTTCTAAGTGCCGGAAACTCAACACACCTTAGCAAGGAAACATCTGACTTTGGCCAATAGGTTGTGTGGCTGTCTTTGTTGTTTCAAACTGTTTGGAGCAATCTCTGATGAGACAAGAGTAACCTTCTCTCTAGTTCCGTGGACTGGATTGTTCCTGAAGGTCAGAAGAAATTTCCCAGGGAATCACAGCTGGAAGGAGGGCAAGTTTACCTAATTGCTTTGCTGATACAGAGGGGAAACAAACAAACGAATGAACAAACAAGCAAACACATTCTGGAATCAGTGAAAGACAAGTGATTTTGAGGTCAGGGCAATCAAAGTAGGAATCCAGATACTTCAGGGAGATCTCCTCAAGAATACTACTACCTAAACAGATGCTGCAGAAAGGGCTAAATTGTTTTCAAAATTGCTTACCTCATATTCAGAGGAGAAAACAATATTCAGAAGTGAATGAAATAGCTTTGTGCCCAAACAACTGTATTGTTCTAGATAAGATCCTTGTTATTCCTTATTTAGAACTACTTAAAAAATTCCCATTGAATCCCATTGTATTTTTATGTCTGACCTCTAATTTGCTTGGGCTTCTGTCACCTGGCTCCTCCATCACAGTAAGCCAGGAAGGTTTAACAAAAAAAAAAAAAAAAAAAAAAGGCCGAAGTTTTCTATTCTGTACACAGCATTTGAGAATGTTTCTTTTTTTCTTTTCATCAAGTTATTCAAATTCACTAATGATTAGACAAAGGGAGTAAATTGTCTGCTAATTAAATCTGCAGATGGTATTCAATAGTGAAGGTACATGAGGATAAAGGAATAATGTAAGAGGCCTCAAAAGCTTTGCATTCTGTATGCGACAGAATGGAAGGGCACGAGTCAGTGTGTGCAATTACATCTGTCAGATAAAAAAAAAAAAAAACAGAAGGGAGGCTACTAGGAAAAAGAGCTATTCTATAGCAGTGAGAAGACATTTGTAGGAGAAGCAAGAGAGGACTCTAATAGCTGTGAGATAACAGTGAACAATGATTCCTGTCTGGGTTAGCTCCTGGATTTGTTTATAGGAGACTTCCCATGTATATAATTCTAGAGAGAAAACCCCAAAGCCTTGTCCCCCAAGGAGTTTCTGATATTTGGCAGACAACCAAGTCCACATCCTATCTCTGGCCACACATGGCTGCTGAATTAGCCTTTGGGGTTTCCTTCAATGTCAAAGTAGAATACGCTTATTGGCTGTACGGTATGTGGCCACGTGCTAGGAAGTGTGCAAAACCAGGTGATACGGATGGCATATATTTCTTAGTTATTCATTTTGCTCATGGCAACTAAGGTAAACTTGTTTTTATATTAAAACAAAAACAGGTACTAGTGTGGCAAAGAATAGACAATTTGCATGGATTTTGAGCTATAACTCAAGACTTGAAGGAGATTAATGCCAGCTTGACCTACATCTCCAGATCTTCCAGGGTCACTGTTCTTCAGCGTTACATGTACTTAGGTAGAAAAAGTTAAGAAACTCGATATATTCCAAATATGTGCATATCATGATATGAAACAATTATTGATTTTTAAAATGGATTACTGTATTCAGTATTTTTTAAAATTTATTTTATTCAAGTATAGTTGATTTACAATGTTATGTTAATTTGTGCTGTACAGCAAAGGGATTCAGTTATACATGTATATATATTATTTTTCATATTCTTTTCCATTATGGTTTATCACAGGATATTGACTATAGTTCCCTGTGCTATACAGTAGGACCTTGTTGTTTATCCATCCAATATATAATCGTTTGCATCTGCTAATCCCAAATTCCCAATCCATCCCTCACCCACCCCCTCTTGTCAACCACAATGTATTAAGTATTAATAGAGAGCCTACTCTGTACCAGGTACTTCTATTGGAATGAAAAGAGATGCACTACACTAGTAGGGACTACAAGTCCCTACTCTCAGTAACTTGTATTCAAAGTCTATATTATATTTATGAAGTCCTTCACCTATGGTAATTTAACATAATAATGTGTAATGTATTATTAATTGCTATTCATTTATTGGTTTACTTTGTACACATTTCGGGGGTATTGCATGTGCTAAACACTGTGCTAGGCATTAGAGCTACAGAAGTGAATATTCCAGACCTGTCCTTTGCCCTAAAACAGCATGAATTCTAGCAAAGGAAGTCCATCAATTAGGCAATGAGTTCTAACGCTATGTGGTCACTTTTATGTAAGAGAAATAGAACTTGGTAAGGGATGCTTCAGCAAGGGTGTTTCATCACACTGGAATACATAAAAGTCCTCTAGAAGGAAATATATTTAAGCCTAAACTGGACAAATGGACAGAGTGGAAAACTCTGTATTTTAGGTAGAGGAGTAGCATGAGAGAGGCGGAGAGGTGAGCAGGAACCGCGCTTACGCTAGGCCGCACATAATGGCTAGAACGCATCATGAACAGAATGTGAAAAGATGAGGCTGCAGGCATAGACCTGATCATGGAGATCCTCACAGGTCATGCTAATGGATTTTTGTGCATTATCCTAAGGACGACTGAAAGATCATGAAGGGTTTTAAGTGAGGGCAAGACATAACCAAAGTTGTGGTTTTTATTTTATTTTTATTTTTAAAATTTTTTTTTAATTAAAAAAATTATTTATTTGGCTGCGTTGGGTCTTCGCGGGCTTCTCACTGCAGTGGCCTCTCTTGTTTCAGAGCACGGGCTCTAGGCATGCGGGCTTCAGTAGTGCAGCATGAAGGCTCAGTAGTTGTGGCTTGGGCTCTAGAGGGCAAGACATAACCAAAGTTGTGGTTTTTATTTTATTTTTATTTTTAAAATTTTTTTTTAATTAAAAAAATTATTTATTTGGCTGCGTTGGGTCTTCGCGGGCTTCTCACTGCAGTGGCCTCTCTTGTTTCAGAGCACGGGCTCTAGGCATGCGGGCTTCAGTAGTGCAGCATGAAGGCTCAGTAGTTGTGGCTTGTGGGCTCTAGAGCGCAGGCTCAGTAGTTGTGGTGCACGGGCTTAGTTGCTCCACGGCATGTGGGATCCTCCCCAACCAGGGCTTGAACCCATGTCCCCTGCTTTGGCAGGCGGATTCCTAACCACTGCGCCACCAGAGAAGTCCAAAGTTGTGGTTTTTAAATGGTCACTTTGGCTTCAGTGTGGAGAATGGATTTGAAAGGGCAGAGTGGAAGCAGGGAAACGATTTAGGAGTTCATTGTAAAATCCAGGCGAGAGAAGATGGACTAAAGTGATATTTAGGAGGTGAGTCCAGAGGATTTGTGGCTTGGTTAGAGATGGGTCCAAGGTGAGGGGGTGGAAGGTGACTCTTGGGTCTGGGATGGTTAACGATTTGCATGTGGTCACCACAGTAATTTGGGGAAGAGAAGGATATGGTTGCTTTGGGATATTTTGTGAAATCACTTGAAACATCTAAGTAGAGATAATCAGCGAGGAGAGAACAGGAGCCCAGAAAGCAGGAACAGACTAGACCTTGAAGTTTTTTCAAACAGGGTCTTGTTGACTTTGATGGTAACTTCTGTGTCTGGCAAAGCAATACTCTATTATATTCTGCCTATTGGGCTAGATTTCCTACCGGGAGCTGACGCCGAGACTCTGCCTATTGGGCTAGGTTTCCTACCGGGAGCTGACGCCGAGACTCTGCCTATTGGGCTAGATTTCCTACCGGGAGCTGACGCTGAGACTCTTCCCATTAAACCGGGGTGGGGGGCCAGAATCTACTCTGCCTTGTCATCAGAGAATAAGTACAACCTTATCCTGAGGTTTGTCTAAAGTGACGTGCAAAGGCTTGCAGCCCACCGCTGGAGAGTGGAGACCTACGTGGAGGCCTGAGCCTGGGTCTGTATACTGCCAATCTAGCATGCTTTTCTTTATCCCACCCCCAGTCCATGAAAGCCCACCCTATGCTCAGAGTCAGTGGTGAGCCTCTATGTCTTGTTCTACCTTCAACCGTGAAGAGCACCCACATGTTTTCCCCTGGGTAATGCTACAGGCCCCCACGCGGGAGCCCCTTCTCCCTGCTAAAGGAAGCCAGAGGCCTTTTTGAACAAGAGCCCAGTCTCTCCCCTCCCAACCGTCACTGTCACACACTGGCCATTCTGGCAGTGCGGCCAGCCGCGAGTGGACAGGCTGACAGACAGGAAGCAGGGATCTGCCGCTCACGTGCACCCAGGCAGCCCAGGGATGGAAAAGAGGTGTGCTGGGCCTGTCTGGCCCTGACGGCTTCCGCCACAGCAGCGCATCCATCAGCACCACGTTGTGCCAGCCCTCATGTCACTGAGAAGCAGTTGGGCACCAGCTCCAGGGGGGGCCTCCAGAGAGCCAGCGAGTGCCGCGCTCCCACGGAGAGAAGCGTTACCAGGTCTGTCGCAGCATCCGCCACACCTCCTTCTCTTGCCAGATAATTAGGGCACAGTCCAGTTGGGTGACCTTGTCCTGCCTGAGGAAGTGACAGCTAATACAGGGCTGGCAGAGGAGAGCATTCTGTGGTTCATAATCACTAGCCAAACAGGCAGAAGCTGTCTGGAGCATCTAAGGAAAGTTGAGGTTTGCGTATTTTTTGCGGGGGAGAGGTGGGTGAATAGCAAGACCAGGTGTGCTTTGAAATGCCAGTCTAACTATATGGACACATGTACACTTATTCACGGGGATACACACACTTGCACAAACACCTGGACACAAACCTGCCTATTCGTATATAGGCTAACTTTGCACAGACCACAAGCACGCAAACCAGTATATGTGCATGGAAAACATGCATGCTAATATGCATGCTTATAAACACAGCCGTGCAAACTTGCATTAGGATGCATGCTCGGAAAACACAGATGCATAAGTGCATTTGCTGCGTATGTGGGTGCACAGAAGCACACAGACATTGACATATAAAGGCACATGTACAGTCACACTGATGAACTCATATAAACACAGGCAAATACAGGTAGGAATATGTGAAAGGACACTTGTAAAACACATGCACTTGCGTACACGCCCGCACGCGCTGTTATCTCAGGGAAGAATTTAAAAAGAAAGGGAGAAAGGATGAAGAACATTTAGGTATTGGATTTTCTACCTGTCATCACTCACATCATTTTCAAGTGTGTAAAGCAGGAGAGGAAAAAATCAATTCTTGATAGGAGAGGTTCAAGGAGGTGTGAAATCAATTACATTTTATTTTCAGATATCATTCAGAGAAGTTTACACTCTTTTAGAAAAGTCTAGTCTCACCAGGGGGCAAAGAACCAGCTGGAAATGGTAATGTGAAAGGCACTGCAAAGTTCAAAGCAAAGGCCAGTGCTGAGGTCAGAAATGACACTTTCATCTTCTCTGGCAGGAGAAGGAGGTTGGGAGGTTTTCAAGTGCCCGATTCAAATAATGGCCACAAGGACCATCTGATGTGACACCCGTCACCTCATTGATTGCTAAGTTTGACTTGGTCAATTCACATTAAAAAATAAATGTTCGTGAGATCTGAAGAGAGCTTTGGAAAACTCCTTTTTTTTCTTCTCCCTTTTTTAATACAAAGAGACACAGGGGCTGGAAGAAGAGGCGTGGCTTGCCCAACATCATCCAGGAAGAGGTTGCAGATTCTGGGGCTGAGCCCAGCCAGCTGATTTCCCAGCGCCACACTTCCTCCTTCTCCCATTAGACATCTGCCTTCAGAGCACCCTCCCTACCAGGAAGAACTTTGATTCCTCAAAGACCTTTGTAAACATGCAACAAATGAACTCATGTAGTGTTGGGGGCATTTAATTACAGACACCAGGCTGAGGGGTGGTGGCTGGCCAGAGGTATGTGAATACCTCCCTGCCTGTGGGATCACTTTTATTCCTAAAATATGCTAAAGTTGCTTGGGCCTTGATGACCAGGGCTGGGTTCCAGAATATACTGCGGGATGGTGTAGTGAAAAAAATTAAATTAAATTAAAAAGCCCAGCATCCTTTGTAATGCAGAAACCTTAAGCAGATCAGCTCAGCAGAAAGTGAAAGGATCAGGGGAAAGTGGCAGAGAAGGCGACGTTGACCAAGTCAGATGTTACCATTATAAGTTTCAGGTTTCTCATTGAAGCTGAACAAAAAGCTAAATCTGGGTTGCCACGGGGGTGAAATTAGAGATTGTACCTGAAAACGCCTTGTACATGTATTGGACAAATGTCAGGTGTGTTACTGTCTACACTGTCGGTGAAGGAAAACATAATCCCAGAGCGTTTCTTTATGTTGTTACCCCCACTGCGAACGACCTTATTGTTCACAGAATCAGACTTGAATCATCCTTTAAAGATTGGCCAAGTGAGCTGACCTGAGCTGCCATCTCTCAAGACCATGATTTCTGGCATTTTCCACACTGCTTCCGGGACACATGAAGGGATGTTACTAGGTGCCATGTAACAGTAGGTTTTATAATAAAATATTTTTACGAAATGCTATAAATAAGACTTCCCTCTTGCAGAGTCATAAAACACAGAAGCATCGTCAGAAGCATCTTCAAAGTTCTGAGAGGTCTTTTGGGAAACAAACCTGCTCAATTTGGTTAAACCTTTTTCTAAAACGTTTGCAGATGTTTTCATCTTGGGCCAGCCCTGCCTCCCTCACAAATACCTTAAAAAAAACAAGTTGCATACCTATTAATATCCTAAAGGGGGATTTTTCCACAGAACGCAATTTTGGGATGTGCTCATCTGGTTCAATGTTCTCATTTTAGACAGGAAACATCTGATGAGGGAGGTAGGTTGGGCAAGATCACGTAGCAAATGAAGGATAGACCTATAATCCCTGATGTTCTTACTCTTCTTAGAATCCATACTGGGTACAATTTAGTACCTGGCTATACCCTGTCTTATTGTGTTATCCTTTATTTATAAATTTGTGCATATTTTTAAATGATGTATGTGTAAAATCACTCACCATAGTTTCTGGAACATTTCAATGACTCAGTGAATGTGGACTCTGAATACGTCTACGTGTGCGGCTTGCCCAGGTAGACCGTGGGGTCCTGGGAGGGGCCGTGCCTCCTACACTTCTGGGTGTTCCCCACGGCTCCTGCAGTCCTTCCAGACACACCGAGGCCCTCCGTAACTGCTGTCTCACCTACTGATGGCGAATCGGAGGCAGCCCTAGTTTTATGCCCATTGGAGGGAAAGGAGAAAGCAGGACCTTAAAGCAATAAAATGAACCGTTTCCCCTACAGAGTTAGTCTAACATTAATAAAAGCTGCATGTCGCACTATTATCATCTCCTCTTATTATTTTCATGTATTTCATGCTGGATATAAATGTCAGAACACTTTATCTGTCCGCATTTCCATGGGATTTACTGCCACTGAAGGAACACATGTGGCGGCTTCTGGCAAGGGGAGCCTTGTCCTCAGTGGCCTTCCCTCCCCAACCCTGTCCAAGGTCCCTCAGTGACTGCAGAACGGTAGAAACTGGTCAAGGAGCGCTGTGTCTGTTGTCATAAGCCAGGATGCACAACCACTTTTCCTGTTTTCCAGTTCGGAGGCTTGGGGCAACTTGCTTTTACTCTCTGGACTT
>NW_006775143.1:381740-404314 GCF_000442215.2 Lipotes vexillifer | reverse complement strand
GGGAAGCAGGAATGGTGGTTTTGAAGCATTCGTTTCCCCTCACCACACCCAACTCTCCTTAATAGAACCATGATTGTGTTCAGATCTGTGTCCATCCTTCTCAGGATCAGATGATTCATGGGAAGTTATGCTTTTACCCCAGAGCCAGGGATATATTCTGATTAATCTGAACCAGTGACACTTCAACCTGCCATGCACCAGAATCATCTGGAGGGCTTTTTACAACACAGGTTGCTGGGCTTCAGCCACAGAGTTTCTAGTCCCATAGGCCTGGGGAGAGACTGTGGAATGTGCATTTCTAATGAGTTCCCAGGTGAGGCTGACGTTGGAGTTGGGCCCATGCTTTTTAAACCACCCCTCTAAGCCACGTGGGGTTTTCCCTTTCTCCAGTTGGTCTGGCTGTGGTATTTTAAGTTGTTTCAACTCATTCGCTTCAAAAACAGAATCCAAGACAAGGATCCGGGCTCATGTAGTTTTTGTTTTTTGTTTTTTTTTTCCCCAAAGTAAACAAGGGGATATCCCAAATTTATTTTTTGAGACAAACATAATCGTGGGGCTTCCCTGGTGGCGCAGTGGTTGAGAGTCCGCCTGCCGATGCAGGGGACGCGGGTTCGTGCCCCGGTCCGGGAAGATCCCACATGCCACGGAGCGGCTGGGCCCGTGAGCCATGGCCGCTGAGCCTGCGCGTCCGGAGCCTGTGCTCCGCAACGGGAGAGGCCACAACAGTGAGAGGCCGGCGTACCGCACAAAAACAAAAAACAAAACAAAACAAAACAAAACAAACAAACAAAAAATAATCCTGATACCCAAATCTGGCAAGAAGATTACAAGAGAACAAAATTATAAGTCAGTCTCACTCATGAACGTAGATCTAAAAAACCTTAACCGAAATATTTTTGCTCAAGTTGGTCGGTTGAGACTTGGTTGGTTGGTTTGGTTGGTTGAGACTTGATCCTAGGAATCACTGTGAAGGAATCAGGATGTGAGAAGGAGAAGCATGGAAAGCCACCAAGGGGAAGTCGTGGGTCAGTGTCCTGTGTTTGCTGTCGGGAGTTACTGCTGTTGCAGACCTTCTGTAAGTCTCAGAATTTACCCCCTAAGGAATGAGGAGGCCAGGATTTTCGTTCCCGTTTCTCACTTATTTAAGTTTTCTCCTTAGGACTTTGACTCTCTAGCATTTCCAGCCTGGCCCATGAGGATGCTGAACACAGGCCAGTGATGGCCCTCAGGCTCAGAGATGCAGTTTCCTGAGGAAAAATCAGGACATATATGGGATTTGCCCAATAAATTTCAGGTGATCTGGGCATGGGCTGAGGGGCATAAGGTGCTGTACTTACAGCGTCTGCTACTGATGAACATATGATGTGGTTCTGGCCAATAACGTGAGGAATATCTGCTGGGGGACTGTTGTCAAGGTTTCTTTGTTCTTAAAAGGACGAAAGTAGAAGAGAGGGTTTCTTCTGGATGTTGTCATAGTCTGACTTGGACACTGAAATTGCTATATCCATATCATGGACAGGAGGAGTAGCCTTCGGATGAAGGTGCTGCTGAGGAGAGCAGAGTGGGGAGATTGAAGCACCTTGGGTCTTTGATGAATTTGCTGAGATAACTGACGTGTTATAGCTGGAGCCACCTTACTTCTGGGTCTATTGTATGAGAGGTAGCAAATGGTGTCATTGTTTAAGACATTAATCCATTGTTGGATTTGGGCTTTTCTATTACTGGTTGCTGAAACACCTGCTATGCTGACTCCCTGAAATGCAAAATTGAAATGGCACTTACCACCCTTGCTGCTTAAAGTGTGGTCTGAGATTTAGAAGCATCACTGGGGACCAGAATTTCAGGTCCCACTCAGACCTCCGAATGAATCAGGATTTGCATTCACCAGGTCCCTAAGTAACTCATGTGCATATTAGAGTATCAGGAGCCCTGCCTTACAGAGCTGGTGATGATTAAAAGAGATGATGGACAGGAATCAGACTACCCATGTTGAATTTGGTTATTGTGCGATATTGACCGTCATACCTCCTTCTAGTCATTTTATTCATCATTCCTTATTCTAAAATATTATATCAACCTATGCAAATGTATACAAATGTGAATTTCATTGCTGGTTAACTAGTCTGGAAGGTAATTTCTTTTTTAACGTAGGAGTTAGTTTTCCTAAATATTAATGAGCAATTAGAATTCCATTCTGAAAATAGAAGACATTGTGAGTTGAGGGTGGGTGGAGGGAGGTGAGGAATAAAAGGATGCACAAGTAAACATGGTTATATATTGGGATTACTTCATGGCCTTGTACTTTTCTAAGCCTGACACCTGGCAATTCAAATGAAAGTAAGCCAGCTAGCATCAGGGTGACCCTCATAAACAAATGAATCATCTACTGGAAAAAAAAAGAAACAAATCAAGCAAATAGCAAGTGTCGCTATCATTTTAGAAGGGCTTGAAATGTGACTTTAGCTGGAAATAGCCTTAAGCATAATTTCTTACAGTGCATTCTCCACAGTTTCATGGATTAAAATAGGTATCACTTAAATAATGACTCTGTGGTCAAACGAATTTAGAAAATGTTGGGAAATGATGGTAAAGAGGTGGGCAGTTTGTTTACTAGATTGTTTATTACAATAGGTCCCTATTCAAGAGACTATTTTCCCTCTTCCAGAACTTCGCCAAAATGTTCCTAACAGGTTCCTGTGTTTGCACACTTACCCCCCAAAATATTGTCTACACAGAGCAGCCATCGTACTATTCTCAAAATGCTAATGAATTTGGGTCATTCTTCTGCTCAAAATACATCAATGCACTCTATCTTCATACTTGTATTTTTTTCCCGTCTAACATTGCCAACAAATCCTTTCTTTAGCTGTTACGTGTTTTTCTCAGGGTCACGGCTGACATCCTCTCTCATTCTTCCATTTTGTTGAATATGCCTGGACGTTTCATTTTTTTTCTTTTTTCTTTCTTTTCTTTTTTTGCGGTACGTGGGCCTCTCACTGCTGTGGCCTCTCCCGCTGCGGAGCACAGGCTCCGGACGCGCAGGCCCAGCGGCCATGGCTCACGGGCCCAGCCGCTCCGCGGCATGTGGGATCTTCCCAGACCGGGGCACGAACCCGTGTCGCCTGCATCGGCAGGCGGACTCCCAGCCACCGCGCCACCAGGGAATCCCGCCAGGACGTTTCTTATCTGAGCTTTTTTACATACTTAAATATCATTTCCTCAGACAGGCCATTTCTTATGCTCTCCCCTTCTCTTAGAACACCCAGTAAATTTCTTTCAGAGCAACTTATAATTCATAATAATCTTTCTATTTGAGTAGTTAGTTATTATTTATTTATTTATTTATTTATTTGCGATACGCGGGCCTCTCACTGTTGTGGCCTCTCCCATTGCGGAGCACAGGCTCCGGACACGCAGGCTCAGCGGCCGTGACTCACAGGCCCAGCCGCTCTGCGGCACGTGGGATCTTCCCGGACCGGGCCACGAACCCGCGTCCCGTGCATCGGTAGGCGGACTCTCAACCACTGCGCCACCAGGGAAGCCCGAGTAGTTAGTTATTTAATATTTTTCTCTTCCCCTGAAAGGAAACCTATAAGAGACTTATTTCGCTATCATATCCTTGTGCCTGGCACAGTGTCTGATGCATAGAGGACAATAAGTGAATATTTATTTAATAACTGAATAAATTGTGAATTGCTAACAGCAATGCATGGGGTTTTTCAAATACTTTTGAACATGGGGATTTTTTTTTTTTTTCCTTTGCCAGCCTAGAAGTAATATTCATGGAATATATTTTGAGAAATGCTTTTCTGAAGTCAAATCTACTCTTCCTAAGTGTGAAAAGGGGAATATAAGTTATAACTACATTTCAAGCTCTGACTAGCTGTGTGATCATGGGCAAAGTTGTTTCAAGCTTGAGACTCACTTGTGCAATGATGAGGCTGGATGAGATAATCTCTACAATCCTTTACAGCTCCCAGATCCTGAAGTTCTAATCACACAGAATCTTGCTTTCTCTTTGGTCCTGGGGTGAGCTCTCCAAGAGTAAGTCAAATCAGACTGACCTCATTTCACTCTAGAGTATTTATAGCCTGGGATGGAAGAACAGAGAAAGGAAGTCGATACAGCATATCTGGCTTTTCCACAAGTCATTTCACAAAGTCTTCCTTGATGTCTTTGTAGAAAGGAGTGAGGAATGGGGGCTTGATGGAGGTGTGATGGACTGGTTTTGTAACTGGTTGAAAGATGGTCCCCAGGAGTGCTAATTAATGGATCAATGCCAACCTTGGGGACAGGGACTGGAGACAGCCTGCAAGCTCTGTCCTTTGTCCAGTCCTGTTCAACATTTCTATCAATGTCTTGGATAAAGAGTGAAAGCTCATAATCATCAAATGCGTAGGTGACATGACAGTAGGAATATGTTGAATGACGGACTCAGAATTCACAGTGATCTGAACAGCCTAGAGAAATGGTCTGTATCTAACATAGGAGAAGTGTAGTAGTATAAAAGCAAAGTCCTAGAAATAGAAGCAATTGCAAACATTTATAATTACAAAAATGTGTGTATGAGTGTGTATTTGTGTGCATGTGTGTTTGTACTTAGGTGTTGTATGTATATGTACCTGGGTAACGTTTGGGGATTTTAGTTGATGGTAAAATCAAAATAATAGCTAGACATATTGTGGTGATCATTTTGCAATATATGCAAATATTGGATCTTTATGTTGTATACCTGAAACTAATATAATGTTATATATCAATTGTAACTCAATGGAAATTAATTTAAAAATCAGAATAATAAAATAATGAAAGATGGCTATTCAACATGAATGTTTGCTATAAACTGAAACTTCAAAAAATAGAAATCTAGCATGTAAAGAGGCAGATGATAAATAACCCTAACCCCTATTCAGGTGGGGCTCACAGTACCATTTCCAATTTTTAAGAAGGGAAGACAAATTAGAACATGATCAAAGAAAAGAGACTAAGATAGTGAGAGAAAGAATTGAAGGAACTGAGATTTAATTCGAAGAAGAGGCAACATAATTTGGAGGCCACGGTTATGCTACCTCCGCCAATCAGTGATATATGTCTCTGTGACTGTAACTTTTCAGTACCTGAAACTCTCTCATCATTCACTCATCAAGTTTTGTTTTCATTGCTTACATATGTCCTTCGTGAGGCCAAACGTTCTATAAGGGCAGGGTTTGGATCTGTTTGATCACCACCAAACACCCAGTGATTACTTCAGAATCTGGAGCTTGAAATCTATGAGTTGATGAATAAATAGTTATTTTCCTTAAATATCTTTAATATTGTAGGGAAGAACCATTTATGTTTATGCTCTTTAATTCAATGGAAGAGCAAAAGTATCAAGGGCAGGTAAAATTTTATTCCATGTAATAATCATAGGTTTCTAAACACGCCATAGACTATTGGGACAAATAGTGAGTGTCCTATCACTGGTGGCAATCAAGCCAAATATGGAAGTTGGAGGACCATTTGACTGAGCCACTATAGACAGGACTGAAACCACACATTCTATTAAAAGTCACCCACACATGGGTGACTTTTATATCCCCTGAAACTTGATTTTGATTCAGAGGTTTATTGTTCCATAAAATATGTTCTGAGCCAACAGAATGACAAGTTATTTCCTAAATGACCAAGACTAATCCCTTCCTCCTCTTCATTTCTGTAGAACAACCATCCCTCTCTTACATCCTGATCATTTTCTGCCATATAGAGTTAGCTGCCATTCTAACTTACTACCAATTCAAAATAGAGGGACATTTCCATGTGCAGGAGAATTCATATATCCATCAATAAAAGGATTTCCCTTTTGTGCCACATTTCTGCTAAAACCTCTTAATGAAAATTGCAAGATTAGATCAGCTACTCAGATCTTTTAAATATGCATTTTTCTGCCTATGAACACCGGAACGCCTCCTGGTATTTCTTTTTTCTTACTATACAAATATGTGTAGAAATAAGTGTCAGACCTGTTTTTCTTTGCTGTGCAATTGGAGACTGAAATCTACTTACCCTCAAGGTGTTGTTGAAATAGAGGTGAAAAAATAAAACACAGACCACAGGAAAGGAAATGAAAAACAGGGAAGGTGGTTAAAATACGCATTAAGACTCCAGAGTGGCAGAAAGAAATCAGGATGATAATATGTCACTGTCACTTCATTTCGGTTGACAAGTTTGTTTACCAACATGCAGCTTCTTGTCTGGCAGAAAAAAAAGGTGTTCAAGAAATTCTGTTGGAATTCTTTCATATTTCTCTTTGGGCATCAAAAAGTTTCATCCAAAAATATTTGGATGATTTAAGAATAAATGAAAAGCATATGGATTAAAGTCCCCTTGGAATGTTCTTTGATTTTAGAAGAGAGGGCAAAAGTTCCTAGTGGAAGGCTCTGCCAGGTATGTGCTTGATTTGGGAGCAGCGCACATCATCTAGGAATCTCTAGGAATCTCTCTTACTGTGGGTCCACCTCCCCCATACTCCCACCACTGGCTCTTTTTTAATTTAACAGTGTTTGGTAGTAATTACTTTGCCTACAGCACTGGGCTTTGTGCCACAGAGAACCAGATGGATTTCCTATCCTTAGAAAACTAATATTTATTAAATATCATAAATAAAAGTCAGTATCAGGGTTCTAAGCTCTTTGTAGGTATCACTGTATTTAATATTTACAATGACCTGATGAGAAAGGTACCATGATATTCTTATTTGTACCATGATATTCCCATTTTCCCTCATGATATTCCTATTTTGCAGATGAAGAAACTAAGGCAGAGAGGTGTTAAGGAATTCATTCAACATTAGAGAGCTGGCAAATGTGTCAACTGGGAATTGAACCCAGGCAGTCTGGCTCCAGCAATCTTACGTTTAACTTCTACACATCTGTTTCTCTACGCAACTGCTACAAAACACATCCTTTTAGACCAGAGTTAATATACTGCCTTGTTTTATTCTCAAGTCTACCCTTGCGAGGTAGATATTCTTCCAATAGTTTTATAGGTGATACAACTGGTCTCAGAGGCACTTTGAAAAAAATGTATCAAATTCACAGAACTTGTGAATGGCAGGACCCAGAATTTGAATTCAGATTTCATCTAACACCTGCCTCAGGCTATTCTGTGCTCCAAGAGTGGCCCCTAAATTAACCGCATCAGAATTGCCTGTGGTGGGGTGGTGGGTTTGTGTTGGTTAAAAAAAGGTCCAGTTTTCAGACAATCTTTGTAACCACTCATCTCTGAAGTAGGGCCTCAGGATCTTCATTTTAAAAAAGTGATCAGGTGATTTTTTTTTTTTATTTTATTTATTTTACTTTTTTTGGCTGCGTTGGGTCTTCGTTGCTGTGCACGGGCTTTCTCTAGTTGTGGTGAGCCGGGGCTACTCTTCGTTGCAGTGCGCGGGCTCTTCATTGCAGTGGCTTCTCTTGTTGTGGAGCACGGGCTCTAGGCACGTGGGCTTCAGTAGTTGTGGCTCACGGGCTCTAGAGCGCAGGCTCAGTAGTTGTGGTGCACGGGCTTAGTTTCTCTGCGGCATATGGGATCTTCCCGGACCAGGGCTCAAACCCGTGTCCCCTGCCTTGGCAGGCAGATTCTTAACCACTGTGCCACCAGGGAAGCCCAATCAGGTGATTTTTGACTCACAAAATTGAATTCCTCATGCTGCCACCAAAAGCCTCTCATGAGGAAGAGACACCCACCAACCAGTGTTATTAGGGAATTTAAAAGGAGATAGAAGACGAACATGTATTGATTGTGGGCTGACAGAGGAATGAAATAGCTTCAAAAATACAAATTGGAAAATCAGCTAATTCTGTAAAAAGTCCATTTCTAGATTCACTGCAGAACTATGGTTGGTTATCAATTCTGGAGGCTTCTCAGGGTTTGGGGGCATGGAAAACAGGAGAGAGGTCAGCATGGTAGGAACAAAGAACATAGCGCTGGAGTCAATCCCTACCTATCACTCTTATTTGGCCTTGACTCTGGGTGGATTATGGATTCTCTGCATTTTAAATTCTTGATCTGTAAGATAGTTGCCTCCTTGATTATTTTATATGCAAATTAAGTGAACTACACGTCTAAAGCAGTTGACACACAGCAAGTATTCAGTAGGCTCTTATTTATTTTCTGTCTGCTTATGATGCTTCACAACCAGTCACATTTCTGAGGCAGATTCAATTGTCAGTTGTCTTCCTACCCACACCTGCATTAAACTAGCCATAATGAATTTCCAGTTTGTCAATTATTTCCATTCCCTTAGACCATAAAACTGTCTCTTTAGGAAAGCATTGGTCTGTTAATGTGAAGTTCGTTGTTAGTGGTAGGTAATGACTTATCATCCACGTGCACTTTCATTAGAGAAAGATGAAGGCATGCAGGATTATACCAAAGGAATGAATGTCTAATGGGAGAAAAAACATCAGAGACATACATTTGTAATAGGAATATTTGGGGGCAAAATTTCTTCAAGGATGTCATTTAAATCCTAAATTCTATTACCTTCTCTATTTGAAATATCAGTTCAGAAATCACATCTTTCTTTTTTTTTTTGGTGGAAACGAAATTGTCAAGTTGCAAATTTAGAGGTCATTTAGAAAAACTCTTAGGCAGTGCTTCTCCTTGGAGTAAAGAAAGCAACTTGCTCATGTTATGTACGCAGAATACTGCGGTTCTCATGTGTTACTCAATAAACCCGATGAGATAGAAAGCCAGGCACCATTTTTGCAGATGAGAAAAGCAAGGCTCAGAAAGACACAGATGTTTGCCAAGGTTGCCCAGATTACCCAAGACCAGGACTTGAATCCAAACACTAGACTCCTTCTCATTTACTCCCCTCCCTGAGCTATAGTACTTCCCGATTCCAGGCAGGCAAATTATTACGAATGAATTCCGTTCTCTATCTTTTTCAATCTCTCTTTTTAGAAACTTTTAATTAGTCCCCGACTCTCTGCCATTATTAGTATTTGTTATTAAGTATTAAGAGCCATTCTTGTTCCTTTCTCCTCTCCTGTTCCCCTCCCCAAGCTTCCTACTCTGAGGCTTCTGGTTTTAATTGTTATATTTTTTCACCAGTGATCAGTGGAGCTTCCCTAATGATCTCAACTCATTTGGAGGGTTTATAGCTCCAGTACAGAACTCCAATAAAAGGAAAAGAGAAGCTTTGCTGGAATCCCCTGAGGCTTTGCTTCTGCCTAGAACAAAATCCTTTGCTGATCACTACTCCGCCTAAGCCTTTGTCTTGGGTAGCAAGACTTCCATCTCCTACTTGGGGGGGCTGTTCTCCTTTCCACGCTCCTGTCTTTGACCCCTCCTCCTCCTCATTCTCCCAGGGTATCTGTTTGAGATTTCTGCACACGGTAGGCAGGCACATGATTACTATTTGTTGAAAGATGCAATAAATCAGGGCATTAATGAGGGAAGAAGGGAGGATGAAAGGAAGATTTATGGGCCACTTAGCTTTGCCAGGGATTATGCAAAGTTCTTTACAACCACGTGGAAGTCGTTTTATATATAAGGAGACAGGCATAGAGCACTGTTAATATACTCTTAATGGCCAGACACATAGTGGGACTCATAACAGCTGACATTACTGAGCATTTACTAAGTGCCAAGCACTTTATATGTATTCACTCCTTTAAGTATCACTGCAACCCTGTTATGCACTTGTCTTATTATCCTCATTTTGCAGATGGGGAAAATAAGTGGGCAAGCCAGTGTTCTTACCTAGGTGCTTCAGATCCAGAGTGTGGGTCCTTAATCTTTACATCATAGTAATACTGTGATATTAGGACATATCTCCCAAGGACTAAGCATGATTATTATGCATTTAAACCTTTCAAAGACTTTGTCAATATGTTACCTAATTTAATCATTATAAAAATGATCAGTGATGTGGGAGAAAAGTAATACTCTTATTCATCTTTGATTTTGGGAGGAATTGAGAGCAAGAGAGGATTATGGCCCTTCCCCACATCTAAAACCCTCCAAGGATAGATGCAGGGCCACAACTCAAGTCCATAACAGTGAAAGGTGATAGACAAAGTGACCGTAGAGTTTAGTAATGTCATTCCACCCCTGGCAGTTCCATGTGCTTATCATTTTACAAGGTTTAGGCTGTTTAGCTTCTCCAAGCCCTGGTTTTTCTTATCTGCAAAATAAAGATGAGGGTGCCTATAGGATTTGGGTGAGAATGTTATTAGATATTTTTATCTGCTAGAATATGGTAGACATATTATGCATTTGATTTTCCTTCCCAGGCTCATCATAGATATTTTGTGTCAAAATGAACCCCTCAGATACTCTGGGCAGGAAGGTCCTCAGCTCATACATATGAGACTAGGCCTTCTTATCTTACTGTTCCATGTTGTCCATCCACCAAGGAGAGAAATGAGAAAAACCATCATATATATGTATGAATTGACTTCTCTTTGCTGACTCATGGTTGTCCTAACTCTCTTGCTCCTGGATAAAAAAATGAGGTGCATATCAAGACAGTGACCACAATCATTCAGACTCCTAGAAACTCAAGGTTGGGAAGAGGTAAGATTTAAATCCCTCATCTTAAAGAGAAGGAAAAATGGATGTATCAGGGGAGAAGAATCACCTATGCTCACATGGTTTGAAACGGCAGAACTGGGACTAAAGCTCAGGTCTGGCTAAAATCATACTTTTCAATCTTATGCTGCTGTAGTAAGATTACCTGGAGAATAGAGCTTGGCATGGTTTCTAAGTCAGGGAGACCAAAACAAGGAACTCTGAAGGTATACCTCCCCAGTGAAATTGTTCACACCAGGAGCAAAGGCTTCCAAAGCTGTCCAGGGAGTCACACCAGCTGACAGTGATGGAGCCCATCAGTCCCCTGTCTGATTAATGAAGAACATCTAATAAACATGAGGAGAAAGGCCAAGGATTCTAATGTTTAATTATCTGCGCAATGATTGAAAGTCTAATTTCATTTGCTTGTGCTTGTTTGTGCAGGCTCCTATGTTTGCCAGGAAGGGAAGAACTTCAGAGTGCAGGGATTTAATGCAGATGAATTCATTAAGGTGCTTATTAATCTACACATCCTAGTAGCTTAATATTCAATCAGTTATCAACTCCTTTCAATTCTGGACATGGAACCAGAAAACTGGGAAAACAATATTATGAATTTGTCATTTCAATCCAAACTTAACAATGTATTTATTGATCATCGATTATAATCCAAAGAATTTATTAATTTATTTTGTTTGTTTTGTTTTATTTTGGAATTGGATACAATTATGCTACAGTTCACATGGATGTGCAAAAGGCCAAAGACATATATTTTTGGCAATATGGCAGACTAGAGGGCAACAGAAGCCTCAGTCAGTACACAAAATTTAGTACACTGAATTTAAATAAACAAATATTAACTCTTTTAATTTTTTATGCACCTTAAAAAAATCAGAGGAAAATAAAAATGAGGCCAAAGACTACATGAAAGTGTGAGCACAAGTGGATAAATGAGAGCCTTCTAGACAATTTTCTGCTGAAAGCATCTGCCAGTTACTTGGGGCCTACACCCAGAGTTTTAAGGACACTTTTGAGCCAAATGAAAGGAGAAAGCCTGGAACCTTGTACTGTGAGTTCAGGCAGGTCATCTACATTAAGCCAAGACCCCGAATGGCAACACTATCACTAGATGAACTAGGAGGAAAAATGCCCACAGGGGTCTCTGTGACATTTGGAGACACGAGACCTACATTGATGTCTCAGTCCTATTCATCAAAATTCATAAATCAGAAGGGACGTGACCAAAATTAAGTTTTATAAGTGTGCTTCAGGGATTTTATTTTATTTTTTATGGAGAGGTGAATAGATTGATTAATTTTATATGTTATTAACTTAAATATGTATGTTATAATTTCTCAGGTAATCATTAAAAGAACAGTAGAGTGTATAACTTCCAAATTAGTTAAGAAGAAATATTAAGTCATTCTGAAAGAAAGGAGAAAAAAAGAAGAAATAAAAGTAAATTATAGAAAACCAGAATAGAAAGAAAGCACATAATAAAAAAAGGCTGAAACCCAACCATATCAGTAATCATAATCAATGCAAATAGATTACTCTTTGCTTTAAAAGATTAAAATGTATTTAAAAAATCCACCTATAGACTATTTACCAGAGAACACCTAAACACAAATGTAAAGATTGAAAAACCAATAGAAAAATATAACAGCAAAATACTTAACAGACTTAGACCTGGCTTTGTTGTTCAAACTTCAGATCATCTGGAGACTAAGGATAAAAAAAGATCTTTAGAAGAGGGTTGTTCTGTAGAGAAAATGAATTCAATTTACTAAGAATGTGTCAAAATTTTAAACTTGTAATCACCTAATAATACAGTTTCTAACTGCAAAGTAAAGGATTACGGACCTTCAAGCAAAAGATGACAAGTCCACATCACAGAGAGAAACTGTAATACATTTCTCAGTAATTAATAGAGAATATAGATAACTCAAACAACATAAATAACGAGCGTGATTAGTGAGGTACTGCCCCCAACAATATACTGTGGACAATTTAAATTAATTGATCATTCTCTATGTCAAAAACATTTCTCAATTAAGTTTCACAAAATTAATATTAGATCACTAAATTTTCTGACCAAAATGAAATAGTTCGATGTCAGTATAAAAAGAACAAAAGTAAATATAAATAGATGAATATATATGGATGTGTACTCAGGCACACACATATCAGAAATAATCCCATTTATACATATATTCAAAAATTTAAAATGACATTCCAAATTACCCATGGGTCAGGTAAGAAATTGTAATGGGCATTGGAAAATATTTAGATCTGTTTAAGTATGGAAATCCTATCTATCAATGTTTGTGCTGCAGCTAAAATGATACTTAAAAGAAGTTTATAGTTCCAAACTTTGTATATTCTGAAGCAAAAGAGGTAAAGTGTAAATTAATTAAAAATTTTAGTAAAAGAGCAGCAGGAAAATGCCTAGAGAAATGAGGATTTAATAATAAAGGTAAAGATGTGTGTGTGTGAGCAAGAGAGAGAGAGAATGAGAGAAAAAAAGCATAGACCCCAATGTTAAGGAAGAGAGACATAACTATAGTTTCAAAAATGATTAATAGAAATAATAGGCAATATGTGTAATAAACATTCTAATAAATGGAAAATTATTTACATATATCAAATGTTCAAAAATGTGGTTTACTAAATTTTGCACCCTTACAACCAAAACCACACAAAAGAGAATATGATAGGAACACAATAGACCACTGCCACTCATGAGCACGCGAAAGTTCTAAATAAAATTTTAGCAAGCAGCATTCAACAATAAATTTAAAAAATGATGTATCATGGTTAATATGAGATTGTTCTAGGAGTGATTAATATTAGAAAATCTATAAATTTATTTAGTTGTATTAACTGACCAATTAAGAAAAATAAATCTGAATGATTACAATAAAAACTTTCAGTAAAACTTGGCAATCATTCATAATGAAAACTCTTACTGAACTATGAATAAACAGGAACTTCCTTAACTGGATAAAGGACAGCTTAAAAAAGTCTACCAGAGAAGCAGAATAGAAAGAAACCTACACATATAAGGAAATATACTATATTAAAAAAAAACTGGCAAAACAGATTAGCAGGAAAATTATAGTCTATTTAATAAGCGGTGCTGCTGTGAAAAGCAGTTCTCCCCATGGGAAAAAATGAAAAGGGATGCTCATCCTGCATCATAAACAAAAATCATTTCTGGGTAATTTAAAGACCTAAGTATGATAACTAAATCAATAAAATTTTCAAAGAAAAAAGGATAATACTTTTATGTTTTCTGATGAGGGAAAGATTTCTTAAACAAAACCCAAAAGAACAAAGCATAAATAAAATCATCAATTTGACTTCTGTTATATTAGGGACATCTATTCATTGTTAGACCCAATAAAGAGATGAAAAGACAAGCCCCAAACTGAGAGAAAACATTTGTAACCACATAAATGACAAAGATTTACCTCACAGAATGTATAAATATCTTTAATAAATCAACAAGAAAACTCAGCACAAATTAAAAAGGGGAAAAATGGGAAAAGATACGATCCTGATTTTCATTACAAAGGAAATGTAAGTGGCCCTTGACATTTGAAAAGATATTCACCATATCAGGAATAGGATGCATGTACAATGAGCTGCTTTTTCATAGCTACAAGATTAACAAAATCTAAGACGTTTATCAGTACCAAATATTAGCAAGGATGCAGAACAAAAACAGTTCTCATGCTCATTGATGCCTAGTCCTCTACGGTATTTTATGAAAGCAATATAGAAACAGGTATTAACATTAAAAATACACTTAACCTTTGACCCAGCATTTCTTACCTGGGCTCTTTCCCGTAGAAATAAAGACTCAGGATACAGACATCTATGGCTACAGATGTTTATTGGAGCATTATTCATAAAGGCAGAAAGTAGCAACAAAGTGATAAATAGGGGAAATGATGAAATAAATTATAGTACATTTACACCAAGGGTCTATGGTACAGCTGTTAAAAATAATGGATTAGAGCTGTGCTACCTGACAAAGAGAATTCTATAGGGCATTCTTGATTAGAAGCTTAGAAGTGGGAAATATGTATAATAAGAAAAATAATGTGTGAGATAAGGTCCCATTTTGGAAAGTAAAATTGGCAAAAATCCCCACTCGGTCTTGCATACACACAGACACACAGATGTGTATTAATATGTGTATATTGGTGCCCTGTACATAAACATGGACAAAATATGAAGGATACCTCCCACGTTGTTACGGATGCGATCTTGTGAGAGGAAATGGAGTGAAGTGGGGGGAAGCAAAGATAGACAAAGGAAAAAAGACTGCACAAAAATGCCGTTCTTACCTGTGTGTGTGTGTGTGTGTGTGTGTGTGTCTTTAATTTGACTGAATTTCAATTTTGAAGTACTTTTTTTTCTGTCTTTATAGATAAAGCAAGAAAATTTACTTAGTATACTTTTCAACTGGCTGTCTTAATATGGTTAGAACAATTATTCAGTCTATTAAACATTTAGCAGGTATCTGCTATTTGCAAAGATATGAGTAATTGAGAACCACCACAAGGATTTTTCTGATCATGCCCCAAAAAAAAAAAAAAAAAAAAAAAAGGCCTGATGTAGTTCTACTAATGTAAAATAATAGCCGTGTGTATGTACAGATGAAGTAATTACAAAAAAACCTACAATAGTATAGATTTATACTGAGTGACTGTACCATTTTGTGATGGCTTCCAAGGGGGGAAAATCAAGTTGCAGACTAACACATAGTAGCATTCTGTGTGTGAAGCAAATTTCCGTATATATATACTTTTAAATACATATGTTTAAAGGAGAAAGGCATATTAGGATATATATCAGGCTGTAACTGTTGGTTACCTAGGGCAGTAGAGGTGAAGATGGTGGTGGTGAAGAGCAGAGGTGGGTAGAACGAAGATGATTCCATTTGCCTCCATCTATGCACTGTATTGCATCACTTCTCACAACAAGCACTTCTGTATCCATTATCTACTGCTATGTAATGAACCACCCCCGAACTAAGTGATTTAAAACAAGAAACATTTATTCTTTTTATGATTTTGTGGGTTTGCTGGTGGCTCTTCTGATCTGGACTGTCTCAGTTGGCTCAACTGGAGAATCACTCATGTGTCTTAGGAGTTGGCTTGGTGTCACTGATGTGATGGAGATCAATTGGCTATGTGTGGATCACCACTTAGCAGGCTAGTTTAGATCGACGTCATCATAGTCACAGGTCTCCCAAAGCAACAAGGTAAGCTCCAATGTGGAAGCACTTCGTAAGTCTCTGCTTGTGACATATATCCATATCATATTGCCCAAAGCAAGTCAGAGTCCAAGGAGGAGTCCTAACAAAGGGCAGAGATAGAAAAATAATAATTTGTAGGCATTTTTACAACCTATCACAATGTATTTGCAAACTTATTTTCATTTCCATTTTATTCATTTCGGTTCTTTCCCACTGAAAGCATCCTGACTCAGGCACTCATTATCTTCTTTTTTTTTTTTTTTTTTTTTTGCCACACCCTGCGTCCTGCAGGATCTTAGTTCCTCTGTGCCCTCCGCAGTGAAAGGGTGGAGTGCAAACTACTAGACCACCAGGGAATTCCTGAGGCACTCATTATCTTTTAAGGATAGACTTTCTTAGAGGGATCCCTCATGAATTGATTTTTATTCTCTTCTGTGCTATACTGCATCACTCATTTTGTATTCCCCCTTTTCACCATTGGAGTGTGGTCAAGGAATCTATAATTCCTAGTTTACATGAGATGGCCCTGGTTTATGTTTGTTGCCTTGTTTCCCCACCAGCTTAGGGTTAGGATTAGTACTTATTTTTGCATTAAAACAAGCCAGAATAAGTTTGAGAGACATCTATTTTGCACTTACTGTTTCTGTTATGGTTTCATCTAATAGCCTGTGAGATGCATGTCCAGAAGCAAATTTTCACCTTAGCAAATGCCTATACATGGAGAATGACCAGAAATAACCTACCTCTCTTTTGCAGGTCATTTCTACGTGTTATACTATAATACATCTCTCTTCAGAGCCTTGAGGCACTTAGATTTAGTGTCAGTGTGGTGGAAGAAGTATACCTGCTGCTCCTGCTGGCCATTTGGTGGACTAGCTGCTTGTGCCGTACCCCATACTATGGCATGTAATTAAAATGCCTGGGGCCGAGCATCCAGGGTCAGTGGACAGTCTGGGAAATTGCAAGTTACGTATACATGAAATACACCAGGAAATAGTGACTAACCATTCTCTCTGTCTGACCACAATCACGACAGCGATTCTTCTCAAATAATTTAATGTCTGGTAATCACTTTGTTTCTTTTTAATGAATCTTGTTGGACACAATGAGATTTAAAAAGTGAATGCTTAATTAAAAATTAATACTGAATTCCAGTTACTAAAGAAGGTTGATGATGAATGCTATCTTCAAAAAATGTTTGTCAACATTTACCATCCACCATGAAAAGCACAGCAAATCACTGACCACGGAAAAATGGAATACACAAATATGCTGGAGGAAAGTCAGAGTTGCTTCAAGTTAGCAGTTAATTTATGAAGAATGTTTCCACAAACAACTAGGTAACGCAGGAGACTGCAGCAGCAAATGTTTCCTTATCTGTCTGCAAAGCGTGACTTTCCGTTGAAATCACATGCTGATTCTATTTTCTCTCATTTTTATTTGGAATTTTCTCCTGCAAATATAAAGCATGAAGTGATAGTTGTTAACATGTTGGTTCCATTAGTATAAGAAAACTTCACACACATGTAAATTAAGCAGGTTTTATATTGGTAGCACCATATGCTTTAAATAGAAAACTAGTTAATTCTAATAATGATTTGATTTTTAAAAAATTCCTCTTAAAATCAAAAGAAATCTTTTGGAAGTTCATTAGTCAAATGCTAAACATCTGACATTTGGGGGAATGACATAAATTCAGGTGAAAGTACAACATTGAAAATAAAATTAGTTGTTTTCATTGTGATAATATGAACACAAACTATGATGGGGCAGATGATGATAAAACCTATGTTTTTACTAAATTTATGGAGAGGAAGTGTGCATGGAATTGTTATTGGTGCCCTTTATAGTCCATAATTATGTTCATTCAAGCAGTTAAAAAAATTCATTAGACTAGCAATGCCCGCTTTCTTCTTGCTGCTCATCATAAATCAGATTTTAGAAATATTTCAGCTTTGGAAGAACTATTTTGTAAATCAATCTGAGTGTTTTAAAATGATAGTAAGCTATTTTATTTTTCAAATGTGTCTTCTAAATTTTGGCCGCATATTGTTAAAAATCGTTAACAATGTATTCAATGATATGAGTGCCAAAAAGTCTTCAGATTTTTAACTTTTAGAAAACTGGATATGTATTCTGTACTGGAATGCGATGACATTGAGAAAGTCCTGTAATTTGCAGCAATTTGATTTAGTGAAATGTTAAAAAAAGAATCATATATAGAGCAACATCTTTGACAGGTTTTTGTCTTGTAAAATTATTTATCATAGTAAGATTCTCTAAATGAAGGGGAAAAGACAATAGCGGTGAAAATATTTAGCTGAAATATTTATTCATCTTAATATACAAAATATACGAGTATACTCCATTAGCAGAATTTGCCCTTAGTTTAGAGTTATCTCACATCCACAGAGAGAATATTTCCTCAACTAAAATGATAAAGTATAGAGATCAGAGTCCGTAGGTGATATCAGCAACTTTAACTATGCTAACCATAGCATGAAACTTTGAAAAAGATTGGAAATAATTTCATGAATAAAATAGTAAGACCACAGTGAAAAGAGTGCATTCTCCAGGGGGAAAAAACCCCAAACAAACAACAGCAACACAGTATTAGAAAGAGGTATTGCTAAGAAACTGATTAGAGTGCATGAATATAGGCCAAAAATAAATATTCTACTTATTAAATTTTAATGTTCAGATAATTAAATATAGCATGATTTTATGATATTTAAAGTTATTTTATATTTTGAAATTAGTTTTAAATCAACTCAGTTATTTATACACTAATGTAATAAAACTGGTCAGTCAATAAACATCCCTAAACTTCATATGAAATTTTAAATTAATAAACTTTATTTTTTAGAGTAATTTTAGGTTCACAGCAAAAGAACAGAGAGTTCTCATATATCCCCCTATTCCCACACATGCATAACCTCCCCCATTATTAACATCCCCCACCAGCGTGGTACCTTTGTTATAATCGATGAACCTACACTGACACATCACTATCACTGAAGGTCCATAGTTTACATCAGAGTTCATTATTGGTGGTGTACATTCTGTGAGTTTGGACAAATACATCATGACATGTATCCATCCACCATTATAGTATCGTACAAAATTGCTTCACTGCCCTAGAATCCTGTGTTTGGCTCTTCATTTCCCCTCTCCAAACCCTGGCAACTATTGATCTTTTTACTGTCTTCATAGTTTTTGCCTTTTCCTTAATGTCATATAGTTGGAATCGCATAGTAAGTGGCCTTTTCAGATTGATTTTTTTCATTTAGTAATATGTTTTAAGGTTTCTTCATCTTTTGATGGCTTGTGAGTTCATTTCTTTTTAAGCACTGAATAATGTTCCATTGTCTGGATATACCACAGTTTATGTATACAGTCACCTACTGGAGAACATCTTGGTTACTTCTAATTTTTGGCAATCATGACTAAAGCTGCTTTAAATTATCTGTGTACAGGTTTTTGTGTTATGTTTCAACAAACATCAACTCATTTGGATAAATACCAAAAGACAAGATTGATGGGTTGTGTGGTAAGAGTATGTTTAGTTTTATAAGGAACTACCAAACTGGTTTCCAAAGTTGCAATCCTACCAGCAATGAATGAGACTTCCTGTTGCTCAACATCCTTGTCAACATTTGGTGTTGTCAGTGTTTTGGATTTTGGTAATTTTAATAGGTATGTAGTGGTATCTCATTGCTGTTTTAATTTGCATTTAAATTGGTGACATGTGATGTGGACCATCTTTTCTTATTTGCCATCTGTGTATCTTTTTTGATAAGGCATTTGTGTAAGTCTTTTGTCCATTTTTAAATTGAGTTTTTATGGTTGAGTTTTAAAAGTTCATTGCATATTTTGAATAACAGTCCTTTATTTTCTCCCAGTCTGAGGCTTGTGTTCTCATCATCTCTGCATTGTCTTTTGCAGAGCAGACAATTTTTAGTTTTAATTATGTCCAGCTAATCAATTATTTCTTTCTTAAACTATGCCTCTGGTGTTGTGTCTAAAAAGTCATCACCATACACAGGGTCATCTAGGTTTCTCCTATGTTACTTTCTAGGAGTATTTATAGTTTTGCATTTTAGATCTATGATCCATTGGGTGTTAATTTTGTGTATTGGTCTAAGGTCTCTGTCTGGATTCAGTTTTTTCATGTGAACATCAATTGTTCCAGCACCATTTATGGAAAAGACTATCTTTGCTCACTGTATAGTCTTTGCTCCTTTGTCAAAGATCAGTTGACTATATTTAAATGGGTCTATTTCTAGGCTCTCTATTATGTTCCACTGATCTATTTGTCTATTCTTTTCAATAACACACTATCTTGATTACTGTAGCTTTATAGCAAGACTTGAGTTGGTTTGCCAGACCTCTGACTTTGTTCTCCTTCAATACTGAGTTGGCTATTCTGGGACTTTTGCTTTTCCATATAAACTTTAGAATCATTTTGTCCATATCCACAAAATAACTTGCTGGGATTTTGATTAAGATTGTGTTGAATCTGTGCATCAAGTTGGGAAGAATTGATATCTTGACAATATTGAGACTTCCTACTCATGGAATATCTCTCCATTTTTTTTAGTTATTATTTTATATCTTTCGTCAGAGTTTTGTAGTTTTTCTCATATAGATCTTGAATACATTTTGTTAGATGTATATCTAAGTGTTTCATTTTGTGGAATGCTAATGTAAATGCTTTTTAATTTTAAAGTCTACTTGTTCATTGCTGGTATATAGGAAAACAATAAACTTTTGTATGTTAATCTTCTATCCTGCAACTTTACTATAATCACTTATTAATTCCAAGAGGTGTTTTTCTGTTTGTTTGTTTTTTCTTAAAGTTCTTTTGAATCTTCTGCTTAGATGATCATGTCACCTGTGGATGAGGGCAATTTTATTTCTCCCTTCCCAATCTGTATACCTTTTATTTCCCTTTCTTACCTTATTACATTATCTAGGTTTTGCAGTACAATGATGAACAGTAGTGGTGAGAGGGGATATCTTTGTCTTGTTCCTGCTTTTGTGGGAAAGCTTCATATTTAGTGCCATGAAGCATGACGTTAGCTATAGGTTTTTTGTAGATGTTGTGTATTAAGTTGAGAAAGTACCCTTCTATTGCTGAGATTGTTTTTTTATCATGAATGGGTGTTAGATTTTGTTAAATGCTTTTTCTACATCAGTTGATATGATCATTGATTTCTGAATGTTGAAATAGCCTTGCATACCTGGGATAAATCAACCTGCTCGTGGTGTATAATTGTTTTCATATATTGTTGGATTCAATTTGTCAATATTGTGTTGAAGGCTTCATATGATTTTAATTATTTTAACTCCTCTTTATTTCGGAAATATTTTGTTTGAACATTAAATCTTGTCACCCTAAGCATAGTAGAAAGAGAGTAAGCTTTAGAAATAGTAAACCTGCATTCCTATCCTAGTTCTGACCCATGCTTTAGAAATTCAAGGAATTATACTTTTGCTCTTGAAGGCTCATTATTTTCACTGGCAAAATTTCAGTCATTTAATAGTCAACCACTTATTGCCTATTAGATGACAGATGCTGTTCTAGGTGGTGAAGATAAACAATAGTTAAGACAGACAAAAATCCCTGTCCTCATGAAGCTAAAATTCTAGAGGAGTGAGAACAAGCAATAAACATATTAATAATATAAAATATGTATGTTATAGCATTAAATAGCAAAGGCAAATTAATCAGTGAAAAATATGGGAGATTTGGGGGGTAAGGAAGATTGCAATTTTAGGAAGGGTGACCGGGGAAATACTTGATTCTTCAGATTATAATTTGAGTGCAAATACGAGGATGTGAAGGAGCAACACACGTGGATGTCTGGGAACTCAAAGATTTCCAGTAGAGGAGCAACCAGGCAAGGGCTTTGAGGCAGGAACTTATCCATTCTCTTGGGAGGAAAACAAGAGAGCCAGTGTGGCTGGAGCTGAATGAAAGGAAGGACAGTAGGACATGAGATCAGAAAGGAAGTTAGAAGGCTATGATCTTGTAGAGTCTTGGAGGTTATGGTAAATGTTTTGGTTTTTACTCTGTGAGATGAATATGGAAGTGACATGATCTGACTTATACTTTCACAGATTCATCCAGCCCCTTTGTTAAAACAGACTAAAGATAGCAAGCATGGAACAGAAAGACCATTTATTATCTTAGAGAGAGATGATGGTGGCTTGGGCCATTGTAGCAAGAGTACTGGTGGTGAGAAGGGGATGGATTCTGGGTAATTTTGGTGACAGCACCAAAAGAATTAGCTGTTCCTTTTAGAAGAGTCAAGGATAACTCCAAGTTTTTGATCTGAACAAATCAAAGGATAAAACTAGAGAGTGGCATGGACATATATACACTACCAAGTGTAAAATAGATAGCTAGTGGGAAGCAGCCACATAGCACAGGGAGATCAGCTCGGTGCTTTGTGACCACCTAGAGGGGTGGGATAGGGAGGGTGGGAGGGAGACGCAAAAGGAAGGGGATATGGGGATATATGTATACGTATAGCTGATTCACTTTGTTATACAGCAGAAAATTACACAACAATGTAAAGCAATTATACTCCAATAAAGTTGTTAAAAAAAAAACAACTAGTAACACTTATTGCACAGGGTTATGGAGATTGAGTGAGAAGATGTCGATAAAGGGCTTGATTTTTCCTTCTTCCCTTCTCCCAAAACCATTAAGATATGTGTATTATTTGTGCTCATTTTTGACGAT
>NW_006775143.1:380339-381730 GCF_000442215.2 Lipotes vexillifer | reverse complement strand
GTAGGGAAATTTAAAAGATTACACCACTGGTCTTGATTTGCTTTTAAGCCTTCTGTCGAAGAAAGAAATGGAATACCAGGTAGGTGGAGTTTGATGAGGGCTGAATTTGAGGAAGGATCTTGAGTTCAAGATTCACATTTAGCAGATGTATGCTGAGTGCCTACTTGAGTCCAGAATGGTACTAGACATGTAGGCATATTATCATTTAATCCTCGTAAAAATCCCCACTTAAAAAATTGAGGTTTCATAGCAAAACCCTTTGAGCTTCGTGTTATAATCCCCACTTCATAGGTAAGAAACTGAGACTTAACAAGGTTACATGGCTTATCCGATGTCTCAGAAAAACAGAACTATGATTTAAACAAAGTAATGCTTTATTCCACCACCTGTCTTTGTGGAAACTAAATCTTCGTCAGAATCTGTTCATCTCTCAACTCATTTTAAGAAACACAGATTGATGGGTGTGGGGAAGCACTTTTGTTCTACATTTTCCATCTGGGTTACTTCTTTACCATTTTTATATCATAACAATGCTGAACCAGTTGTGTATTTTTTAAACTTTTATGCCTGATCTTTTACGTATCTTGTTTCTTCTCTGTGAAATGCCCTCTCTTTACACATCAGGAAAATTTCTGCTTAGCAGAAGCTTAAGGAATATATTTTTCTGTAAATTCTCTCATTTCCCCGAGTGGAATTAAGGTTGTGTATGCCTCGTTTCCTGTTTCATCCTACGGAGGAGTAATTGCCATATTGTACTGTGAAGGAGTACTTGTCTCCCGGACAAAGATATAAGCTTGCTGGGCACAGGAATTTTGTCTTATTTGTCTCTGAATCCAAGCCTGAGTCACTTCCAGGAACACAGAACTACAGTAAGGGCATGCTGATGTACAAATGAAAGAACTGCTCAAAATTCACATGGTGTGCATGAAACGGCATCAGGAAAGCTTTCCTTGAACCTTAAGGCTGGGCAAGAAAAAAAAATCTTGGGCCCTGATGTTGCCTGTCTGCCAAGTAGAGTCATTCTGAAATAGTTGAGTCTAGACTTCAAGGTCTTCTTTGAAGGGGTCATTGCTCTCTCCCAGGGATTAGGAAACCTTAGAACACATTAAAGGAAATGACTCTGATCCCACACCCTCAGCCACACTCAGTCCATTTGGAGATTTCCCCTCTACACTGTGGGCTGGCATCATGAGAAGCCAGGTGCTCTCTGCTCTGAGAACTGTCTGTGCTGAGGCAGTCCTCCAATGAGCGCTGCCCTTTGCTATACTATCCCAGGGTTGCATCTGACAGTAAATACTTCTGATATTTCAAAACCCACTCACTGCAGTGACAGATTTGCTACAGGGAACTTCACTGTAAAGAGCTGCTGCTTTTTTTTTTTTTTTTTTTTT
>NW_006775143.1:357434-380310 GCF_000442215.2 Lipotes vexillifer | reverse complement strand
CTGTAAAAAGGTTCTTGTTTTTTTTTTTTTTTTTTTTTTTGACAAATGTATAGAGTATATTAGCTTTTCCTGCTCTAATTTATGGTGTAATAAAACCTACTATGCCCCAACCCCGTTAGAACAGTAGAAATAAAGGGGTCCTCTTGCTGGCTATTGATAAATCCCACCAAATTCTTACCATGAGCAGAAAGGATGATTGAAATTTAAAAGAGCAGAGTGGAAGAAAGGACACCCAGTTCAGGATGGTGAGAGATGAGAGAGACAACTCCTGAGAGGTGATGCAAAGCCCTGGCCCACCCCATATTTCTCCGGTTGCACTTTATGCCTTTGGGATGTCACTTCATCGTGGCTAACATTTGGTTTGTCATGCACGCATGCAAACCCGCAGGTGAAAGGGGCTCCAGTCTGAGGCCTGAAGGAAATCCAAGGGACATAATTTTGCCTCTGACTCTGCCTCTATATCCCCAGTGAAAATTTACATGTAGGAAATGAAGAAAGGGGTATCTACAGTTTGGGGCTTTGAGGGAAGAAAATCAATACTGGGCAAATTTGTCTGTGGGCTGACTTATTTGTCTGTGGGCTGACCAAGGACTTATTTGCAAGTATATGTTAGAGGAAGTCTCCCAGTACCTGAAAAAAAACAAAAAAATCTCCCTTAGAATCAAAGCAGATTTCTTCCTCGCAGCAAACATCAAACCCACTCAGAAGCTTAATAACTACTTTTGAATTAATTAGAAAATCATATCATTGTTAATTTAAAAACAAAAAAATAATAGCTAACATTTATGAAACAATGGGACACTTTTCAATTGCCAAGTACGTGGTATTAGTTAAGTACTTGGATGCACTCAGACTAATTAAGGTCATTTTATATCTTACCTTCATCAGTCCTGACCATAAGACTATATGGTAGTGTTTACTTCTCATTTTATAGGGGTGAAAACTGAAACTCAGAGAGGTAAAATTATTTTCTCAAAGCCACACAGTGGGAAAATGAGTAGGCAATCAGAGTACCCTGACTTCAAGTCAATTTCAGTCACTGCCAGCTTGTTCTAATCCAGAAATATTGTCAAGAAATTATGTAGTTATCTAATAATTTAAAATGCTTTAATAAGTTTATTAAAGATAATTAATATGTGGTTATTATAAATAGTCAAACCACTTACATAAACAAAGAAAGGAATTAATATCATCTGAAATCTTGCCATCGAGAGATAACCAGTTAATGTTTGGGTGAGCAGTCCATCAAACATTTCTCTATGGATATGTACAGAAATATGCACAAGATTTTATATAAATGGAATAATATTGAACATACTGTTCTAAAACCTGTTTTATTTTTCACTCGGCAATATGTCATGGGCATCCTTCCATGTCGGTAAATATAGATTTACATTATCATTTTTAATTTCAGCATAATTAGAAATCACAATATTTTAGAGAGGAAAGAAATGTCAAAAACTGTCTACTCCAACCTTTTGTCCAGTGTAGAAATACTCTATATAACTTCCCTTGCTGAAAATCATGCAGATTTTGCTGCATATTTTCATTCAAAAATGATAATTTTAATGGTAAGGGAATTAAGCCAAACTTTCACTCTCTGTACCTTTCACATTCTAAAATGTATGCCTATATTATTAAACCCAGCTATCATCCCTGCTGTTTCCTTTCCCAATCAAGTCTTCCCTAAATTAAATATCCCTAACTCTTTCTCCTTCATGAGTCAGAATTTCCAGACTTTTACCAACCTGAATCCCCTCCCCCAAAAACTCAAATGAGTTAATGATCAGAGCACAGTTCATCATTTGTGGTATGACCAGAATATAGGAATGCTTCACATTCCTGTGATTTGGACACTTTCCCAATATAGTCTAACGCTGAATGCTCTGGAGAGACGAACAAACGGATGGGAGTCATGTAGAACTAGGGTCAGTACTACAGATGTGCACAGAATCTTTGTTTCCAAATCTTTCTTTCAGGAGGCCTTCAAGAATGACTAAAAAGTGATCTTTTTAAAAAATTGTTCAGATATGTAAAGACAGTAAGGTGGAACAAAGACATTTAAATGTTCTTACTCATTGAAAAACCAATGCTCTGAAGTAAAGAAAAAAACCTATAGATATGATGGAAACATCCATGAAAGTTGACCAGATAGTATTCAATACCACCTTACTCAGCATTTTTAAAAATTATTTTTCATAATTGGCTGGAGGCCCAAATGTTTGCAGAGGCTTGCTCAATGTCATATGGTAGGGAAGAGGGAAGATTGTATTTCCTGGAACACATATGCAAAATGGTGCTACCAGCAAGTTCATAAAGTGATGAAAGCTTTCATTGAACACTTGGTAACGTAGCTGATATGGAGGGAGATTGACTAAACTTGATGGACTGTACTTCAAAGTCAGGGGCCAAGTTCCCTTTTCAGAACTAATATGAAAAGTTGCCGTTGAGTTTTGTTGTTATCTGGAAGACAGCTGAGAGTCTGGCTTGAGTAATTAAAATGCTCATTGGAAATTCACCATTCATCAGAGGAAATCGCAATGAGTCAATTTTCTTTTCTTTCTTTCTCTTTTTTTCCTAAGTGTTTTCTCTGGTGATGGCAGATGTTGTGGTTGTGAATTCATTGTGTGTCCTAGATGTAGAGAAATCTTCTATTCAAGCTGAGTTTTTTTCTCCTGTATTTTTGTTGATTGTCTACTTAAATTAACCTTCCCTAATGAGATGGAGATTCGTTGGGTATGTCTATAATTTACTGGCTGTGAAATTAGTTAGTCCGGATAATTCATCCCATGGGTGAAAAGGGTGAGATCACAGATTGAATGGCCAGGTGAGAATGGAGAATGTAAAAATGGCCCTTCTGCTATTGTATCCACCACCTGCATGTGGAAGCTATTAGGAGAATATATGTGATAAGCCCAGCCTCTAGATAACCCCAGTTTAACACCAGCCCACCCTCATGCCCAACACACTTCATTGGGAGCTTAGCTGGGACAGACCGGCCACTTAGAGTGTAAAACCACCAGATGTCAGTATCGGTGCACAGTAACTGTAATAAAACTTCCATCTTGGCCAAACCACAAAACCTAGCTTAGAGAAAGATGTAGACAAGCAATGGAAAAGTAGAGTATTTGAATTGTTAAACATTTATTTTTGCTGAGTAGGGGCTGACTTATTCCAGAAGACTCTCATAACTTCTTCCCGGAATCTCTGTATAAGACTTCTGAGATTGCATTATTACTGAATTTGCCAAGTTTTGTTTTGTTTTTTTCCCCTACGAAGTTCTAAATAAATAGTCTTTGAGGTGTGAGAAAGAAGAGATAAAATTTGGTAAGCAAATACATTTGCAAAATGCTACATATAATTATATATGTACCACACGGATTCTTAGGATTTATAATGCATTTATGTCTTACAAGTCTTCAAGATAGGAGAAAGGTATACATTGCTGTCAACATTAGTTGGCCATGTTATTAAAAGAAACAATTTCCCAGAGTATTCTTTGTAAATATTGACTGCTAGGATCTTCTTCTTTTGCACATGAGCTCAAGGTTATATGACCAACTGACAAGCTCAGTACTGCCTTCAACTTAAAGGCCCAATTTTGTCCAATTTCCCCACCCATATGCTCTTATGAAATATCTGTACAGTATCTGTATGCAGCATTCAAAAAGCTAAGACTGTGGCTAGAAATGGAAACTGGGTTAAAATAAAATGTCTGGAGGCCACTGAAGGACTGACACTAAGGTGCTCATCTTTGTTGTGCTTAACATGAAACTCAGGCCAGAAAAGTGTGAACATTGCCAGAAAATGCTGCAAGGTGAACTCACAACCAATAGGTTCCTGGGCAAAAAAATTCTGATAGAGACAAATGATAGACTGCCTAATGCCCAGAAAGAAAACCTGGAGGAGTTTTTTGGGAAATTAAGACATTCAATGACACCCATCTATATGGAGGGATGTAGAAAGCCACATGCATATCCAGGACAACATGCATGTTCAAAGACCTGAGAAGATCCTAAGATTTCAGCTTAGACTGATCCCTAGGCTAAGTGCAAGCCACTGGCTATTTGTGCCCCAGGAGAACCAATTAGCAAAGGTATTTCGTTTTGTTTATTTTGTGTATGTATGCTTCTTTTTTGTTTTTGATTTTTTTAAACTCTTGGCTTTCAAGGAAATCTCTGTCAAATTAATAGCTGAACATGAACTAAAGAAATAGAGACTTAAATGACCACACATGACAAGGAATACAGTCTTTGTAAGAATAGTTTGGAAAAGTCACTAAATAATGGATTGTTATAGACTTTCACAGCCAACAAAGAAAAATAAAAACAGGAAACTCAGGAAAATGGCATCTGATTTTCAGAGTTGCTACATTATAATATTCAAATGTTCAGTTTTCAAAAAATCAAAAAGCATGTAAAAAAAAAACAAAAACAGGAGAGTATAGCCCATTGAAAGAAACAAAATAAATTTGCTGAAACCATTGCTGAGGAAGCCCAGACATAGGATTTACTAAACAAAGAAACAGTTATCTAAATATGCTCAAAGATCTACGGGAAAAGATAGACAAAGAAATAAAATTAGGAAAATTGTGTATTAAAATAAAAATATGTATAAAGAGATACCAACCTATAGGATTCAGCAAAGGCAGTGCTCAGGGCAAAATGTATACCTATAAATACTTATTTTAAAAAAGAAAAAAAAAAAATCTCAAAATCAATGACCTAAATTTACACTTTGAGGAGCTAGCAAAAGAAAAGCAAACTAAACCTAAAGCTAGTAGAAGGAAGAAAATAATAAATATTATAGCAGAGATAAATAAAATAGAGAATAGAAAAACAATAATACCAAAATTTGCTTCTCTGAAAAGATCAACAAAATTGGCAAAGTTTTACTGAGACTGACAGAGATAGACAGAGAGTGCACATGCGTACACGAGAGAGAGAGAGGGAGAGAAAGGCAAATAACTAAAATCAGAATAAAAGTGGGATATTATTACAAACCATAAGTATATAAAAGGGATTATAAGACAATACCATGAGCAATTATATGCCAACAAATCAGATACCCTAGATGAAACAGATTTCTAGAAATATGCAAATGACCTAAATGGATTAAAAAAGATATAGAAAATCTTAACAGATTTATAACACCTAAAGAGATTGAATCAGTATTCAAAACTTTGGAACAAAGTCCAGGATCCAATGGCTTAAATGATGAATTCTACCAAACATTTAAATAATTAATACCGGTCCTTCACATACTCTTCCAAAAGCAGGAAAGGAAAGAGGAGGGAAAACTTCCTAACTCATTATAAGACCAGCATTACCATGACACCAAAGCTAGATAAAGATATCACAAGAAAAGGTAAGTACAGACCAATATTTCTTATTACTATAAATACAAAAATTCTCACAAAATACTAGCAAATCAAATCCAACAGCTTATCAAAAAGATTATCCCCATGACCAAGATGGGATTTATTTCAGTACTGCAAAAGTGGTTCAATATAAGAAAATAAATCAGTGTAATATATCACGTTATTAGAAAGAGAGGAAAATATGATTATCTCAATTGAAACAGAAAAGGCATTTGACAAAATCTAACATTTTCTCGTAATAAAAACACTCTGAAAACTAGGAATATAAGGGGACTTCTTCAACAGGATAAAGGCATTTTTTACAAACCACAGCTAACATCATACTTAATGATGAAAGATTGAAAACATTCCCCCTAAGATCAGGAACAAGACAAGGATACCCACTTTACCACTTCTATATAACATTATATTGGAAGTTCTAGGCAGAACAGTTAGGCAAGAAATAAATAAATAAACCAAAGGCATTCATATTGGAAAGAAAAAAGTAAAACTATCTCTATTCACAGATGACATGATCCTATATTTGAAAAATACCAAAGAATTCATAAGGAAACTACTAGAACTATATAACTACTATAAACAATTTCAGCGAAGTTACAGAGTACAAGATCAACATGCAAAAATCAATTGTGTTTCTGAACATCAGGAATGAGCAATTCAAAGAAGAAATTAAGTAACTAATTTCCTTTATAATAACATCTAAAAGAATAAAATGCCTGGGAATAAATTTAACCAAAAAGGTGAAAGACTTCTATACTGAAAGCTACAAAGCATTGCTGAAGGAAATTAACCAAAACCCAAATGAATGTAAATATAACTGTGTTCATGTGTAAGAAGACTGAATATTGTTAACATCTCAGTATTACCCAAAGTGGTCTACAGATTTGATGCAGTTCATGTGAAAATTTCAACAGCCCTTTATGCAGAAATGAAAAAGCTGATCTTCAAATTTATATAGAAATACAAGGGGCCCGAAACAACCACAAAAACCTTGAAGAAGAAGAAAAATATTGAAGGACTCACAGTTCCCACTTTCAAACTTACTACAAAGTTACAGTAATCAATCATAATAGTAATAGTATCTCCCGTACGCCCACAGATGTGTATGTGCATTTATTTTATGTATTTTACAAATATTAGCTTATTTAAAGTAACGACCTTAATCATTTAAGGGTTATAGAACCATTTAAGACTCTAAAACTGAGAGTATAAATATAAGTACGTATGTATATGTATACACACACATATATAGAGATATAGATGTTTTATATACATAGTCTATATATTCAACATATACTCAATATCTTTCAGTGATTTAATCCATGAAAAGAGCTTGGTACATAGTAAATATATTATAAATGTTATCTAATTTTATTATCTGTTATATAACAGGGCTCAGTTCAAGTCTCCTAAATATTTTGATCCGTGTTCTCTAGTCAGATTCTAGATTGTTTCTCTCTTAAATATGATGTACAGAAATAAATGCAAGTGTCCAAGTGTGGTCTGAGAAATCAGAATAGAGGAGCTATATCACTTTCTCATTCTTTACACACACACACACACACACACACACACACACACACACACACTCACTCCATAGCTTTATATATGTAAATATGTATCTATATCTTTTCTTCTATCTGTCCTGTATATAATACATTCATACATATGTATACACATACGTATACATATATGTATAGATGAATGTATATGTAATGTGGCATGTAATATTTCATTAAAAGGTCTAAGGGGTCTCTGGTACTCAGATTAATAGCCCTTGACTAACAGAGAATAGCTTCATCCCTTGAAGGGTGATGAATCTCCAGTCACTGAAGGTGTTCACGTGTCAATGTGACAACTAATTGGTGAGGATACTATAGAGAATAAATTCACCGTCCTGGACTCACTGAAGCTGCAATGTCCTATAAGATGTTACTGGAGTTTCTGGAGCTATTTCCCACATCCAAGCACACAAACAAACAACAGCAATGGAAATTCTTCATTTACTCAGTTTAAGAGTATACAGGTTATACAAATAGTTTGGGGATTTCTGGGATCTATAGGTTCTCAAAGGTCATCCTTAATGGTGAAAGTTGTACGTAGTATTTCTTTTATTTATTTATTTAAAATTTATTTATTTTATTTTTGGCTGTGTTCGGTCTTCGCTGCTGCACGGGCTTTCTCTAGTTGCAGCGAGCGGGAGCTACTCTTCATTGTGGTGCGTGGGCTTCTCACTGTGCCGGCTTCTCTTGTTGCGGAGCATGGGCTCTAGGCACACAGGCTTCAGAGGTTGTGGCACATGGGCTCAGTAGTTGTGGCTCGGGGGCTCTAGAGCACAGGCTCAGTAGTTGTGGCATACGGGCTTTGTTGCTCCGTGGCATGTGGGATCTTCCCGGGCCAGGGCTTGAACCTGTGACCCCTGCATTGGCAGGCAGATTCTTAACCACTGCGCCACCAGGGAAGTTCCGTAGGTAATATTTCTGTAAAGAAATTCAAATGGCAATTTGAAAATCAAAAAAAAAACAAACAAGATTCCTTCTGATTCTAGTATTCTGTGATTCTATGGTGCAGAATTTATTGGGTTGTTAAAAAAAAGCTTAAGCAAAATTTTACTGATCACACCTATAAGGGTCATGCTTTGTGTGAGACAGAGACGTGATTGTATAGACTGTATATTATTGGGCCCAAACTACTTTTATAATCTATGCATGAAAAATGCTGCTGCTGATTACAATGGTGATAATCAACACAATTGAACACTTACTCTATCCCACACAGTATTTTAACATTTTGCTTATATAATTTAATTTTCATTTGAACTCTAAATATAGATGTAATCATTATTCTCATTATAGAAATAACAAAAAATTGTGGCTTTAGACATTAAGTCATTTAACCAAGATAGAGTGGACAAGTTGTGGAGAAGAGATTTGAACCTGGACAGTCTGCCTTTGAACGTGCATTCACAAATATCACGTTGACCATATTTCAAAAATCCGTAAGACTTTAGAGAAGAGATTTAGTAACATGAGCAGTCAGAGGACACGTGTCAAATTAAATGGAATAAGGCATTTTGAGTCATAAGTATATGGCAATTATGTAACAGTGACAAATTATCAATAGTTTGTTATGGTAGTCCAAAGCTTTCCATTGACTTTTACATTCATTATCTTGATGAATTATTACAATATTTATAAATAAGTCATGATCATTCCCATTTCATAGATGAGGAATCTAAGTTAAGACAGATAAAGTAACTATTAATGTTGATTCTCAGTGGCAGAACCAAGACTTAAATTCATGTCTAAGGCTTTTTTTTTTATTGTACCACAATGCTTCTTATAAAAGATATTGTGAATATAATGTGATAAGACAAAGAACTGATTTTTATAGAGCCCTCTATCATTCACTGCATCTCCACTGAGCTCTGTGTCCTTTGTAATGTTCAGAGATCTCATCTATAAAATGGAGATAATGCAGTGGCATCAATCTCAAGGGTTATTGTAATCAATTGCATAACTCATAGACAATGCATTGTCATATATTGAGTACCTATTAAGCATTTTATTAAAGGTTAACTCATTGTTACATTATTCTATTTTCAACGGTGAAATCAGAACCAAGCATGATTTAGGCAGCTACTATGAAAATCCACACTGCTGTTCCTTAGTCAAGGGTTGGGAAAACAAAACAAAACACACTGAAAACTGACTTGGTTTGGGCACATGCTCTGTGGGATACCAGCATGTCGAACCATTAATACTGAATCCAGAGGATCAGGGACTTAGGGGATCGTATATATTTTGGAATCAAAGACTAACAGACTTATAAACTATTAAGTTACACCTTCACTGAATAGCACTAAGAATCAACTCTTGATATCACCAAGTTCCTGCTGAATATATCTGGTAAAAGACCCCTCATCTCTTGGAGCATCCAATTTATGTCCTGGATAGCTATGAAAGCTAGAAAAATCACACATATGTCAATGTAAAATAAGTCCCCTTAAACCACCCGGACCCTAGTTCAGTCTCTTGGGGCTATATAAGAGACAACCAGTGATCTTTGAATGATGAAAGAATGCACAGGGGACATGTGCCTACTCTCTTTTGCCTTTTGGCTTTTAACCTATTAATGTGGACTTACGTCTTTTCTCCTCCTCCTTGTATCTCCTTCGCTTCCTGCCCCCAACTTTCCTTTCCTCTCGTGTTTCTCCTTTAAGCACTTGAGTCCTTAGTTAGCACATGCAGTTTCAAGTTATTAGAACATAACGGAAGTTAGAAAATATCAAGTCATTCCTCCACATTGTACAGATGAGGTTACTAAAGTCTAGAGAGGCTAAGTGATTTATTCATGGTCAAATAGCTAGCTCAGCATGAAAGCGCACAATCTAATAGGTGAGCATGGTAAACTTGGAGTTCTGGGAACTGTTTGTTTATTTTTAAGTTTGATTTCATGTAATAAGACTATATTTAAACTTATTAGACAGAAAGGACCCTGAAGAACTCTGTCTACTTTGTGAATTTTATTCCCAGGGAATGCAAGGATGATTTTTCATTTTGTCTCTGGAAAGGCATGCATGGCAGAAGTGCCTTTTTTTCCCCGTCCTTGTCATTTTGTCCAGATAGTTCCCACTTTCCATTCTAAATTCAGGGCATGTTGCTGCCTTGTGCCTTTGGAAGGATAAAGCTAAAAAAAATGCAGTGGAGCAGTGAAGCAGAGAGAGAGACTCTGGTATCAGTTGGAATGGTCTGTTCACGGGAGACCAGCAGGAAGATGTTGGGCAAAGAAAGAAGTGGGTGTTTTTAAAAGGAGAGATACTTATTAAAAATTCTATCAGCTAGATACCCAAGGAGCTTCCCTCTAGGGGAAAATGGAGAACTCACTTATGGAAGTCAATTCAACTTTATTACTGGTCCCAGTAGAGGCAGATGGAAGAGTAAGGCAGTAGAGGCAGATGGGTAAGATTTATAGTGAAAAATCTGGGAGGCAATGGTGTAAGTCATGAGAAACAGGTTCTTATCCTGCCTGTTGAATTGAAATATCTGAGCGACCTTGGGCAAGTTACTTTCCCTCTCTGTACCTAATTTTTTTCTGCATATTAAATGACTAGACAATTTCAAACACCACCATTGATTTTAACATTCCTTGATTATAGATTTCCTAAACAATAATGTATGTGAAAGAAACCCTGCAATGGTAAAATTTGATCTCTCACTTTTACAGCAAACTTTTGGAGAGTATTTCAAATATTTTTGGGACATGCCATTCTCCCAATTACCTGAGTTCAGAGATGCATGATGCTCCCTTTAGTCACTGACTGACATTAATCATGTCAGCTCCTTTTTCTACAAGAATGACTGCTTTAATGGGAAGCTCCAGCCACTGTCAACATGCCAGGGGGTGTGAAGAAGGAAGGGTAGATGAATGGGAGGGTGTTATTAAAAAGGGAATGATGGATGAGGAAATCAAGCTCCTGTATGCTGAAAGGGGGATGGGGTTGGTATGGAAGTTGAAGCATGGCTTGAAGTAGCCTGACCCATTGTCTCTGGATAAGACTTTAAAATGTTCAGCAGAAAATTGAGGCTTCTTTGTTCTACTTACCTTCATGCACACCTCCCCGTGCAACGAAGGCTGTAGAGTATAATGGTTAAGAGTGCCGGCTATGCACTTGGCTCGGTTTAGAATCTTGTCTTTACTACTTTCTAACTGTATTAACTCAATTTTCTCAATTAAAAATTGGAGAGAATACCAGTGCCTATTCCACAGGACAATTAGGATGATTTAACAAGATAATGCTCATAAAGTGATTAACACAGGTTCTGGTAATATTAAGCCTTTATAAAGGTAGTTGTTATTGCCACACTTTAATTCTGTTAATTTACAGGTCTCATTTACACCATCTCATTTGATCCTCACAAAACTCACTAATGTAGGGTAGGAATTATCACCGTGCTGTGTGCATGAGGAGACCAGAGTTCAGTAGTATTGGGACTCAGATCAGTTCTGAAGTTGGGGCAGGAACCAAAGATCATCTGTCTCACAGGTCAGCATGTGAGCACACATATATTAAACACCAACAGTATGCCATACAGTCTGTTTTGTGCTTTAGTAGAGACTCTCAGCCCTCAAGACAGCTTGATGATATAGTCTTGCTTGTATAAAGACAACTGAGGTTTGGGGAAAGCAAAAGATTTCCTTAACAATGCAGGTCAGCTAGGGAAAGTACCAGAGTTTGAATCAGATTCTGGGACACTAAGTTTCGTTTTCTTTCCATCTTAATCTGAGTGCTTCCCTCATCATACAATTAATCTATTACCTGGTGTTTGGTGACAATACAAATTTAAAGGGTGCTTCGTAAGATGAGTCCCTTATAGCTTTAATAATGCATCCAAATCACATAGCTAGTATCTCCAGCAGTGATTCTCAAAGGTAGTTTTCTCCGAAACTACTTAACAACTAAGAATTGGTTAAACGAATTGTCCTATAGGGTATCCTACCAGAAAAGAAGCATGAGAATATGCTCATGGCATATACCATGAAGCTTGAAGGCAGACACACAGACCTGAGATCATATTCCATGACATTTACCACTTTTGTGTCTTGGGAAAAATTACCTTAAATTTTTTTTTTTATCTGTGAAAGAAAAACAATTCTACCTCTCAGGATCATTGTGAGGATTAATTATATAATGGGAAGTAAACAGTGCTTGTTACTCATTAAACTCTAACAAAGAAAAGTGGGCTTTACATTGCAGGTTTGAACTTACTCAGAAATTCCTATGTGTATGGCCTTATATATATAGAAATGTTTCCTATTCAGATAGTTATGATCAATATTTAAATCAATAAGGAAAAATTAATTTAGTAAATATGTATTGTTCTTTTACCTCAAGTAACTTTGATTGGCATTTTCCTTACACTGTGGGGAAGTTCCCATGGAGGTTTCACTTCCGACTCTAACAACATGAGTCTATAGCAGAAAGACACACGATGCATTACAAGCCATATGGTATACATGAAGCTTAAAACCAGCTTTTATCTCTATGTACTTTCAAAAGGCAAAATGTTAGGCTTGGACAAAAATTGTCCCAGGGCATGTATAATTTTATTGCAGCCTGTGCATAAGCTAAAGGACTTTTAAATTTCTCTTAACATCAATTATCACCCTCAATTAATTTTTGTTGAGTAGTCACTAAGTCATGGAAATATATGAACATAAGAATAACTGCAGAGGCCCATTGGCATTTCTATGGTGTCCAATAGAACTTTCACTGATGCTGGAAATGTTCTCTGTGCTATCTCATATTGAACATAATCTGTATGACTGAAAAACTAAATTTAAAAATTTTATTTGATTGTAATTAAGTTTAAATAGCTACATGTGGCTAGTGGACATTGTATTGAACAGCACAGGTAACAAGGAGAGGGCATTGTTCTCAGAGTCAGATGACTTGGACTTGAGTCTTGACCATACCACTAGTATGGATATATATAAAACACTTTTATTGAAATGTCTGCTCTTTTGCTCTGTCTGGGGTTAAGTATCCCTATTCATAGAATGAAAGGGTTACAGTAAGTCCAGGACTGCAGGTCCATGGCACTGAAGCCACCAGTGCTGATTACTGTGCTCATGGCAGGCATCACTAATCAATCATCACAGTTCTTTGCACTGAGCCAGAGGTGGCATTAATATCCTCCATATGATGCTCCAGCAAGCACTTGCCAATACAGTGCAGTTGGCATGTGAGAATGAGCTTATGTGCATTTTCTGTACTAAATACCCTCTATGACCCCTTCTAATTCCAAATTATTTAGTTGAGTACAAATTTTCTTGCATCTTAAGAGGAATAGAATCTTATTTAAAAAAGGATATTGTTGTCCTTCCTGAAGTCAAGCTGAAAAATAATGACTATGATTCTATCATCTATGAATTTACCTAAGTAGTTTTGAACCTATTTGTCTACCGTGTGGTAGAGGGAACCGTGGAGTTAAACTCAGAACAACTGAGTACTAGTCCTGACTCCTTTAGTTATTTGCTGTGCAAAATCAGCAGCTGTTCAAGGTATTTGAGCCTCAAATGCTCCATCTGTAAAATATGGAGAATTAAATGATCTATTGTATCAATTGCACTGGCAATGAGTTAATGGCAGTAAAGTGCTTAACTAAGGGGAGAAACCCCTCTACTGATTTGCTGGTGGTGAAGTGTGGCCACATAGTATTTTTAGTTAGTATAGGTGATCTTTTGCCAAAGAGTACAGCAAACATTTATTTGAATTAAAATTATGGCTGTTTTATTTTCAAAAGATGGTGTGCATAAGGGTTATCTGTGATGATTGTTATGTATACATGCACACACATATATACACACACACATACACACACACACACTTAAACATGTACTTGCTGTGGGAGATTTTACATTAAGACCAGAGATAGAGGCATGGGATTATGAAATGTGATAAATGGAAGAGAGCCTGAAGGTAATCTGTTACAGGTTGTGTTCCCCAGGGAGCAGACTCTGAGATGGAGATTAGCACGGACAAGGTTAATTAGAAAGTCTCCTGGTATCAGCAACTGTGGAAGACAAGAAAAGGCAATAGGCTTGGGATTGGGAAGAGGGGAAAGTCAACCCATGGTTCAGTCTCAATGGGACACCTTAGCCAACACCGTGGGACATTCTAACGATAGTATGAACTTTAGATCTGTCTTGAGTTGGAGCAAGAGAGCCAGGACTTTCCACTCCTGTGAGTCAGTCAGTCATTGGCTGTAGGCTATTCCAGGAAGCGAGTGCAGCCTTCAGGGAGGAAGCTGTCTTCAGCTGAGGCAATTCCCAAAGGGCCTGGGAGCTGAGGACTGTCTTCTGTCCTCCGGAAGATGGAGAATAAGTCCTTTATTTCTGATGTGGAAGGGATCTGGATAACTCTTTGCATCACCCATCAAATCATCCAATTCACCACACTCATCTTTTAAAGTATTGAAAATGAAGGCTGAGTTATATATTGACAATACAATTCTGAATTCAGCAAACAGAATTCTTGGGTCTACTCGGACTAGAACCCAAATCTTCATAGTACTGAATAAGTGCTTACCCATCTACTCACACTTCTGACTTCACTCTACAGGGTACTTAAAGGCAACACTAATTCTGGTCACGTGTGCTGAGTCCTCAGCGTTGATTGTACATCTAGTATGGTTAATGAATCACAACTTGACACCATTAGGTGGACCCAGATGAGTATACTGAGCTAACTAGGCCCTCTTCCCAGTGCTGTCACTTCAACTACTTACCCCTTATTGACACTGTGGTTCATTTTCTTTCTTTCTTTTTTTTTTTAACATCTTTATTAGAGTATAATTGCTTTACAATGATGTGTTAGCTTCTGCTCTATAACAAAGTGAAAATCAGCCATACATATACCTACAACCCCATGTCCCCTCCCTCTTGCGACTCCCTCCCAGCCTCCCCATCCCACCCCTCTAGGTGGTCACAAAGCACCAAGCTGATCTCCCTGTGCTATGCGGCTGCTTCCCACTAGCTATCTATTTTATATTTGGTAGTATATATGTCCATGCCACTCTCTCACTTCATCCCAGCTTACCCTTCCCCCTCCCCGTGTCCTCAAGTCCATTCTCTACGTCTGCATCTTTATTCCTGTCCTGCCCCTAGGTCCTCCAGAACCTTTTGTTTTTTGTTTTTTTTTTTAGTTTCCATATATATGTGTTAGCATACGGTATTTGTTTTTCTCTTTCTGACTTACTTCACTCTGTATGACAGACTCTAAGTTCATTCACCTCACTACAAATAACTCAGTTTTGTTTCTTTTTATGGCTTAGTAATATTCCATTGTATATATGTGCCACATCTTCTTTATCCATTCATCTGTTGATGGACACTTAGGTTACTTCCATGTCACGGCTATTGTAATTAGAGCTGCAGTGAACATTGTGGCACATGACTCTTTTTGAATTATGGTTTTCTCAGGGTATATGCCCAGTAGCGGGATTGCTGGGTTGTATGGTAGTTCTATTTTTAGTTTCTTAAGGAACCTCCATACTGTTCTCTATAGTGGCTATATCAATTTACATTCGCCCTAACAGTGTGTGGTTCATTTTCTTAAACAGTTATTCCAAATAGTTTCTCTGTTCCACAACTGCCAGTCCCTCTCATCCTGTCCATTTCAGCAACCCCACTCCAAAAAGTAAGTCATAAATATTAGCCTTATACAGAAAGGCCAGAATGTACTTTCAGAAGTTGTCTCATCCATGATAGTTACTACTAGAAAAAATTTAGAGCAGATTTTATAAAACCTTGGCATTATTTTGGACTGGATAATTGTTTTCTATGTGGAACTGTGTTTTGCACTGTAGGCTCTTTATCAGCATCCCTGGCCTCTATCAACAAGGTGACAATAACATGACCCTCTAGTCATGACAATAAAAAATGTCTCCATGGGTTTCCCTGGTGGCGCAGTGGTTGAGAGTCCGCCTGCCAATGCAGGGGACATGGGTTCGTGCCCCGGTCCGGGAAGATCCCACATGCAGCAGAGTGGCTGGGCCCATGAGCCATGGCCGCTGAGCCTGCGCGTCCGGAGCCTGTGCTCCGCAACGGGAGAGGCCACAACTGTGAGAGGCCCACGTACTGCAAAAAAAAAAAAAAAAAAATGTCTCCAGATATTACAAAGTGTCTCCAGATATCACTAAAATGTCTCCTGATATTTCTCAATCACCTCTGGTTGAGAACTACTCTTATAGGTATCTTTAGACTTAATCTTTCTTATTGCAGGGAAAGACCTCTCTTCTCTTTGCCAAAGCTCTCTACACCATTCTCTCACGGGGTTGGGGTTAGGGTTAGGGTTGAAATTCCCTTCATTACCTTCTTCCATCTCATTTTCTTCTCTTCTTCTTCAGAGTTCAACCTTAATTTGAATGTATATGTTTTCTTCATGCACATGGTTTTACATTTTTACTACATATGTGTCTAACAATGGATAGTGGGCTTTACATGTTTTGATAAGTGCTAATAAATTATATACATATCACACTGAATAATGCCTGTGTCTCATTCAGCTTTATATACTGAGAGTTCCCTTTCCTGTTGTGATACATGAAGGTCCATTTTATTCATTAAAACACACCAAAATTTACGAATTAATTCCCTTCTTGATGAGTAACTTGTTTTCCTTTTTTCACCTTTACAAACAGTATTTCAGTGAACATTCTTGTATATCTGTCTTTTGGATATAAATGAAATAATTTCTCTAAGGGGTGTTACCTAGAGAAGAGAGAAGTTGAAGAGAAATCTAACCAGCTAAATGACTGAGCAAATTCAAACTTCAATTCAGAAGTTAAAGTGACTGTTTCCCCAAATTTTGGCAACATAAGTTAATGTCAGTTAGAAAAAATTTTGCCTGTTGATGACTGATTTTTTTATTAAATTGAGGGGTAACATGCATAGAATGTAGGCATAAGGGTCACTGATCATACTTACACAGCTTAAGCGTTTTTTACATTGAGGTACACCTGTATGACCATCCAATATCAAAATAGAATTTGCAACACATGGTTCCTTTGTGACCCTTTCTGGTCTATTTGGTATCTTATTGCTGCCATTAAAAAATTAGCTCAAACTTAGTGACTTAAACAATGTACAGTTACTGTTTTACAGTCAGAAGTTCAACACTAGTCTCACCAGACTAAGCTCAAGGTGTTGCCAGAGCTACATTCCTTTCTGGAGGCCTTTGTGGAGAATCTGTTTCTTTGCTTTTTCCAGTTTCTAGAAGCTGCCATGTGCCTCGGGGCATGGCATCCTTCTATCTCAAAGCCAGCTACATCTCATCTCTCTGGCAGTGTCTCCATTGTCACAGCTCTTTCTCTGAATCTCTTCTGCCTCCCTCTTCCATTTATAGGGACCTTTGTGGTTACATCAGGCCTATCCGGATAATCCAGGGTAATCTCCTTATTTTAAGATCAGTTGATTATTGACCATAATTCCATCAGCAACTTTAACTGTCCTTTGCCATGTAACCTGACACATTCACAGGTTCTGGGATTAGTATGTGAATATTGTTGGAGAGCCCTTGTTCTGCCTACCATAAGAGGTAGCCACTATTTTAACTTCTAACTTAATTGTAAATAAATTATTTCTGTCTTCAATTTGATTTCTTTTCTGAAGTCACATGAAATCTACATTATATGTGCTATTCTTTTGTCTGTCTTCTTTCACTCAACATGTTTTTGGGTTTTGTCTCTGTTACCAACAGTTTGTTTTATTGCTTTCCCTATATATTTCTTCATATAAGTATATGACAATTCATATACTTATATGAATTATCAAATTCATTTATTCGTTGTGCTGTTAAAGGGCCATTTGGGTTTTTTAAAGATTTTGTTTGTTATGAATAAACCTACAAACATTTTTGCACAATCTTGTGTGGACACCTGCACTCATTTCTGTAGGGTATATACCGGAGTGGAAGCACTTAGGTATAAGAGACATTTGTGTTTAACTTTAGTAGAAACTTCTGTCAGTTTTCCGAAGTATATTTACCATTTACACTCCCACCAGCAACATGAGAGTTCTAGTTGTTTCTCATCCCAACCCACACTTCATACTACCCATTTTTAAAAAAATTAGTCATTACCCCTGATAAGAGGTATCTTTCTGATGGTAAAGAGGTATCTCATTGTGGATTGATTTGCATTTTCCTGTTAGCTAATGATCATAAATCCCTTTTCATGTTTATTGGCTTTCATATATCTTGTTTTGTGTAGTGCTTTTTCGAGTCATTTGTTTATTTTTTTAATTGGATTTTTAGCTTTATTCTTGATTTGTAGGAGTCTGTTATATAACAGGTATGAATCCTTTGTTAGATATATGTACTGCAAATATTTACTTCTAGTCTGTGACTTGTCTTTTTACTTGCTTAAGGATGTTGTTTGATAAACAGATATCTTTAATCTTGAAAATATTTTTCTTTTTTCTTTTATGGTCAGTCCTTTTTGAGTCCTATTTAGGACATTTTTGCCCACTCAATACTGATTTTAAAAATATCCTACATCTTTTTCTAGAATCTTATGCCTTTCACATTTAGACCTATGATTTATGTCAAATTAATTTTGTACATAATAGAGGTAGAGGTCAAGGTTCATTTATTTCTCTATAGATATCTAATGGCTCACCTACCCCTTTTTTAAAAATGTATTTATTTTATTTCTGGCTGCGTTGGGTCTTCGTTGCTGTGTGCAGGCTTTCTTTAGTTGCGGCAAGCGTGGGTACTCTGTCACGGTGCACATGCTTCTCATTGTGGTGGCTTCTCTTGTTGCGGAGCACAGGCTCTAGGCATGCGGGCTTCAGTAGTTGTGGCACATGCGCTCAGTAGTTGTGGCTCGCGGGCTTAGTTGCTCCGTGGCATGTGGGATCTTCCCAGACCAGGGATTGAACCAGTGTCCCCTGCATTGGCAGCTGGATTCTTAACCGCTGCGCCACCAGGGAAATCCCACCTACCACTTTTTTTTTTTTTTGCTGTACGCGGGCCTCTCGCTGCTGTAGCCTCTCCCGCTGCAGAGCACAGGCTCCGGACACGCAGGCCCAGCGGCCATGGCTCACGGGCCCAGCCGCTCCACGGCATGTGGGATCCTCCCAGACCAGGGCATGAACCCATGTCCCCTGCATCGGCAGGTGGACCCTCAACCACTGCGCCACCAGGGAAGCCCCCACCTACCACTTTTTTGAAAGACCACATTCCCTAAATTGAATTGCAGTGTGCCATATTTTGAAAAAATCAAATGACCATATACTTGTGAGTGAAATGGTTGCTTCATATATACTTTCCAGATAACATAATTGATCAATTTATGACATCACTGCATTAGTCTTTCTCCTGTCTGTTAGTCCTGGTTCGAATCCTGCAACGATTAATAATTCTAATGAGATTTTTTCCCCCCATTGATGGTATGCATTCAAACACAATCATTTTATATTTATGGAGACCATGAAAACATGGCTCTGGGTTCCTTGCTGTAAACCTTTTCCTACACATTTTAATAGATTTATTTTTTACTTTGCTATACTTATGACATGAATTTTCTAATAATAAACATGTAACAAACTAGCATTTCCTGAGTGTTCATTGTGTTCAAACACCTGGTATTCACGGTGAGTCGGAGCTCCCTCCAGCACAAGCCAATCATTAAATACATATGAATACTTAATAATCATTGCCCATGTACTTATTTAAACAATCCTAGAATCAGGTACCAATATTACTCCCATTTTACAGATGAATGATTAGTCTCAGGAAGGTAAAATTGCTTTCCTAAGTTCATATAGCATTAAATGATACTAAGTTATGTGTTTTAAGGCATAACATCTTTAGATTTTAGGCTTAGAAGGAGCCTTAATACCTATTTTCTTTCCTCATTTTCAGTCATCCACACCATCCTAGGTGGTCAAGAGGTCTTTCAAAACTATACTCCAAAACCTGAGTGACATGTTGCTCATCTTTCCAAATGAGAATGCATAAATTGGAAATTAAGAGCTTGATAAGTTAAGATAACTGTGAATGCTGGCTCTGTGATAATTAGCTCTGTGTCACTGAGAAAGCTACATAGCATCTCTGAATCTCAGTTTCCTCCCTGGTTTTAGTGAGAAAAATAATGCCTATCTCACAGGGTTATTTTGAGGATCAAATGATATAATGCCAACCTCTTACCCAGCAGAGATCTTGGCATGTAGTCATTCTAGTCATATACTAGTATTATTGTTATTTCATCTTTGGACAGCTCTAACTTAAAAAAATTTTTGAATTAAAATTCATAGGCTTGTATGCCTATGGGACATTCCAAAAACAGCACTATCCTTCCTTGAATTATTTGAAGCTAACCACTTGCTCCTGAGCCTTCTTGTACATAAGCTTAACTTCCACTTCATTCAAACTCAATTCAAGTGTTATACTTTTAAGATTATTAGTTATTTGTGTCAAATATTTAATGGTTTTTTTTCTACATAACTTTAAAAGTGAAGAGCACAGAATAGGTAACTGAAAAACGTTTGTTGAATGAATGAATGGAGTCCTCATATACTCTTGGTCATTATCATTTATTACTATATTGTCTATCCATTTAAGTTTAAGGCCATCATATCTTTTTAATAAAATAATTTAGTACTTACTCATTATAGATAAATTATATAGATAACATCTACTGCTCCAGTCCCTTAAAGAGCATATAGTAGTATTTTTATACATGTTTCACATGTGTGTATTATCTCAGGTAATCCTCACAGCCCCTCAATTAATTTTTTTTAATTAAAAAAAGTTTTTTTTGGCTGCGTTGGATGTTTGTTGATGAGCGTGGGCTTTCTCTAGTTGTGGTGAGCAGGGCCTGCTCTTCATTGCAGTGCGTGGGCTTCTCATTGCAGTGGCTTCACTTGTTGCAGAGCATGGGCTGTAGACGTGTGGGCTTCAGTAGTTGCAGCACACGGGCTCAGTAGTTGCGGCACACTAGCCCTAGAGCGCGCGGGCTTCAGTAGTTGCAGCTCGTGGGCTCAGTAGTTGTGGCTGCAGGCTTAGTTGCTCTGTGGCATGTGGCATCTTCCCGGACCAGGGATCGAACCTGTGTCCCCTGCATTGGCAGGCAGATTCTTAACCACTGAGCCAGCAGAGAATTCCCTACAGCCTTTCAATTAGACATCATTCTTTCCACCTTAAAGAAAAAGAAACTGATGGTTTTAGAAACGCTAAGTAGTTTACGCAGGATCTGAACCCACTTATATGTGGTTTTATAGTTCAACTTCTCAAATACAGAACATTATTAACTCTAAGATGAATTGCTAGTGAGAAAGTAATGCTAGTCACCTCTCTTATGATTATAGTGGAGAATTGTTCTGTTCCCTTGGCTGATTTCTCATTTCTTTTCTAGTATTCCTTTTCTCTTCTCATTTCTCTCTCCTGATATGTCCCCCTACACTCTTGACAGGTTGTTATTAGAAACATTTTTGCATATTAACTTGAATTAACTTACCTCTACCTCAGAAACCAACATGTGAGTGACAGGTCCTTCAATACACTTGGACACATGAGATGCATCTTATCTCTACCAGTTTATGTGGGTCTGTCATACTCCATCTCACTATAATCCCAGATCCTTCTTTTCTTCTCTCTAGGGGCTGAATATCAACTCAGCTAGCACTTTCAAGACTGTCTTTGCTCCACATATGAAAAAAATCATTGGCATAATCTCAAAGCGAGCTCAAATGCATTATTCCAATTTCTAGTTGGATATTTCTGGGATAAATCTTCAAAGGAGTCAGACATCTGATGAGGAATAGTGGAGTATGTATGTGAGAATGGGCACTGAGTCCGGGCTTAGGAGAACTTGATATGAATCCAAGTTCAGCCTTTTGTCACTGTGGGCTCCTGAGTAAGTTCTGTCACTTTTATGAATCTCAGATTTCGTATCTCCAAAAAAATTAAAGATCAAATGGGGTAAGTAATGTAAAAGTATTCTGTTTAAAAAAGCATGCTAACAAGAAATGTTGTCATGAGAGGCATGAAAATATGTTGTTATTTGGGTAGATCATCATTCAATTTCTTCAATAGAGCTTAAGATAATTCTCTTATTATTTAATTTAGATTCATTCATTAATTTATTCCAAAATTAATAAATGGTAATATATCAGTAAGCTATATTAATAAACTATATACATTTAAATTTACATATAGAATCAATCATTCATATATAAAAGTAATAAAGAGAAAATAAAATTGAAGAAAGGAATGCATTTATAATTGTGATAGGCACATATGAGCACTGAAAGATATAAGAATAAATATAACAAGAAAAAAGTAGATACTCTAAAATAATATTAAGAGCCAGAGGAAAAACAAAAAACCTAAAAGATAGGGCTTCCCTGGTGGCGCAGTGGTTGAGAGTCTGCCTGCTGATGCAGGGGACACGGGTTCGTACCCTGGTCCTGGAAGATCCCACATGCCACGGAGTGGCTGGGCCCGTGAGCCAAGGCCGCTGAGCCTGCGCGTCCGGAGCCTGTGCTCTGCAGCGGGAGAGGCCACAACAGTGAGAGGCTTTTGTGGCCCCAAAAAAAAAAAAAAAAAAAAAAAAAACCTAACAGATAAAAAAATTTTAATGGAAAAAAAATTTAATGTTTTAAAGCTGTCAAGTCTTTCTTAAATTTTAGAAACAGGGATTTCTACTATAGATTCCAAAGGAAATAGGCGAAGACCTTAGAACTATTCTAAAATTCACCTGGAAGATTAATTATGCAATACTGATTATGTTATTTTTAAAAAGAAGAATTAGAAAGGAATTACATCTCATGGATATTAAAAATATTTCAGAGCTATAGTATGTAAAATGATGTGTTTTTAGTATTAGAATATAGACAGAAAGAGAATGGAATATAAAAATTACAAAATCAGACCCTGATGTGTACCATGGCTTAGGAAATACCAAAAGTATTTACATCAGTGGTAAAAAA
>NW_006775143.1:343261-357424 GCF_000442215.2 Lipotes vexillifer | reverse complement strand
GAGAAAAAAAAAAAAAAAAAAAAGAAAGAAAGAAAGAAAAAAGAAAAGTGTCATTCAATATCTGGTGCTAGAGCCATGTTTTCCATTTGGAAGAAAAAAAATATTTACATAGAGGCACCATTTAGTCTCTTGTGGATAGTAAGACATGCCTGCAAAATGTGAGACTCCAAAAGCCTAGATAAAGAATGAATGGGTGCTGTAAGTTGAAAAGATTCCAGAGTTGACAAAAGGATGGGAGATATTCAAGTACTAGTCAGCCAGAATGAAGAAAACGTACTGAACATATGTGCTTTTAGTGGATAATCCAGACAGATAATATATTAACAATATTAAAAATATATTATCTGTCTGGATTAATATTAATAGATAATAACTAGCCCTAGAATTACTCTATCCCCAAATTCAAAATTCTTTATTAAAAAATGACTCACTTGAAGATCAGTCTATTCCACAAGTGATAAAGTCCAACACTCTTTAAAAGAACCCTGTAAAATCCATCACTTTATGATGTAGAGTTCACCATGTCCAAATCCATTGAAAATTTGCTATCATCTCAAGAAGCAAGAAAATGTGACACAAAAGCTGAAGGAAGATAAGTAAATAGGAACAAACCCAGAAATTAGTGAAATGATTAAATTTCCAGACCAGGATTTGACAATAGCTCTTATAAATCCATTCTGTGTGATCCGTAACTTCCCAGACAACATGGATATGATATTGAGGGAAATGCAAGATATAGAAAAAGAAACAAATGGGAATTCTAGAGATGAAAAATAAAGCATCATGAATATTAAAACAAAAAAAATTCCCTGTTGGAATTAGTAATAGATTAAATACCATGGGAGTGGGGAGAGAATAAAAAAGATCAAAGAACTTGAATTCAAGGAATAAACACCATCAAACTTAAGCACAGAGAAGAAAACAAAACAAAAGAAAACAAAATGCACAGTGACAAAGTGACCTGTTGGACCACATCAAACTGTCTAACATACAAATCTTAAAATGAGAATAGAGAAAGGTACGGGAAAATTATTTGAAGAAATAATGGCTGAAGGTTTAAAAAAAATTTTTTTTAACTATAAACAGACATATCCAAGAAGATGAAAAAACTTAAGAAGGTTAAACACAAAGAAAACCACACCAAAGCACATCACAATCAAATTCCTAAAAGCCAATGAGGAAGGTAAAATTCTTAAGTTCAACCAGAGAAAAAGACACATTACATTGAGAGGAATGACCATAAGAATGTCCACCAACTTGTCTAAAGATTTGCGATCCAGACCATAATGAAACCATGTCTCTGAAGTGCTGAAAGAAAATAGTTTTGTCGACTGAAAATTCAATACCCAGTGAAGACATCTTTGAAAATAAAGGTGAACTACATTTACAAACAAGGAAAGCCGAGAGCATTCTAGCTCAACTACTTTAAAAGAAATATTAAAGATGTTTTTAGTCAGAATGAAAATGATATGACAAAAGCATGAGTTCACAGAAAAGAATGAAGCTTACCAGAAATACAAATAAATGGTAAATATTAGGAAGAGACAAACTTGGATCCTGTTTTCTAGTAATGATAGAGTACCTTGTATAAGACCAAATGTCCAGATGATAACAGTGATGAAAACTGGAAAACAATGATTTTGAGACACTAGAAAGCGGTCAAAAGCAGGAAGAAACAGGATGGGATTTGGCTCTCAAAGAAAGGAAAAAAATCTTAAAAGCCAGAAAAAAAAATGGGACATTATATACAAGAGAATAATAATAACAATTTAGGCTGGCATTTGATCATACAAAAATGAGTTTAAAAGAGAATGGATTGACACCTTACAAATTCTGAGAGAAAAAAATAAAACATTGTCAGTCTAGCATTTCATACATATAATAATATATTTCAGAAGTGAAGACAAAATAAAGACATTTTCAGATAAACAAGAACAAAAAAATTTTTGTAGCAGATAAACACTACAAGAATACCTGAAATTCTTCAGACTTAAGGGATATAATGCAATATGGTAATTTGGAGCTATAGGGAAAATTGAAGAGAACCAGAAATAATAAATATATGAGTCAATATAAAAGTGTTTGTTAATTTCTTTTAAAGTCAATTCATTAAAGTGAAAATAATGTATGACAATAATAACAAATGAATGGAAGTCATAAATGAAATTATACTGCTACAAGGTTATTATAGTATATGTGAAGTCACATATAATTAATTCAAGTTAAACTGTGAAACATAAAAATACATATTATAATACCAAAAAAATCAACAAAAGAATATATACACACATACATACACATACAGAGTTTTAGTTTGAAAAGATGAAACAAATTCTGGAAATGGATAGTGGTGATGGTTGCACAGCAATGTGAAAGCACTTGAGGCCACTGAATCGCACGCTTAAAAATTATGGGATACGTAGGAAGATAAGAAAAACAAAAAGAGGGTGCTAGATCAATTGATACAGCCACTGTGGAGAACAGTATGGAGGTTCCTTAAAAAAAATAGAACTACCATATGACCCAGCAATCCCACTACTAGGCATATACCCTGAGAAAACCATAATTCAAAAAGAATCATATACCAAAATATTCATTGCAGCTCTATTTACAATAGCCTGGAGATGGAAACAACCTAAGTGTCCATCGTCGGATGAATGGATAAAGAAGATGTGGCACATATATACAATGGAATATTACTCAGCCATAAAAGGAAAAGAAATTGAGCTATTTGTAATGAGGTGGATAAACCTAGAGTCTGTCATACAGAGTGAAGTAAGTCAGAAAGAGAGAGACAAATACCGTATGCTAACACATATATATGGAATTTAAGACAAAAAATGTCATGAAGAACCTAGGGGTGAAGCAGGAATAAAGACACAGACTTACTAGAGAATGGACTTGAGGATATGGGGAAGGGGAAGGGTAAACTGTGACAAAGCGAGAGAGAGGCATGGACATATATATATTACCAAACGTAAGGCAGATAGCTAGTGGGAAGCAGCTACATAGCACAGGGAGATCAGCTCGGTGCTTTGTGACCGCCTGGAGGGGTGGGATAGGGAGGGTGGGAGGGAGGGAGATGCAAGCGGGAAGAGATATGGGAACATATGTATATATATATAACTGATTCATTTTGTTGTGAAGCTGAAACTAACATACCATTGTAAAGCAATTATACTCCAATAAAGATGTTAAAATAAAAAAAAATGTATGGGTAAATACAAAATATATTTTCTTTCATATCTTAATTTCTTTGAACATTGTAAAGTTGATTTATAATATGATATAAATAAAATTTAACAAAAACAAAAACAAACAAAAAAAAAGAGGGTGCTAGAGAATATAAACAGAAAGGTGGTAGATCTAAACATGTATATATAGTCAGATGGCCAAGAGGCACATGAAAATATGCTCAACATTTCTAATTATTAGAAAAATGCAAATAAAACTACAATGAGATATCACCTCACAGTAGTCAGAATGGCCATCATCAAAAAGTCTACAAACAATAAATGCTGGTGAGGGTGTGGAGAAAAGGGAACCCTCCTACACAGTTGGTGGGAATATAAATTGGTACAGCCACTATGGAGAACGGTATGGAGGTGCCTTAAGAAACTAAAAATAGAACTACCATATGATCTAGCAATCCCACTCCTGGGCATATATCCAGAGAAAAACATGGTTCAAAAGGATACATGCACTCCAGTGTTCATTGTAGCACTGTTTACAATAGCTAGGACAGAGAGGCAACCTAAATGTCCATTGACAGAAGAATTGATATAGAAGATATGGTACATGTATACACTGGAATATTACTTAGCCATAAAAAAGAATGAAAGAATGCCATTTGCAGGAACATGGATGGACCTGGAGATTGTCATACTAAGTGAAGTAAGTCAGAGAAAGACAAATATCATGTGATATCATTTATATGTGGAATCTTTAAAAAATGATACAAATGAACTTATTTACAAAACAGAAACAGACCTACAGACTTCAAGAACAAACTTACAGTTACTGGGGGGAAGGGTGTGGGGGAGGGAAAGATTGGGAGTTTGGGATTGACATGTACTCACTGATAACCAGCAAGGACCTACTGTATAGCACAGGGAACTCTGCTCAATACTCTCTGTTATAATCTAAATGTGAAAATAATTTGAAAAATAATAGATATAGGTATATGTATAACTGAATCACTTTATTGTATACCTGAAACTAATACAACATTGTTAATCAACTCTACTCCAATATAAAATAAAAATTAAAAAAAGATAAGGACATAAAAAATAAATAAACATGTGTATAGTAATTTAATTTTATATTAAATATAATGGAACTAAACACTCCAAGCAAAAAGCAGCAGTTGTTAGACTGGAGATGATTCTAGGCTGTTAATGACAGAAACATTCAACCCATGAAGACTCAGACAGGTGGAAAAAAAATGGATTTAAATGATGCAAATATATGCATATGGAAACTGGTGTGGCTATGTTAATATCAGAACAAAATAAAATTCAAGATAAAAAGTACTACCAGAGGTAAAGTAGATCACTTTACAATGTTAGGTGTTAATTCATCCTAAACATGAAAGCAGCTAATAACAGATTCAATATGCATGAAGAAAAATTTGGCAGAAGTACGGGAGAAATACCCTAAAACTTAGTCATAGTTGGAGATTTCAGTATTTTTCTTTTAGCAATTGATAGGAAAAATCAGACAAATTTCAGTAAATACTAGAGATGATTTGAACAACATACGAATGATTCTGCCATAATTGACATTTAAACAAGCAGCACTAATCCAATAACTGCAGGATGTATATGTTTCTCAAGTGCACTGGAAGAGTCACTATGATAGACTCAAGGCTGAGCCGTAAAATGAGTATCTGGATTTCAAAGGGTTGAAGTAATACAGAGTGTGTTTCCTGACCACAATAGTTTTAAATCATAAATTAAAAAACAGACATCTAGAAAACGTTACAAATATTTTCAAAGTAGCAGCTCATTTCTTTATATATTAAAGAGGAAAACACAAAGCAAATAGAAATTATTTTCAACTAAATGTTAATAAAAAAGAACAAAAATTGTATTACTTATGTTTTCTTAAGAAAAAAAGAGCCAAGATTATATTTCCCATAAACCTTTCTACAACTTACCTTAGAAAAGGTCTAATAAATCCTGTCATCTTTATCAAGTTTGGAGATTTCCACCCAGGAGAATCACTCCTGTTTCCCAAAGCCCTGGTATTTCTGAAATCCCGAAGATTATGAATTCAACTTAAGCATGGTACTGATATGATTCCGTATATAATATTGAGTACACCAGCTGTATAATTTGGGGGGACAATGATTTAATCTGAATATAGATGTGACATTTGATGATAATTAGAATTTTAAAAATTTTATTGGCTATGATAATGGTATTCAAATTTTATAGAAAAATGATCTTTTTTTTAAGAAGAAAGGTCTCTTCCTCTCCGACTCTGTTTTACTACTTATGAACGTCCTTTAGATGCTTAGATAAATGCTTGGGTAATCAATTTCTTTCCAAATTCAAAGCAGCATAAATGAAAATTTAAAATTCTCATTATTATATATCATATATTGAGTTTCCCTTTTTACCATTACCTCTAGGAAGCTCAAAACTAGGCATTGTGTATTATTTCAGTACCCTTACCTTAGCTCACTGCTCTTCATGGAGACAAAGATTAGAATCATTCTGAAGTGTCTAAATTATTCTTTCCCTCAATTATTCTGTTAACATTCTCAGCCAAGGAATGTTCTTTCCTTGACAGAGGAACATGCATCTTTAGAAAATTACTTTCCAGTTGATTCTAGTATGCCAGCTCCATTTTTCCTGGTCAAGAACTTAGCAAGTCTTGTATGTATTTTCTGGACCTATATCCTGTATTTACTGGCTCTTGTATTTGTTTCCTTTTGAAATCCGATTTTATTAAGTGTAGGATATTGTAAGCTGCCTCGATTTTCTTTAGAAACGAGTGGTGTGATGAAAAAATACATGCATTAATGAGGCAATGAATTAATGACTAAGTGAGCAGGTCTATGGTTCTATCTCTTGTTAGCTGCTGCAGAAAGTTATCCCTGTTATCTATACGAAATGAAGAATTTTGACCAGCATATTTTACAAGACCTTGTACATGAAAAGGAATCACTATCCTAAAGTAACTTTATTTTATACCACCTATACTAGTATGAGGCTCAGAAAATTATTTCTTCCAAATAACTTAATACTATGCCTGGTTTTCTTTTTCATTAGTTGCCCTGTATTCTTGGTGAAACATTTTCCTGGTTTCTGCAACAATGAGAGCTGTTTTCCACGCCAGGGTGTCTGGGCTTCTCCGAAAGGTACATCAGCTTCTTTTTCTCCCATACGGTGTTTAATGGCAGTGAGAATGTGTTGGTCTGGCTGATGCTGGGCAGCACTTTTGTTTGTAGTCAATGTTAGAACCAGGAAGGCTGACCAATGCATGTGCTCTGCTGCACTGACCATCCTCTTCAAAGCCAGTGATCAGGAGTAGAGCCATTTCTCTGGACAACCAAGATATTCATGGATTGCTTTATTTGTAGGTGTACTTGATATTGTGCCAGAGATGCGGCTATTGGCAGATGAATAAGAATTTTGATCTACTGTGATCTTTTCTCTAGCAGAAGGAATACATTTGTTTTTTTGCATTTCTTCTTCAATGGTAACCATCAGACAGGACGTATGGAGATGGTGGTGGTCTGGGAATCACCTTGGGGAGTGCAAAGAGCCATGATTTGGGGGTGTCACGAGGCAAACATCAATCTGTGTAGTGGAGAAAACCGTATCATAAACTTTGACCAACATCATTTCATCAGATAAAGATGGTCCAGTATTCTACCCAGATATTCCCAAAAGGGACGGTGAAGGGTGGCTATTGAAAGCACTGATTCTGAAGTCAGACAGAATTGGATCTAAATCCTGATTCTGTCATTATTGACTATAAAAGCAGCTTTCCCTCTCTGAGTCCCAGGTTCCTCATGTATAAAAAGGGGATAATCATGCCTAACTGTGATAGAAATGCATGAAAAATACTAGCAGAGCGTCTGATATTTTAATGATATAAAACTTAATAAATAGGAATAGTGGTAATAGTGATATTAAATTATTAATTATATACTAGTAATTAATGACTTATAGAACAATAGTAATAATAATTCTAATAATAATAACATTTATTGAGTCCTATTTTGGCCATGTTGAAGGTATAAAAATGAATTTTACACCTACCCTATATTCATAGAACTACTGCCTAAATAAGATAAAGCATGTGATATCTGCCTTCTAAGGTGGTTGAGGGTTAAATGAGAAAATGAATGTCAAACTCAGCACAGTGGCTGACAGCTATTCCTATGATACATAACTACGACACAAGTTGGGAAATGTTAATTTCAAGATGTTCCAATAACATGGTTTGGGAAATCAGAAGGCACTCAAAACTTCCCACTTAGAAGATTAAGGGATGAGTGGAATATGATAGACCCAGGGGAGGAAGACATGGAGAGATAGACCTTATTATATGTGGAAATGCAGAATGAAGAGAGAGTTGCAGAGAGGAGCAACAGGTGTGTGGGGATGGAGTTTTCATGGCAAAGACCAGGTGTTTGAAAGACAAAGCCCTTTTGGTTTAAGAACATTCTTCTTTCCTTATATTTGAATAGGTATTTAAAGTTCACAAGGATCTTTCACTCTTCCATTGCTTATCAAATAAATACAATGTGAAGGAGTTCATGGTCCCCGTTTTCAGATGAAGAGACAAAGGCCTGTGATTTTGAGGGCTTCGTACAAATTCACCAGACTCAGAAATGACTGAGCCATGCCTTTGCCTTCCAGTGCAGGGCTGGTCCAGAATGATTACTCACACCTGGCCACCTTCCTCAAACATGCTAAGTAGAAATGACAGCCAGCATTGATATTAATCTTTCAGTGATGGCAGGATAGCTGTATGTGCTGGTATCTCCAAGATGAAATATTAGCTGAGCCATGGGCTTTCTGTTTAAGGACTGCCTGGAACCACAGGCAATACAGAGACCGAAGACAGCAAATTGAAAACAAATTCTGTGGCTCTTTCCATGAGTTTGCAAAAGTCATCTGTACATGGGGAGTGAGTAATAAGTTTTATACTGTCTGTTAGCAATGACGTGTCACAGCACTGAGTGGCAGACACTCCATTTCACTTTGAAATCAGCTTTAATTTGTATTTGGAGCCAGCTCTTATACCTTTCATACTTAGAATTAACCTGTGGACACACATCTGTTGGAACTTTCTGCATTTTACCTTTATGGGAACTTCAGTTTCTATCTTACTAACCATAAGATTGGATCACATATTCTTTAAAGACCTTTCCTTCTGTGCCGGTTACATTCTAAGTATTTATCCTTAGAAAATAGTTAAATTTCATAACCTGGGATACTACTTTTTTAACAGTTGAGATGAGATCTCTTTGCCTTTTGAAAAGTTGTTCAAAACACCCTGCTATATACTATGGAAATTGAAAGGCCTCGTCAGGTTTTCTGCAAATTCTAAGGAGGATGGAGCGAGGGGAGAGCTTTGTTCTCATGACTGTTCGTATACCCTCATTAAATTTATGACTTTCCTTGCTATCCTGAACTCGGGGAGTCTGGTTCATCCTGCGTTGCTGCAGACCAAAAATGATATAGCCCTCTTTTTTCAAACTCCACACAGAAGGCCACTGGCCCAAGGTGCTTACCTTTCCGAGCATTTCTATTTCTACTGCAGAGGAATTTACTCACCTCTTCTGTTAACCTTGCATCTTGATGGTGCATGTCTTCACAGTCTTACTGTCACCCCAAGAAATTTGCCAGGCATATTTCTTTAAAAAAGTGTTCCCTCCTTTAGGGAAATTCTACAGCAAATTTTAAAGATATTAACATATCCCTTCAATACAAATCCATTTGGTACTTAACAAGAAACATGGACCCTGACAGCTGGTTGTTGAACAGATAAAACTTTCCGTGAACATTTTCCGTGTCATTAAGTGTTCTTCCACAGAATCATTTTTAATGGCCATGGGGCATTTAAACATATGCATGCCCTGTAATTTATTTAACTGATCCTCGATTGTTGGGCAATTAGGTTGGTTTTCAAAGCTCATGCAGTTTCAGGATTTTACCATTTTTTTAAAAGCACTTGCCAATTTGATACGAGAAAAATAACGCCATTTCAGTGTTGTTTTATTTATCTGAATGTCTTTTTCGTTACCAGTAAATGTAAACACCTTTCTCATTAATTGGTCATTTAAATTTTATTCCTTCAGCCCATCAGACAATCGTGTTGGCTCTGATTCCAACATATGTACTAAATGTCTCTACTTCTGTAGCTCTTCACTGCTATCACCCTAATCTGAACCACCGTTTCACTGCTGAGATCTCCTTCTAACTGGGTTACCTGCATCCACACTTGTCTTCCGGCAAAGGGTTCTCTTCTTCAAAGACAATTGGATCATGCCCATCCTGCTTAATACAGTTGAATGACTCCTTATTCCACTTCCACACAGTCCAAGCTCCTGACATGGACCTTCAAGGTTCTAAGTGAGCTGGCCCCTGCCTTACTCTCTCATCCATGACCTCATCTTGTATTGCTCTGCCCCTTCATTCACTATCCTTCTGCTACACAGCTGTCTTTCTGTTAAAAAGAAAAGAACCTTCAAGATTACTCCGGATTCATTGCCTTTATACTTTCTTTCCTTTGGATCTGGGTTTTGCACCCCACCCCCACTTACAGGTCTTCATGTGGCTGGCTTCATCTTGTCCTTTGCATCTCTGCTCCAGTATCGCCTTCTCACAGAGAGATTTCTCCAACCACCTAATGGAAAGGAGCCTTTTCTACTTCGTGGGAGCTGGAGCAACATGGGCAAAGATGCTAAGACATATACATTTTTTGTGTTGTTTTAGTTTGGTGAGCAAGAGAGGATGGAGGAATAATAAGTGATTGGACTGGAGAACTAGTTAGAGGCCAGATAATACAGGGCCTTAGAGATCCGCTAACTAGCTTATACTTTATTCTTTAGGAGCCTAGGTTATAGTTTCATTCAACCATAATTTATTCATTTATCGATGGCTCATTTAAAGCCTACTCTCTACCAGCCCCTGATAGATACTAGGCATGTGGAATTGTCTTTGCCTTTAAGGGGTTTGCAGTTATAATTGGAGACCCTACAATACTCAATATCCCGAGAGCACATGCAAGAATCCTGAGCTATGTGTTCCCCCAAACCCTGGTAGACAGTGATCCATTAAGGAGACATCTCCTAAATAAAACAGTTAAGATACATCAGATTCTTGTGACTGCAAGTCTCCTAACCTAAGGAGTTCTGCTTCTCTCACATGCTAACAATTCCCCTAGCCATCTGTATCACATGCCGTAGATGGATATGATAAAGCCCTTGGCTAAAGACTTAGATAAAAATCCCACCTAAAGATTCCGTGGACACAGACTTCAAGTATTTCCACCCAAAGGCTTCTTCCACCTCCAACAGTGGTGGAAAGAGGTGAGGAATTAGTGAGGGGAGTTCTGTCAGGTTTCATCTTTCTTCCTCTGATAGGGGAAGAGGCCTTGCACATCAATGAGCAGGCTGTCTTATTGACTGTATATCTACTCTGGGTGTCCCGGAGATGGAAAGTGTCAGTTCCCATCTCTTTGATCCATCACTGCAGCATGTTTGAGAAGAGATACAGGGCCTCTTCACATTTCTTTCTCATCTCCTCTAATTATATTCAACAGAGAAAGACAAGTCTTATCTCCCCATAAGCAAGATGCTTTCACCGTTACGAAACTGTTTGCTTGCTCTTCTGGTTTGGGGGCAAAGCTCAGTTCTGTCATTTTTTTGACCCATCAAGGTTAAGTAGAATGTTTTTCTTCTTTCTTCCTCCCTTCCTTCCCCCTTCCTTCCTTCCTTCCTTCCTTCCTTCCTTCCTTCCTTTCTTTCTTTCCTTCCTTCCTTCCTTCTTTGATTCTTTCTTTCTTCTAACAGTTAGTGGAGCAATACAGCTCGGAAAATCTATATGTAATGGCTCAGTAGAGATTGGCTTCTGGTTACTGGCTACCTTGGATACCCTCCAAAGTTAATGTTAGTTAGGAACACTCATCTTTTTTATTGATTGCACTCTTTACTTAAGCATGTATTCTAGAGCAGGTGTTCTTAATGTTTTTTATGCCACAAACATCTTTGACAGTCTAGTAAAGCCTATGGAATCCTTCTGTAGCAGATTAAAGATGGCCACAATCTTTGACTTTTCTTCCAACAAAACCAGGGAAATATTTTGCCTTTCCTGGAAATTAGGCTGGCCTTACTGGTTCACGTTAACCAAGAGAAAGGAGTGGAGGTGACGCTGCATGACATGTGAAGCAAGTCAGAAGTCTTGTTTCTTTTGCCTTGATCTCTTGGAACACTCTCTTCCTGAATACTACCTTTAGAGATGCTCCCTCTCAGAACTCAGCTCTTATGATGTGAGAAGCCCATGTTACAAGGTGAGATTGATGGATAGACAACCCCATCTGAACTCCCAGCCATTTCAGATGTCTAGCACTGTTGAGCCTTTGGTGACTGCAACCCTAGCCAATGATTGAACTACAATGACATAAGAGACCACATATGACAACCACTTACCTGGACCCTTCTCAAATTCTTGATCCACAAAATCATGAGAAAATACAGTGGTTATTTTGAGTTGATAAATTTCAGGATGATTTGTTACCCAACAGAAGCTAACCAGAACACTTTCTAGGAATAATCTTTTTAAATGCATGAAATAAAACTTATAAAATTACAAAGAAAACGAATTATATTAAAAGTTATAAAATACTTAAAATTTTGATTTTAAATATATACAGATGGCCAGTAGGCACATGAAAAGATGCCAACATCACTAATCATCAGGGAAATGCAAATCAAAACCACAATAAGATATCACCTCATACCTCTTGGAATAACTATTATCAAAAAAAAAAAAAAAAAGAAAGAAAGAAACAATGTCTTGGCAATGATGTGGAAAAACAGGAACCTTTGTGCACTGTTGGGGGGAACTGTAAATTGGTGCAGCCACTATGGAAAACAGTATGGAGGTGACTCAAAAAATGGAAAATAGAACTACCATACAATCCAGCAATTCCACTTCTGATATTTTTTCAAAGAAAATGAAAACATTAATATGAAAATATATATGCACCTCTATGTTCATTACAGAGTTATTTACAATAGCCAAGATATGGGAGCAGCCCAAGTGTCCACTGATAGATGAATACATAAAGAAAATGAGTTGTGTGTGTGTGCGTGCACACACACACACACACACACACACACACACACACACAATGGGATATTACTCAGTCATAGAAAGGAATGAAATCTTGCCATTTGTGACAACATGGATGGACCTTGAGGGTATTATGCTAATTGAAATAAGTCAGAGATAAACAAATACCATATGGTCTCACTTATGTGTGGAATCTAAAAAACAAAATAAACAAACAGCTAAAACAAATCCATACCAGACATATAGATACAGAGAACAGACTAGAAGTTTCCAGAGTGATGTTGGGTGGGGGGCTTGAAATGGATGGAGAGATCAGGAGGTACAGACTTCTAATTATGAAGTGAGTAGGTCTTAAGGATATAACTAACAGCATGGGGAATACAGTCAATAGTATTGTATTAACTTTACATTGTGATGGATGGTAACTAGACTTATAGTGGTGATCATTTCATAATGTACATAGCCATCGAATCACTGTGTTGTACACTTCAATAAGCTAATATAAACTATATTAGTTTACTGAACTGAATTATACTTTAATAAAATAAAATAAAGCAAGATAAAAATTGATTTTAACTCATTAAACTTTATTATTAACTCATTAAATAAGAGGAGCTATTAATGGATCTATGGCTACTATAATTTTGAATTAGTGAAGAGCAAAAAAAAAATGGAAGTACAAAATATCTGCTAAAATCTTAATCAAATATAAAAATACCTAATTTCTTATGGTGACATGTTTACAGGTATTACTAAATCCAGTGTTGTTTGTAGTCAAATTGAAGGACTTACTAAATTTCCATTAGATATTATTAAAAATAAAGAAATATTTCTGGTCTCTTTGGCCGGATTCAGAAATCCTGCTCCAGATTTTCCTCCTTCAGGTATTTTGCTTTTATGTTCTTATATTCACCTGGAATCAATTTCCTGCTCTGAATATTCTAAATAAATCCATCATTGACTTTACTCAGACATTGTCTCCTCAACCAAGTCTTTGCTAACTCCATACCACTTCCAGTTCTAACACTCCCTCTAAGCTCTCAAATGATTTTTGGTCATTTATGGCTATTTATTTATAAGCTATATATTCCCTAACAGCTAAATTTCTTAAGGAAAGGATAAATGTTTTGTGAATATGTGTCTCAAAAACTAGCAAATTCTATCTCTCAGAAACTAGCAAAAAAAAAAAAAAAATAGTGTACTTAATAAGTTCACAGTAAAGTTATACCAGATTGATTAGTGACTCCTAAAACTGGCTGATCATCAGTGTTACCTACGGGATTTTTAATAAGTATAGATTTCCATGTTCCAACCCAATCTATTGAACTGCAGGGCACAGGAATCAGTATTATAGTAAGCAAAACCCCTCTCCCACAAGTAATTTTCATGTCTGCAGCCTGACACTGGCCTGACTTTCAAAACCACTGGGCAAAATTAAAAAAATAATAATAATGATAATAATAATAATAAATAGATCAAGTAAGGCCCTTTTATCTGAGCATTAAACATCCTTCAAGATCTGCACTCAACTGATCTCTCCTACTTTATCCACACCAGCAGCTGCCTGGACATATCTTAGGCAAAGTTTTGGCCATCTGTTTGATGTTTTAATGTAGATTATTAGTATCACTTCCCAGTTTACAGTGATTTTTCTCATGTGTGAAAATCAGAGGCATCAGCTGTCATGTCTATGTTAGGTGACCCTGCTCCTCTGGCCACAGATAATTAGTCCATTTACCTGAGCCAAGTAGACCAGTCGGAGGCATTCCCTAGGAGAATCTGACTTGGAAATAAAGGAAGAGAGCCAGTCCTTTTCTGGTAGTGAGACAAGGAATGTGAGGCT
>NW_006775143.1:335719-343251 GCF_000442215.2 Lipotes vexillifer | reverse complement strand
CTGCTAGCCGTGTTCCCTGCTGAGTAGTGGAAGGGATATGCAGAGAAGGTATAAAGAAGATACACAGAGAAAACAGACCAAACATTCTGGTGGTGACTTGGTTCCTGATTCTAATCGTTCCCGAGGTCATCAGCACTCTACACTTTCCCTAATCATATGGCATGTCCTTTGTCATTCTGCTAAATTCCCCTTTCTACTGAAGCACATTCAAATGGGTTCTGTCTCTGGGGACCCAGAATATTCTGATAACTAAAATCTTCCTTTTTCCCACACTTCAATTCAAAGTGATAATCCCTTAAAATACCCTTCTTTCTTCTCCCTTGCTTACTGGTCCAGTCTGTTCTAACAGCTTCGGCCTACACTGAAATCTAGCCTGCCTGACCTTTCCTAGCACTGATCATCTGTACCCCTACAAATTGGCACATGTAGTATCCTGTTCTGTATCTTGCATTGACTAATTATTGTCTCAAATTCAGCTAATGATATTTTTTAGGTGTTACTTAACTATACCATTTTATACCTAGAAAGAATATTAGAGATTTCTTTTTTTAATATGTATTTTATTTTAAATTTATTTATTTATTATTTATGGCTGCATTGGGTCTTCGTTGCTGTGCGTGGGCTTTCTCTAGTTGCGGCGAGTGGGAGCTACTCTTCATTGCTGTGCACAGGCTTCTCATTGTCGTGGCTTCTCTTGTTGCGGAGCATGGGCTCTAGGCGCTCGGGCTTCAGTAGTTGTGGCTCGGAGGTTCTAGAGTGCAGGCTCAGTAGTTGTGGCGCACGGGCTTAGTTGCTCCGCGGCATCTTCCCGGACCACGGCTCAAACCCGTGTCCCCTGCATTGGCAGGCGGATCCTTAACCACTGCACCACAGTGCACAACCACTGAAGTCCAAGAACATTAGAGTTTTCTAATCCAACCCCCTCATTTGTGCAGAAGGAGAAAATGACACTAAGTGAGAAGTGACTTCCCAAAAGTCATATAGCATTTCCCCAGATAAGTTCTGCTTGGGCATGACAATACTGACAAATTAAAAGGTTCTCATGCTGAAAGCTGGTTACAAACAGGTGCATCTTCTATATCTTTTAACAAATTATGTTGCATATAAACATAGCTAAGTTTCTGAGAAATCCTGCAGAAAAAGAAAAGTTGTTTAAATGGTTTCAACCCCATTCTCTGGAAATTTAAGGGTAGACATTTCACCAAACACCTGTTGGTTTTCTGTTGAACTAGTGTTCCTTGGAATATGCTTTTTTTAAAAACTTTCTATTTTACATTGTAGTATAGCTGATTAACAATGTTGTGACAGTTTCAGGTGCACAGAAAAGCGACTCAGCCATACACATACATGTATCCATTCTCCCCCAGACTCCCCTGCCATCCAGGATGCCACATAACATTGAGCAGAGTTCCCTGTGCTATATAGTATGTCCTTGTTGGTTATACTTTTTAAATATAGCAGTGTGTACATGTCAATCCCAAACTCCCTAACTATCCCTTCCCTCCACCCTTCCCCCCCAGTAACCATAAGTTCATTCTCTAGGTCTGTGAGTCTATTTCTGTTTTGTAAATATGTTCATTTGTATCATTTCCTTTTAGATTCTGCATATGAGATATCATATGATATTTCTCTTTCTTTGTCTGACTTACTTCACTCAGTATGACAATCTCTAAGTCCATCCATGTTGCTGCAAATGGCCTTATTTCATTTTTTTATATGGCTGAGTAATATTCCATTGTATATATGTACCACATCTTTATCCATTCCTCTGTCAATGGACATTTGCTTTGGTAAACTTTTTTTTGTCTCCTTGTCCCAAACCTAACAACACCTCAAGGAGAAATTTGATCATTCTTTCCTGCCACAATTAGATAAGTAAAACTACAACCTTTCTCCATTTTTTCTTAATTCAGAAGATTTTAACTATTTCTCCTTCTAGTTTTAACTTTCTGTTCTCCCCTCCTCAAAAAAAACATATTCTGATATCTATCTGTAGTTAAAATATAGTCACTCCAAATCCATGATCAAATTCTGGGGGAACAGTCTATCTTTCCATCTCTGTTCTAGCAGTGGGAAGGAGACAAACCTTGGATTCTGGACTAGAGTCTTGGCTGACAGCTTAGTGAGGGTAGAAAGCATGTACAGAATCTTAAAAGTGAAAGCGATCTTAGAAATGACATAGCTAAACATCTTTATCTTGCAGAAGCAGAGATTGAGTTCCAGGATATTGAGGTGACTTTTCCAAGGTCATACAGAGATTTTTGCTTAGCGGCAAGATTCCAAGCTGGGCCTTTAGCTTCCCATTCCTGCGTCCTTTCAACTAAATTCCATCACATTCACCATTTGTTCAAGGGCTGCGGGTGGACTATCTGGGCTCTTCCACTTCTTTTTCCTCTTCCCCATTTCTTTCTTCTCTTCTCTTCCTTCTCCCCCTTTCCCCCTTCTCCTTTATTTTCCTCCTCTACCTCTTCCTCCTCTTCTTCCCCATCCTTCTTCATCCCTTCCTCTCTTTCTTCTCCTTCTTTTGTTGCTTTTATGTGACAACAATCCCCATTAAATATTGAACAAAATTAAGATTTCTCCATTACTCTGAAAATCTTCATGCAATTAAAAAGCAACTGAGTTCTGGTTCTTAGGTATTTTCTGCTTCCAAGACCTCTCTGAGAGCATATGAGTGCAATAGGCCTGCTAGCCAGGAAGAGCACTTCTATGAACACACCAACAGGGCTCGGCACACACTTCTAGGGGTTCATTTAGGGCATCCATGTGGTATACACCAGTGCCTCCTTTCTCCTGCATACTAACTACTCAAGAATCTTGTCAACATGAACATATTGTAATTCAGTAGACCAGAGGTGGGGTTTGAGAAGCTACATCACTAGGAAACTGCTGATGGTATCAAAATCCACAGGCTACACTCTGAGTTGTTAGAGTGTAGACCAGAATCACCATTTGCCATTGGTTCAGCCTCTGGTCTATATAAAATAATCATGTACATTAACTCTCTCTCAAAATATTAAGAATTATTAATAGTTACAACAATGTTATAAGGTAATAAGATGGAATGCACATAACTTAAAAAAAATTAAATCCACCTACCTTGTCATCTCCACCCAAAAAGGAGTATGAAGATAAGAGTAGTCCAAGTAATTACTAAAATGGTAAATCTAGTAAGGTGTAGAGCTAGATCTTCAGATTCTCAAGTCATGTCCTTTCAATTATATTACATAGTCACATGGTTAGAAAGTCTCTCTCTCTCTTGCTTTCTCTCTCGGACACACACACACACATATTACACACCACACACATGTGCATGCATATATGTAGAGAGTAAAAAAATATCCAAAGCATTGATAAAAGCTTTGCAATGATAAGGAAATAAAAAGACAAATTCTTTAATACTAATTTTTTTAAATAAGTTTTTGTTTACACTGATTGAAGTTGATACTCTGGATTTGTAGGAACATGATTCTGCCACAGATTTGGTATATTTTCTTTGACAAGTTACTTGACATCACAGAGCTCCAGATTCTATTTTTGTTAAATAATTACTTATTGAGACAGAAAATTTAGATTTTTTTTCCAGAATGCCCGTGTATCTTGGAATCATGGATGACATGGGTACAAACTGGAAAACACAATCACTCTCATCATTCTTCAAATCCTTGGTGATTCCCTCTGCTTCCTCCTTCCCTTCTATTTTTTTATCTCTGGGCTTGTGGGCAGAAGGGATTTGAGCCTCTTCAATGTGCCTCTTCTTACTTGTGGAGTCAGGAAGTCACATCACATAAAGCAGATAAATAGAAACAGAAGGGGATGCAATTTAAGGTCTGTGAAATTCCATACATTGCCACTCTTCCTTACAATCAGTTAATCTCCAGTCTGGGATGGGAAAACACCATCCCAATCTTTAAAAAAGACAACTTTGGAGGAGCTTCAAGATGGTGGAAGAGTAAGACGTGGAGATGACCTTCCTCCCCACAAATACATCAGAAATACATCTACATGTGGAACAACTCCTACTGAACGCTGGCAGAAGACCTCAGACCTGCCAAAAGGGAAGAAACTCCCCATACCTGGGTAGGGCAAAAGAAAAAAGAAAAGACAGAGACAAAAGAATAGGGACGGGACCTGCACCAGTGGGAGGGAGCTGTGAAGGAGGAAAGGTTTCCACACACTAGGAAACCCCTTCGCGGGCAGAGACTGTGGTGGCGGAAGGGGGGAGCTTCGGAGCCGCAGAGGAGAGCGCAGCCACAGGGGTGCAGAGGGCAAAGCGGAGAGATTCCCGCACAGAGGATTGGTGCCGACCAGCACTCACCAGCCCGAGAGGCTTGTCTGCTCACCTGTGGGGGCGGACGGGGGCTGGGAGCTGAGGCTCGGCTTCGGTCGGAGCTCAAGTAGAGGACTGGGGTTGGCGGCGTGAACACAGCCTGAAGGGGGCTAGTGCACCACGGCTAGCCGGGAGGGAGTCTGGGGAAAAGTCTGGACCTGCCGAAGAGGCAAGAGACCATTATTTCAGAGTGTGCAAGGAGAGGGGGTTCAGAGTACCGCCTAAATGAGCTCCAGAGACGGGCGTGAGCCGCGGCTATCAGCGCGGACCCCAGAGACGGGCATGAGATGCTAAGGCTGCTGCTGCCACCACCAAGAAGCCTGTGTGCGAGCACAGGTCACTCTCCACACCCCCCTTCAGGGGAGCCTGTGGAGCCCGCCACTGCCAGGGTCCCAGGATCCAGGGACAACTTCCCCAGGAGAATGCACGGCGCACCTCAGGCTGGTGCAATGCCGGCCTCTGCCGCAGCAGGCTCACCCCCCATCAATGCCCCTCCCTCCCCCCGGCCTGAGTGATCCAGAGCCCCCGAATCAGCGGCCTCTTTAACCCCGTCCTGTCTGAGCAAAGAACAGACGCCCTCAGGCGACCCACACGCAGAGGCGGGGCCAAATGCAAAGCTGAACCCTGGGAGCTGTGCCAACAAAGAAGAGAAAGGGAAATCTCTCCCAGCAGCCTCAGGAGCAGCGGATTAAATCTCCACCATCAACTTGATGTACCCTGCATCTGTGGAATACCTGAATAGACAACAAATCATCCCAAATTGAGGAGGTGACTTTGGGAGCAACAATATATATATATATTTTTTTCCTTTTTCTCTTTTTGGGAGTGTGTATGCGTATGCTTCTGTGTGTGATTTTGTCTGTATAGCTTTGCTTTTACCATTTGTCCTAGGGTTCTGTCTGCCAGGGTTTTTCTTTTTTTTTCCTTTTTTTTTTTTTTTTTAACTATAGTTTTCAGCTCTTGTCATTGGTGGATTTGTTTATTGGTTTGGTTGTTCTCTTCTTTCTTTTTAATTACTTAAAAAATTTTTTTAATAATTATTTTTTTGTTTATTTTAATAACTTTATTTTATCTCTTTTCTTTCTTTCTTTCTTTCTTTTCTTTCTTTCTTCCTTCCTTTCTTTCTTTCTTTCTTTTCTTTCTTTCTTTCTTTCTTTCTTTCTTTCTTTCTTTCTTCCTTCCTTCCTTCCTTCCTTCCTTCCTTCTTTCCTTCCTTCCTTCCTTCCTTCCTTCCTTCCTTCCTTCCTTTCTTTCTTTCTCCCTTTTATTATGAGCCATGTGGATGACAGGCTCTTGGTGCTCCAGCCAGGTGTCAGGACTGTGCCTCTGAGGTGGGAGACCAAGTTCAGGACATTGGTCCACCAGAGACCTCCCAGCTCCATGTATTATCAAATGGCAAAAATCTCCCAGAGATCTCCATCTCAACTGCAAGACCCAGCTCCACTCAACGACCATCAAGCTACAGTGCTGGACACCCTGTGCCAAACAATGAGCAAGACAGAAACACAACCTCACCCATTAGCAGAGAGGCTGCCTAAAATCATAATAAGGTCACGGACACCCCAAAACACACCACCAGACGTGGACCTCCCCACCAGAAAGACAAGATCCAGCCTCATCCGCCAGAACACAGGCACCAGTCCCATCCACCAGGAAGCCTACACAACCCACTGAACCAACCTTAGCTACTGGGAGTAGACACCAAAAACAACGGGAACAATGAACCTGCAGCCTGGGAAAAGGAGACCCCAAACACATTAAGTTAAGCAAAATGAGAAGACAAAGAAACACAGAGAAGATGAAGGAGCAAGGTAAAAACCCACCAGACCCAACAAATGAACAGGAAATAGGCAGTCTACCTGAAAAAGAATTCAGAATAATGATAGTAAAGATGATCCAAAATCTTGGAAATAGAATGGAGAAAATGCAAGAAACGTTTAACAAGGACCTAGAAGAGCTAAAGAGCAAACAAGCAATGATGAACAACACAATAAATGAAATTAAAAATTCTCTAGAAGGGATCAATAGCAGAATAACTGAGGCAGAAGAATGGATAAGTGACCTGGAAGATAAAATAGTGGAAATAACTACTGCAGAGCAGAATAAAGAAAAAAGAATGAAAAGAATTGAGGACAGTCTCAGAGACCTCTGGGACAACATAAAACACACCAACATTCGAATTATAGGGGTCCCAGAAGAAGAAGAGAAAAAGAAAGGGACTGAGAAAATATTTGAAGAGATTATAGTTGAAAACTTCCCTAATATGGGAAAGGAAATAGTTAATCAAGTCCAGGAAGCACAGAGAATCCCACACAGATTAAATCCAAGGGAAAACACGCCAAGACACTTGTTAATCAAACTATCAAAAATTAAATACAAAGAAAAAATATTAAAAGCAGCAAGGGAAAAACAACAAATAACATCCAAGGGAATCCCCATAAGGTTAACAGCTGATCTTTCAGCAGAAACTCTGCAAGCCAGAAGGGTGTGGCAGGACATATTTAAAGTGATGAAAGGGAAAAACCTAAAACCAAGATTACGCTACCCAGCAAGGGTCTCATTCAGATTTGACAGAGAAATTAAAACCTTTACAGACAAGCAAAAGCTGAGAGAATTCAGCACCACCAAACCAGCTTTACAACAACTGCTAAAGGAACTTCTCTAGGCAGGACACACAAGAGAAAGAAAAGACCTACAATAACAAACCCAAAACAATTAAGAAAATGGTAATGGGAACATACATATCAATAATTACCTTAAATGTAAATGGATTAAATGCTCCAACCAAAAGACATAGACTGGCTGAATGGATACAAAAACAAGACCCGTATATATGCTGTGTACTAGAGACCCACTTCAGGCCTAGGGTCACATACAGACTGAAAGTGAGGGGATGGAAAAAGATATTCCATGCAAATGGAAATCAAAAGAAAGCTGGAGTAGCAATTCTCATATCAGACAAAATAGACCTTAAAACAAAGGCTATTATAAGAGACAAAGAAGGACACTACATAATGATCAAGGGGTCAATCCAAGAAGAAGATATAGGGCTTCCCTGGTGGTGCAGTGGTTGAGAGTCAGCCTGCCGATGCAGGGGACGCGGGTTCATGCCCCGGTCTGGGAGGATCCCACATGCTGCAGAGCGGCTAGGCCCGTGAGCCATGGCCACTGAGCCTGCGCGTCCGGAGCCTGTGCTCCGCAA
>NW_006775143.1:310704-335653 GCF_000442215.2 Lipotes vexillifer | reverse complement strand
AAAAGAAGAAGATATAACAATTTAAAATATTTATACACCCAACATAGGAGCAACTCAATACATAAGGCAAATACTAACAGCCATAAAAGGGGAAATCGACAGTAACACAATCATAGTAACACATATATATGGAATCTAAAAAAACACATATATATGGAATCTAAAAAAAAAAAAATTGTCATGAAGATGCCCTGGGCAAGATGGGAATAAAGATGCAGACCTACTAGAGAATGGACTTGAGGACACGGGTTGGGGAAGGGTAAGATGGGACAAAGTGAGAGAGTGGTAGATTATATATGGACATATATACACTACCAAATTTAAAATAAATAGCTAGTGGGAAACAGCCACATAGCACAGGGACATCAGCTGAGTGCTTTGTGACCATCTAGAAGGGTGGGATAGGGAGGGTGGGAGGGAGGGAGATGCAAGAGGGAAGAGATATGGGGATATATGTATATATATAACTGATTCATTTTTTTACAAAGCAGAAACCAACACACCATTGTAAAGCAATTATACTCCAGTAAAAATATTAAAAAAGAAAAAAAGGACAACTTTTCTTTTTCTAGAAGCTTATCAATTTGGCTAGATTCATAAGAGTGGTCATAGACCTTATCAATTTGAGAAGGATATTGATAACTTTAGAAATACCTAGAGAAGTTTTATCTTGCTTGGTGTATAAATCATTAAGGTGAATAAAATTGCAATAAAGAAAAAATGCACCTTATCATATCAATGTCCATAAGAACATCATTCTTCTATTGTCTTTAAAGTATGATCCTTATAGATACTGAAAACCAATACATATTGGCCACTTACCCTGGGCAGTTCACTGGGATTAAAAGTATAATTCATTTGGCATTATCTCATGTAGTGTTCCATGTTAGCCCCATATGACCGGTACTAGTATGACTACCATTTTTAGACCAGGAAATTGAGTATTAGAGAGGATAAGTAAGAGCTAATGAATGGTAAAGAAAACCAATTTAATTTTTTAATTTTCTTTTTTTAAAATTAATTTTAATGAAGTATAGTTGATTTACAATGTGTTAATTTCTGCTGTGCAACAAAGTGATTCATTTATACATATATATACATTCTTTTTCATGTTCTTTTCCATTATGGTTTATTACAGGATATTGAATATAGTTCCCTGTGCTATACGTTAGGACTCTGTTGTTTATCCATTCTATATATAATAGTTTGCATCTGCTAATCCCAAACTCCCAGTCCATCTCTCCCCCACCCACCCTTGGCAACCAGAAGTCTGTTCTCTATGTCTGTGAATCTGAAGAAAACCACTTTAAGCTGTAAGGCTTCAAATACTGTGCATGTAACCTTGCATATTCTGCTTCAGTTGTTCTTAATCGTATAGCTCATGTTAGAGTGCATACATAAAGGTATGCATTCAGTTATTTTATAATTCAGTTGATACATAATTTGGCTCAGTCTGACTTTCTGTTTGTGGCATATAGAAATGTTTTACCAGAATGATCTTCATGAGCACTTAGTTAAGAGTCAAGAAATTCAACCCAGGTGTGGTAGGTTGTTTGCAAAAAGACAGTAATTTTTTCTTACCCACTTCCTTGCCACTTTGCCGTGTGATTTTGCAGCATTTCCCATCAAGAAGTGGAGTCTATTTGCACTCCCCTTGAATTTGAGCTGGCTTTGTGACTTTATGTGGACAATTAATGTATCAGAAATTATGTTGCACCAGTTCTGAGTCTAAGCATCAAGAGACCTTGCACACTTCCACTTTCTTGTAGTCCTGTGCCTCTGCCCCATGAACAACCTGGGCTAACCTGCAGGATAAGAGTCATGTGGCCCACTCACCCTTGTAGCACAAGCCAACAGTCAGTCACTATCAAATGTGAGCACGAGGCCTTAGGCCAGTGCCTGTCTGCCCAAGCTGCGGTTGACCAGAGACATGAGTAAACCCAACTGAAACCAGTCAAACTTAACTAGATCAGCAGAACCGCCTAATTAATCCATAGACTCATGAGCAGTATTAAATGGTTGTCGCTTGTTTTCAGCCATCAATTTTCTTGGAATGGCTTTTTGTGCAATAATAGGTAAGTTAGCTATAAAGAGAGCAATAGGAAAAACACATTTTTTTTCATGCTGCCTATTTCATTTTTGCATCATTCATTCATTCAACAATCATATGATAAATGCCTACTCTGAGTCTGCATCTGCAGTAGACCAAGCAAGAAGTCATAACTTGGGACTTTAAATATGATCTATTATAATAAGGCATCTGTTTACTTTAGAATCAGCTAGAGAAAGCAGGGCACAGTGGTGCTTTCTTTAGCATAAAGCACCTTTGTCATCTGGCATTAAAAGACTTGCTGACTTTATCAAGTCCTGGCTGTTCTGACCAAAACCCTGCTCACCCATTCAATACCTGTGTTTCTTCATCATTAGTCCAGCTGTAATTTGGTTTATTTTGCTGCATCTCTTGCACATTTCCTAGTGCCTGTTTCTGTCCTCTTAGGCTTTGATCAATACAGAGACCTTTTTTTTTTTTTTTACTTCTCTTCCATTTGACCTACTTTATTTTGTCTTAGTTCTTAATTCAGAATCTCCCTGCAAACTGTCTTATCACTACTTAAATGCCTCAGTTTACCCATAGACAAAGTTCTAACATAATGAATGACATCCACCTCTCACTGCCTGCCGGAATACTTTCCTTGTAGTGTCTTTGAAACATAAAACACTAAAAATGGTGATGGCAAAGAACTTGGCAGATATAAAAGAGCTATAAATATACATGCTAACTTATAAATCAATACCAATAATAAATTGCATTCAAGTGCTATTTAATTCTTTGTGATCATCAATAAAGATATAAAAAGTTCATCCTCAACACCCTCTCTGTTGTTACTCTCTCAGCACCTCCAAATAGTTGTCTGCACGATTAGTCATCATGCTGTTTACTGTCTCCCTGATGGACTGCTTTAGCTTGCTTCATCTCACCCTGGAAGCAGCTTACTATGGAATATGATTTTGAGGGTGGTGAACAGGAGAGGTTGCTTTTCCTCTTAAAACCAGTTAGAAAATTTGTAGATCAAAACTTGTGCTAGTGATGTACAAACCCAGTGTGTCTTCCTGTTTCCTAACCATTAATCCTCCACTCACCAGGGAGCCTGTGGTTAGTTCTGGTGGGAGTTTAGCAGGAAGCAGACCACCCACTAAAGCCTACCCTATGCCCTTCCTTTCCACTCTCACTCCAGTGCCCATTTTCTCCCCAACACCACTTCCTTGGTTCATAATTAGACTCTGCAACCTCCGGGCCTCTTCTGAAAAGTGATGATCTACTAAAAATACAGCCCTGTAGCAGTACGTTTGACCTCTGTTTCTGTTATTTTTTAACACCAGTTTCAGATGAACAAAACAGTGAAACAAAGGGAGAGAGAAAGTGCTGTGAATGCGAAGATGGAACATTGTCATATACTTTGTTCATTTTAATTATACACAGTCATCATTTAACAGGAGCCCAAGGATATTGTTAAAGAAAAGCTTTCACAGATCTCCCTTCTTTTGATATTTCCCAGTTAAAGCCTCTTCCGGTGACCCTGAACATAAATATCTTTTTTTGTAATCCTGAAAACCCCTATATCTCTGTATAGCCCATGAAACAGGCTGCTTTTATGTGTGGGGAAGGATGGACATAATTGGACTGTTCTGCTAATGAGACCCACTTCCATCACTCCACTGACTGTCTCATGGCATTTAAGATGGGCCTCTTAAAACTGAGTTATGGAAATGAGGGTGGGACAGGAGGAGGGCTATGTGGAGGACTCCCACGTACACTAAGAATTCTTAGTCTTAAGTAGATAAACAAAGCTAGAACATATATGTGAAGAGAAAAAACAAAAGCCTTGCTTGTGTGAAAAACGAAAATCTAGATTTTTCTACTCCTCACCCACATGCGTGATATTTAGCAACTACTATTTTAAAATCTGTCTTGTGATAATGCATAAATGGTTCTTTTTCTTTGGTAATATTAGGTACCATTTATTTAATGTATATTTTATATCAAATATACTGATAAAAATCACATATTGAATAGCTTATTTAATCTGCTTAAAAGAATTGTGAGGTGGTGCTATTTTCCCCTGCTTTATACATAAAAAATACTGAGGCTTGCATTGGTTCAATAACACGGTAAAGGTCATACAACTAGTACATGGATGAGTCCAGATTTGAACCTAGGATGCCTCAGTTGAAAGCCTGAGCCCTTAGCCACATCATGCCCACCTGAGGACCTGAACATATGAAGGCTGAGTCAATTTCACAATTCATTCATTTAATGAACATTTACATAACTTCTAATATATGAACAGTCCAATGCTAGACAGTAAGGATGCTTAACAGGTGAAGCAGTCACAATATCCTTTGAAATTGTTGACAGTCTAGAGTTGGAGAAACATATTTACACAAAGTTTCTTCTTATGGTAAAATATGTTAATAATTGTTAGGATTATGTTGCTCAAAAGAGGGAGTTACAGGAGCCAAGGATGGCTTCAGGGTGGAATTCTATAATATCACAGTCTGTGTCTTTACACTTTTCACTACATCCCTAGTACTTGTACACCGTATACATTGGTGCCTCATATGTAGTTGGTGTTCAATAAACATTAGTTCAATGAATGAAGGGATAAATGGTGGAATGAACATGTGACTGAATGAGTACATAAATATAGTTTTCAAGTGGAAACCTGAAAGAAGCTTAGATATTTGTCCTGTGGACAAGAGAGAGATGAAGCTTCCAAAATCAAGGAATTGAGAAACAGTACGGCTAGTTTAGAGAAAAGAAATAATTAAGAGATCTAAATGCTCTGCTAGGAAAATTGAACTGTTAATCTCTAGAAAATTAATTGGAAGCCACTGAATATTTTTAACCAGTGAGGAGAAATGATCAGATAGGCACTTCTGAAAGATCACTATGGCAATAGAGAATGTATGGAAGGGAAGGTAAAGAGATGATAGCAAATAAGTCAGTCTCTGTAAAATTTTAGATGAATTGCCTTTCATTGAATTGAACTGATAGGAAACAAATTGTAGAAAAACACTGTTTTGAGGACATATAGTCTAATGTCCCAATAAACTCTTTTTTTCTAGTACTTAATTGTACCACCTAGACTAACTAAAGCAGCTTGTTGCATGGATCAGTTATTTCCATAAATGTAGTGCTGTGATCTTGGCTGTGTCAGTTAGGCTCATTTTTCTTCTGATCTGTAAAATGGGTATATTGATCTCACCATGGCACAGTAGTGAGCATTAAAGTGCAATTTATGAAAATATTTGATAACCTCTGGAGTGATGATTTTAGTTATTGTCATTATGATTACTATAATTAATACAAATGCCAGTATGGGTAATAAAAGTTGGGGGATCTCTAACATTAGCACTGGTATCCCAGATTTCTGTGTTGGCAGTCTACCACAAAATGGAGGTCATCATCTTCAAGTCCGAAAGAAAAGAGCCAAGATTTATTTGTTATCCTTGAGGCTGAACAGTGTGCAGCACAGAGTGAATGCTAAATACTTTACTGAGGTCATTGATATCTGAAATCACCTCTCTTCTTGTCCAAAGAATGCCTCAACCTTACAGCTTCACTTTGCCCCACTCCCAATTTCCACCCTGCCATTTTCCCACACACATGAACAAAGATGTAGGAACTCTTTGAAGAATCCTTTTCATGTTGGATAAATGTCAAAATGGGACCTAATTAAAAAGTAGTTTACTATATGTTTTTAAATTATGTGTTTATGTATATATACCCACATATATATGACAAAGAATAAGGTAAGAGAAAATTCATTGCTACACATTGTTGGCTGAGTTTCGTGTCAGATTTCATTTATCTCTGATAATTTCTTCATCTGAAGTGAAAGAATTTATTTTTTTTTGTCCATTCTCTGGCACAGCCTACTGAATTCCATCATCCACCCAGTCACAAATTGATTAGGTTATATCAAACCACTGCAATTAATTTATGTGGGCCTTTATTTATTTATATTTTACCTCTCAGTCCCTGGTGACACATAAAGATACATCAGCCCTTTCACATCCTCGCTGGCACTTGTGTTCTCCCTAGCCCTCTTTTGGTTGCAAGAATGATTGTATCTGTTCATAAGCCTACAAAGTGGATATTTGATTTGATTTAGATGGAGGCTCACTGAGCTAATTTATTTATGATTAACTGAGTTTTGTACTTTTTGTGCTTCTGAAACACTATAATCCAGTTTGTCAGTGAACAGAGTCTCCAGCCACATCAGCAGGTCATTTTTGGTAAGGAAGATAAAGGAAAGTTTGCTCCAGGCACACTTGTATGCCTACTCTGCACACAACAGTACCAGGGATAGAAATATGAGAAAGATATGGGCTTTTTCATTAAAAGCTCTCCATTCTATGGACTTCCCTGGTGGTGAAGAGTTAAGAATCCCACCTGCCAGTGCAGGGGACACAAGTTCGAGTCCTGGTCCGGGAAGATCCCACATGCCGGACTCCCGGGGTGGTGAAGTAGTAAACCCCCCCCCTGCCAATGTGGGGGACATGGGTTCGATCCCTGGTCTGGTAAGATCCCACATGCCTCAGAGCAACTAAGCCCATGTGCCATAACTACTGAGCCTGCCCTCTAGAGCCCGCGAGCCACAACTATGAGCCCACGCACCACAGCTACTGAAGCCCACGTGCCTAGAGCCCGTGCTCCACAACAAGAGAAGCCACCACAATGAGAAGCCCGTGCACCGCAACAAAGAGTAGCCCCCGCTCGCTGCAACTAGAGAAAGCCCACGTGCAGCAATGAAGACACAATGCAGGCAAAAAATGAATACTAATTAATTAATTTTTATTAAAAAAACTCTCCATTCTAAAGGGAAGACTGTGTGTTAGGGCGAGAGAGAGACATGGACATATATATACTAACAAACGTAAGGTAGATAGCCAGTGGGAAGCAGCCGCATGGCACAGGGAAACCGGCTCGGTTCTTTGTGGCTGTCTGGAGGGGTGGGATAGGGAGGGTGGGAGGGAGGGAGACAAAGAGGGAAGAGATATGGGAACATATGTATATGTATAACTGACTCACTCTGTTATAAAGCAGAAACTAACACACCATTGTAAAGCAATTATACCCCAATAAAGATGTTAAAAAAAAAAAAAAAAGAATGAACACATGGCATGTTTATGGCATAAAAGCAGACATAAATGGAAGGATCCATATTCTTCAAAAGGGGCATGAGGAAAAGTTATGTCTTCTTCTGACCTTCTGGCCTTTGGACATTGTGTGAGAGTGATGGCAGCCATCTTGCGACCATGAGGGACAAGCTTGCAAAGGTCAATGTGCTGATGATGGCTGAGCAAAACCATGGCAGGAACCTGGGTCTTGCATTTGCTATTGAAGCCTTGCATTCAATATTGAACTGCTAAGTTAACCAACCCTGGAGCCACCTTATCTCTGGACTTCTGGTTATGTGAGATAGTAAATGTCTTCCTTATTAGTTAAAAAATAAATAAATAAATAAATAAATAAAGGGAAGACTGCAGTGGAAGGTTATGTGTACAACAATAGTACGAATAAGGATTCACAGAGAAGAAATTCATTCATTCATTCGTTTGTTCATTCACCAAATATTTCATGAGTGCTAACTGTGTGTCAAACAAAATGATGTTTCGCCCAGATGTGGGATCAGGAAAGATTTTGAAGACAGAAGCGCAACTGAGCAGTGTTTTAAAGGGTGAAGAGAACTTTACTAGTTGGACTCTGTGGTAGATAATTGGTGAAGATGTCTGCAGTTGTTCCTTTCTTTGTATCTGAGACTCTGAAATTAATTCTGTATCTCTTCTCGTGAAGAAGTAAAGTCTACATTTTTTCCTACCTTGCTCTTTCCTCTATGGATCTGGGATGGCCACCAGATCTTGCTTTGGCCAAGTGATTACAGAAGTAATGTTGTATCAGTTCTAAGTATCAACCTCGAGAGGACTTGCATGCTTCCACTCTCTCTTTGGAATACTGAGACAGCCATACAAACAAGTGTAGGCTTGTCTGCTGGATGACAAAAGCATGTGGCTCAACCACTCGAGATAATAGCCACCCACCTCCAGAAGCAGAGAGCCTAGCTGCAGAACTGCATTAATGATCCCAGCCGAGACCAGAAGAGCCATCCAGGTGAGCTCATTCCAAATTTCTACCACACAGAATCATGAAGCAAATAAATGAGTGCTGTTTCGAGATGCGAAATATTGGAAGGGGTAGTTATGTGGCAAAAACCTAGTAACTAAACATCACCTTCTAGAGGGTAGAAATAACATATGCAAGAGCACTGAAGCAAGAATCATCAAGAGAGCTTCAAGGATCTATGAGAGGTTCAATGTCCTCATTAGTGGCATTCAAGCTACAAATTTTGGGAATACAATTTAAGCCAGTTTGAGCCAATAAAGGAAATTTATTGGTTCTCATAACTGGGAATTGCAAGGGGGTGGATCCAGCTTAGAAATAATTGGATATAAGTGTCTAAGTGATGCCATCAAGGCCTTGTTCTTCTACACTCGATGCTGTTTTCATCTTGTCAACTAAATGATTATTAGATTCTCTCTTTTTTTTAACATCTTTATCGGAGTATAATTGCTTTACAATGGTGTGTTAGTTTCTGCTTTACAACGAAATGAATCAGTTATATATATACAAATGTTCCCATATCTCTTCCCTCTTGCATCTCCCTCCCTCCCACCCTCTCTATCCCACCCCTGGGATAAAGCACTGAGCTGATCTCCCTGTGCTATGCGGCTGCTTCCCACTAGCTATCTACCTTACGTTTAGTAGTGTATATATGTCCATGCCTCTCTCTCACTTTTTCACAGCTAACCCTTCCCCCTCCCCATATCCTCAAGTCCATTCTCCAGTAGGTCTGTGTCTTTATTCCTGTCTTACCCCTAGGTTCTTCATGACATTTTTTTTTAAAAAATCCATATATATGTGTTAGCATACGGTATTTGTCTCTCTTTCTGACTTACTTCGCTCTGTATGACAGGCTCTAGGTCTATCCACCTCATTACAAATAGCTCAATTTCATTTCTTTTTATGGCTGCGTAATATTCCATTGTATATATGTGCCACATCTTCTTTATCCATTCATCTGATGATGGGCACTTAGGCTGTTTCCATCTCCTGGCTATCGTAAATAGAGCTGCAATGAACATTTTGGTACATGACTCTTTTTGAATGATGGTTTTCTCAGGGTATATGCCCAGTAGTGGGATTGCTGGGTCATATGATAGTTCTATTTGTAGTTTTTTAAGGAACCTCCATACTGTTCTCCACAGTGGCTGTATCAATTTACATTCCCACCAACAGTGCAAGAGGGTTCCCTTTTCTCCACACCCTCTCCAGCATTTATTGTTTCTAGATTTTTTGATGATGGCCATTCTGACTGGTGTGAGATGATATCTCATTGTAGTTTTGATTTGCATTTCTCTAATGATTAATGATGTTGAGCATTCTTTCATGTGTGTGTTGGCAGTCTGTATAGCTTCTTTGGAGAAATGTCTATATAGGTCTTCTGCGCAATTTTGGATTGGGTTTTTTGTTTTTATGTTCTTAAGCTGCATGACCTGCTTATAAATTTTGGAGATTAATCCTTTCTCAGTTGCTTCATTTGCAAATATTTTCTCCCATTCTGAGGGCTGTCTTTTGGTCTTGTTTATGGTTTCCTTTGCTGTGCAAAAGCTTTGAAGTTTCATTAGGTCCCATTTGTTTATTTTTGTTTTTATCTCCATTACTCTAGGAGATGGGTCAAGAAGGATCTTGCTGTGATTTATGTCATAGAGTGTTCTGCCTATGTTTTCCTCTAAGAGTTTGATAGTTTCTGGCCTTACATTTAGGTCTTTAATCCATTTTGAGCTTATTTTTGTGTATGGTGTTAGGGAGTGATCTAATCTCATACTTTTACATGTACCTATCCAATTTTCCCAGCACCACTTATTGAAGAGGCTGTCCTTTCTCCACTGTATATTCCTGCCACCTTTATCAAAGATAAGGTGACCATATGTGCATGGGTTTACCTCTGGGATTTCTATCCTGTTCCACTGATCTAGCTTTCTGTTTTTGTGACAGTACCATACTGTCTTGATTACTGTAGCTTTGTAGTATAGTCTGAAGTCAGGGAGCCTGATTCCTCCAGCTCTGTTTTTCGTTCTCAAGATTGCTTTGGCTATTCGGGGTCTTTTGTGTTTCCATACAAATTGTGAAATTTTTTGTTCTAGTTCTGTGAAAAAGGCCAGAGGTAGTTTGATAGGGATTGCATTGAATCTGTAGATTGCTTTGGGTAGTAGAGTCATTTTCACAATGTTGATTCTTCCAATCCAGGAACATAGTATAGCTCTCCATCTCTTTGTATCATCTTTAATTTCTTTCATCAGTGTCTTATTATTTTCTGCATACAGGTCTTTTGTCTCCTTAGGTAGGTTTATTCCTAGATATTTTATTCTTTTTGTTGCAGTGGTTAATGGGAGTGATTTCTTGGTTTCACTTTCAGATTATTCATCATTAGTGTATAGGAATGCAAGAGATTTCTGTGCATTCATTTTGTATTCTGCTACTTTACCAAATTCATTGATTAGCTCTAGTAGTTTTCTGGTAGCATCTTTAGGATTCTCTATGTATAGGATCATGTCATCTGCAAATAGTGACAGCTTTACTTCTTCTTCTGCGATTTGGATTCCTTTTATTTCCTTTTCTTCTCTGATTGCTGTGGCTAAAACTTCCAAAACTATGTTGAATAATAGTGGTGAGGGTGAACTTCCTTGTCTTGTTCCTGATCTTAGAGGAAATGCTTTCAGTTTTTCACCATTGAGGACGATGTTGGCTGTGGGTTTGTCATATATGGCCTTTATTATGTTGATGAAAGTTCCCTCTTTGCCTACTTTCTGCAGGGTTTTTATCATAAATGGGTGTTGAATTTTGTCAAAAGCTTTCTCTGCATCTATTGAGATGATCATATGGTTTTTCTCCTTCAGTTTGTTAATATGGTGTATCACGTTGATTGATTTGCGTATATTGAAGAATCCCTGCATTCCTGGAATAAAGCCCACTTGATCCTGGTGTATGATCCATTTAATGTGCTGTTGGATTCTGTTTGATAGTATTTTGTTGAGGATTTTTGCATCTATGTTCATCAGTGATATTGGCCTGTAGTTTTCTTTCTTTGTGACATCCTTGTCTGGTTTTAGTATCAGGGTGATGGTGGCCTCGTAGAATGAGTTTGGGAGTGTTCCTCCCTCTGCTATATTTTGGAAGAGTTTGAGAAGAATAGGTGTTAGCTCTTCTCTAAATGTTTGATAGAATTCGCCTGTGAAGCCATCTGGTCCTGGGCTTTTGTTTGTTGGAAGATTTTTAATCACAGTTTCAATTTCAGTGTTTGTGATTGGTCTGTTCATATTTTCTATTTCTTCCTGATTCAGTCTTGGCAGTTTGTGCATTTCTAAGAATTTGTCCATTTCTTCCAGGTTGTCCATTTTATTGGCATAGAGTTGCTTGTAGTAATCTCTCATGATCCTTTGTGTTTCTGCAGTGTCAGTTGTTACTTCTCCATTTTCATTTCTGATTCTATTGATTTGAGTCTTCTCCCTTATTTTCTTGATGAGTCTGGCTAATGGTTTATCAATTTTGTTTATCTTCTCAAAGAACCAGCTTTTAGTTTTATTGATCTTTGCTATTGTTTCCTTCATTTCTTTTTCATTTATTTCTGATCTGATTTTTATGATTTCTTTCCTTCTGCTAACTCTGGGGTTTTTTTGTTCTTCTTTCTCTAATTGCTTGAGGTGCAAGGTTAGGTTGTTTATTCGAGATGTTTCCTGCTTCTTAAGGTGGGCTTGTATTGCTATAAACTTCCCTCTTAGAACTGCTTTTGCTGCATCCCATAGGTTTTGGGTCGTTGTATCTCCATTGTCATTTGTTTCTAGGTATTTTTTAATTTCCTCTTTGATTTCTTCAGTGATCACTTCGTTATTAAGTAGTGTATTGTTTAGCCTCCATGTGTTTGTATTTTTTACAGATCTTTTCCTATAATTGATATCTAGTCTCATGGCGTTGTGGTCGGAAAAGATACTTGATACAATTTCAATTTTCTTAAATTTACCAAGGCTTGATTTGTGACCCAAGATATGATCTATCCTGGAGAATGTTCCATGAGCACTTGAGAAAAATGTGTATTCTGTTGTTTTTGGATGGAGTGTCCTATAAATATCAATTAAGTCCATCTTGTTTAATGTATCATTTAAAGCTTGTGTTTCCTTATTTATTTTCATTTTGGATGATCTGTCCATTGGTGAAAGTGGGGTGTTGAAGTCCCCTACTATGAATGTGTTACTGTCGATTTCCCCTTTTATGGCTGCTAGTTTTTGCCTTATGTATTGAGGTGCTCCTATGTTGGGTGCATAAATATTTACAATTGTTATATCTTCTTCTTGGATCGATCCCTTAATCATTATGTAGTGTCCTTCTTTGTCTCTTCTGATAGTCCTTATTTTAAAGTCTATTTTGTCTGATATGAGAATTGCTACTCCAGCTTTCTTTTGGTTTCCATTTGCATGAAATATCTTTTTCCATCCCCTTACTTTCAGTCTGTATGTGTCTCTAGGTCTGAAGTCGGTCTCTTGTAGACAGCAAATATATGGGTCTTGTTTTTGTATCCATTCAGCCAGTGTGGGTCTTTTGGTGGGAGCATTTAATCCATTTACTTTTAAGGTAATTATCGATATGTATGTTCCTATTCCCATTTTCTAAGTTGTTTTGGGTTCGTTATTGTAGGTCTTTTCCTTCTCTTGTGTTTCTTGCCTAGAGAGGTTCCTTTAGCAGTTGTTGTAGAGCTGGTTTGGCGCTGCTGAACTCTCTCAGCTTTTGCTTGTCTGTAAAGGTTTAAATTTCTCCATCAAATCTGAATGAGATCCTTGCTGGCTAGAGTAATCTTGGTTGCAGGTTTTTCTCCTTCATCACTTTAAATATGTCCTGCCAGCCCCTTCTGGCTTGCAGAGTTTCTGCTGAAAGATCAGCTGTTAACCTTATGGGGATTCCCTTGGATGTTATTTGTTGTTTTTCCCTTGCTGCTTTTAATATGTTTTCTTTGTATTTAATTTTTGACAGTTTGATTAATATGTGTCTTGGCATGTTTCTCCTTTGATTTATCCTGTATGGGACTCTCTGTGCTTCCTGGACTTGATTAACTATTTCCTTTCCCATATTAGGGAAGTTTTCAACTATAATCTCTTCAAACATTTTCTCAGTCCCTTTCATTTTCTCTTCTTCTTCTGGGACTCCTATAATTCGAATGTTGGTGCATTTAATGTTGTCCCAGAGGTCTCTGAGACTGTCCTCAATTCTTTTCATTCTTTTTTCTTTATTCTGCTCTCCATTAGTTATTTCCACTATTTTATCTTCCAGGTCACTTCTCCGTTCTTCTGCCTCAGTTATTCTGCTATTGATCCCTTCTAGAGAATTTTCAATTTCATTTATTGTGTTGTTCATCTCTGTCTGTCTGCTCTTTAGCTCTTCTGGGTCCTTGTTAAACGTTTCTTGCATTTTCTCCATTCTATTTCCAAGATTTTGGATCATCTTTACTATCATTATTCTGAACTCTATTTTAGGTAGACTGCCTATTTCCTCTTCATTTTTTAGGTCTGGTGGGTTTTTGCCTTGCTCCTTCATCTGCTGTGTCTTTCTCTGTATTCTTATTTTGCTTAACCTACTGTGTTTGGGGGTCTCCTTTTCACAGGCTGCAGGGCTGTAGTTTCTGTTATTTTTGGTGTCTGTCCCCAGTGACTAAGGTTGGTTCAGTGAGTTGTGTAGGCTTCCTGGTGGAGGGGACTAGTGCCTGTGTTCTGGTGGATGAGGCTGGATCTTGTCTTTCTGGTGGGCAGGTCCACATCTTGTGGTGTGTTTTGGGGTGTCTGTGACCTTATTATGATTTTAGGCAGCCTCTCTGCTAATGGGTGGGGCTGTGTTCCTGTCTTGCTAGTTGTTTGGCATAGGGTGTCTTGCACTGTAGCTTGCTGGTCCTTGAGTGGAGCTGGGTCTCGGCATTGAGATGGAGATCTCTGGGAGATTTTCACCGTTTGATATTACATGGAGCTGGGAGGTCTCTTGTGGACCAGTGTCCTTAACTTGGCTCTCCCACCTCAGTGGCACAGCCCTGATGCCTGGCTGGAGCACCAAGAACCTGTCCTCCACATGGCTGAGAACAAAAGGGAGAAAAAACAGAAGGAAAGAAGAAGATAAAATAAAATAAAATAAAGTAAAATAAAATAAAGTTACTAAAATAAAAATAAAAAATAGTTATTAAGAAAAAAAAATTTTTAAGTAATAAAAAAAAAACGGACAGACAGAACCCTAGGACAAATGGTAAAAGCAAAGCTATACAGAAATAATCACACACAGAAGCAAACGCATACACACTCACAAAAAGAGAAAAAGGGAAAAATATATATATATCGTTGCTCCCAAAGTCCCCCTCCTCAGTTTGGGATGATTTGTTTTCTATTCAGGTATTCCACAGATGCAGGGTACATGAAGTTAGTTGTGGAGATTTAATCCGCTGGATTTGGCCCCACCTCTGTGTGTAGGTCACCTGAGCTCATCTGTTCCCTACCCAGACAGGAAGGAGTTAAATTAGCCAGCTGATTTGGGGGCTCTGGCTCACTCAGGCCGGGGGTAGGAAGGGGTACAGAATGTGGGGGGGAGCCTGCGGCGGCAGAGGCCAGCATGACATTGCACCAGCCTGAGGCGCGCTGTGTGTTCTCCCGGGTAAGTTGTCCCTGGATCACGGGGCCCTGGCAGTGGCGGGCTGCACAGGCTCCCGGGAGGGGAATTGTGGAGAGTGACCTGTGCTCGCACACAGGCTTCTTGGTGGCGGCAGCGGCAGCCTTAGCGTCTCATGCCCGTCTCTGAGGCCCGTGCTGATATCCGCGGCTCGCGCCCGTCTCTGGAGCTCCTTTAAGCAGCGCTCTTAAAACCCCTCTCCTCGCGCACCAGGAAACAAAGAGGGAAGAAAAAGTCTCTTGCCTCTTCGGCAGCTCCAGACTATTTCCCAGACTCCCTCCCGGCTAGCCGTGGCGCACTAGCCCCCTGCAGGCTGTGTTCCCGCCGCCAACCCCAGTCCTCTCCCTGCGCTCCGACCGAAGCCCGAGCCTCAGCTCCCAGCCCCCGCCCGCTCCGGCGGGTGAGCAGACAAGCCCCTCGGGCTGGTGAGTGCTGGTCGGCACCGATCCTCTGTGCGGGAATCTCTCCGCTTTGCCCTCCGCACCGCTGTGGCTGCACCCTCCTCCGTGGCTCTGAAGCTCCCCCCTCCGCCACCCGCAGTCTCCGATAGTGAAAAGGCTTCCTAGTGTGTGGAAAACTTTCCTGCTTCACAGCTACCTGCCATTGGTGCAGGTCCAGTCCCTATCCTTTTGTCTCTGTTTTTTCTTTTTTTTTTTTTTTTTTTTTTTCCATACCCAGGTACGCGGGGGGTTTCTTTCCTTTTGGGAGCTCTGAGGCCTTCTGCCAGCGTTCAGTAAGCGTTCTGTAGGAGTTGTTCCACATGTAGATGTATTTCTAATGTATTTGTGGGGAGGAAGGTGATCTCCGTGTCTTACTCTTCCACCAGCTTGAAGCTCCTCCTGGATGTTAAATTTTGTCAAATGTTTTTTCTGCGTCTATCGAGATGATCATGAGATTTTTATCCTTTGTTTTGTTAATGTGATGCGTCACATTGATTGGTTTGCAGCTATTGACCCATTCTTGCATGCCTGGAATGAATCCCACTTGATCATGGTGTATGATCCTTTTTTATATATTATTGAATTTTGTTTGCTAATATTTAGTTGGTGATCTTTTATTATATTCATCAGGGATATTGGCCTGTATCTTTTTCTGTAGTGTGTTTTTCTGGATTTGGCATCAGGGTAATGTTGGCCTCATAGAATGAGTTTGGGAGTGTTCCCTCCTCTTCAATTTTTTGAAATAGTTTGAGAAGTATAGGTATTAACCCTTCTTCTTTGGTAGAATTCCCCTGTAAAGCTGTCTGGTTCTAGACTTTTGTTTGTTAGGAGTTTTTTGATTACTTATTAAATTTGAATACAAGTAATTGGTCTGTTCATATTATCTATTTCTTCCTGATTCAGTCTAGAACAATAGAATGTTTCTACAAATGTATCCATTTCTTCATGTTAACCATTTGTTGACATATAACTGTTTGTAGTAGTCTTATTATTTTTTGTTTCTCTGTGATACCTGTTGTAATTTCTCATCTTTTGTTTATTTTGTTTGTTTATTTGGGTTCTCTCTCTCTTTCTCTCTCTCTCTCTCTAATGAGCTTAGCTAAAAGCTCATCAATTTTGTGTATCTTTTCAAAAACCAGCTGTTGGTTTCATTGATCTTTCCTATTTTTTTGCCTCTATTTTATTTATTTTCTCTCTGATCTTTATTATATCCTTCTTTCTGCTGACTTTTGGCCTTGTTTTTTCTTCTTTTTCTAGTTCCTTTAGATGGTAGGTTATGTTGTTTATTTGAGCCTTTTATTGTTTCTTAAGGAAGGCCTGTGTCACTATAAACTTCCCTCCTAGAGCCTGTTTTGCTGTGTTCTGTAGATTTTGGAAAGTTGTGTTTCCATTTTCACTTGTCTTGATATATTTTCTGATTTCCTCTTTGACTTCTTTGTTGACTCATAGGTTTTTAGTAGCCTGTTGTTTAGCCTCCACGTGTTTGTGCTTTCCCATTTTTCTTTCTGTAATTGATGTCTGGTTGCATTCTGTTGTGGTTGGAAAATATGCTTGATGTAATTCCTAGCCTCTTAAATTTGTTGAGACTTGTTTTGTGTTCTAGCATGTGATCTGTCCTGAAAAACACTCCATGTGCATTTGAAAAGAATGTGTATTCTGCTGTTTTGGGGTGTGATGTCCTGTAGATATGTGTTAAGTCCACCTGATTTAATGTGACATTTAAGACCACTGTTTCCTTATTGATTTTCTGTCTGGATGGTGTGCCCATTGATGTAAGTAGGGTGTTAAAGTTCCCTACTATTATTGTATTATTGTCAAATTTTCCCTTTATGTCTGTTAATATTTATTTTACATATTTAGGTGCTCCTATATTAGGTACACATATGTTTACAAATGTTATATCCTCTTCTTGTATTGATTCCTTTATCATTGTATAATGCCCTTCTTTTTCTTTTATTATAGACTTTGTGTTAAAGTCTACTTTGTATGATATGAGTATTGCTACCCTACCTTTCTTTTCATTTCCATTTTCATGGAATATCTTTTTCCATTCCCTCATTTTCAATCTGTGTATGTCTTCAGGTCTGAAGTTGCTTGTAGGCAGCATCTAGGTAGGTCTCATTTCTTTATCCAATTAGCCGCTGTATGTCTTTCGATGGAAGATTTTAGTTCTTTGATATTTAAACTGATTATTGAGTGGTATGTACTTGTTGCCATTTTGTTATTTGTTTTCTGGTTGTTTTTGTAGTTCTTCTTTATTCTGTTCTTGTTCTTTTAGTCTCTTTCCTTGTGGCTTGATGTGGTTTGATGTGGTTTCTTTGTGTTATGTTTGTGTTTCTTTCTCCCTAGTTTTTGTATATATATTGTAGGGTTTTCATTTGTGGCTCCCATGGGGTTCATAAATGTTGACCTATATCTACTTGTTTTAAACTGATAGTCATTTAAGTTCAAACACATTCTTAAAGCTCTATATTTTGCACTCCTCCTCCATGTTTTGTGTTTTTGATGTCATATTTTACATCTTTATGTTTATCCCTTAACTATTTACTGTAGTTATAGTTGATTTTACAAATTTTGACTTTTTAACCTTTGTATTAGCTTATTTAAGTGGTTGAACCACAGCCTTTATTATATATTTGCCTTGACCAGTGAGATTTTTCACTTCCAATAATTGCTTATTTCTTGGTGTAGCCTTTTCTTTTTCACTTGGTAAGGCCCTTAACACTTCTTGTAAGGTTGGTTTAATACTGATGGGCTCTTAGTTTTTGCTTGTCTGAGAAGCTCTTTATCTCTTCCTCAATTCTGAATGATAACCTTGTTGGGTAGAATTGTCTAGGTTGTAGGGGTTTTTCCCTTTCAGCACTGTAAATATATCATGCCAATCCTTTCTGGCTTGGAAAGTTTCTGCTGAAAAATCAGCCTTATGTGGGTTGTCTTGTATATGACTCTGTGTTTTTCTCTTGCTGCTTTTAGAATTCTCTCTTTATTTTTAACTTTTCCCATTTGAATTATGATATGTCTTGGTGTGGGTCTCTTTGGGTTCATCATGTTTGGGACTCTCTTTGCTTCCTACACCTGGACATCTGTTTCCTTTTTCAGGTTTTGGGAAGTTTCCAGCCATAATTTTATCAGCTACATTTTCTACCCTTTCTCTCTCTCTCTTTCCTCTGGCACCCACTATAATGTGAATGTTAGTGTGCTCAATGTTGTCCGAGAGGTCCCTTAAACTGTTCTCACTTTTTAGAATTTGTTTTTCTTTTTGCTGTTCTGATTGGGTTACTTCCGTTATTCTCTCTTGCAGATTACTTATGCATCCCTCTGCATCACCTAATTTGTTGTTAGTTCCCTCTAGCATACTTTTCAATTCAGTTATTATATTCTTCAGCTCTGACTGGTTCTTTTTTTTGTATTTTCTAGTTCCTTGCTAAAATTCTTACTGTGCTCATCTTTTCTTTTCTCAAGTTCAGTTAGTGTTCTTATTACTATTGCTTTGAATTCTTTATCAGGTGAACTACAGGTAAACTATCTCCATTTTATTAGGTTTTTTTCAGGATTATTAGGTTTTTTTCAGGATTAAAAAAATTATTTTTCATATTGGAGTAGAGTTGATTAACAACGTTGTATTAGTTTCAGGTGTACAGCAAAGTGATTCAGTTATACATACACATGTATCTATTCTTTTTCAAATTCTTTTCCCATTTAGGTTATTACAGAGTATTGAGCAGAGTTTCCTGTGCTATTCAGTAGGTCCTTGTTGGTTATCTATTATAAATATAGCAGTGTGTACGTGTCAGTCCCAAACTCCCAATCTATCCCTGCCCCCACATCCCCCCGTTAACCATAAATTAATTCTCTAAGTCTGTGACTCTATTTCTGTTTTGTAAGTAAGTTCATCTGTACCATTTTTTTAGATTCCACATATAAGCCGTATCATATGATATTTGTCTTTGACTGACTTACCTCACTTAGTATGACAATCTCCAGGTCTATCCATGTTGCAGCACATGGCATTATTTCAGGATCATTTTTCTTGTTCTTTTGTTTGAAACATATCCCCCTGTCTTCTTATTTTGTTTAACTTTCTCTGTCTCTATGAAATTAGGTGAAACAGTTACCTATAGACATCTTGAAGGGTTGTCCTTGTGTGGGAGTGTCCCTATGTCATCTGCATGTGCCAGTGGCTTTGGTGGGAGAGCTGTATCTGAAGTGAGCATGGGCTGCATGTTCCTCAAGGGTGTGCTGGCAGCCACAACCTTAGTAGGAGGTAGGGCTGGAGTTGAAGGAGCTGGAGCCAGAGCCAGGTTAAAGTCGGGCTTCTCCTATGCTCAGTAGCCATCACTGCCCTATCAGGGCTTGGGTCAGGGCCTGAGGCGCTAGAGCAGGGGCCCTGAGGGAGTTGAGTTTCTCCTGGGTGTGATGACTGTCTCCACCTTGATTTGGGATGTGGCCGGGGGCCTTGGGGCTGCATTTCTGTGCTCGTTCTACTTTTTCTTCTGGAGTGTGTGCCTTAGGCTGGACTGGGGCCAGAGAAGTTGGTGCCACACCACTGAGCTGACCTTGCCCCTACCCAAGTGTACACTGATGATGCCCCGGAGTGTGTGCAGGGACACACGAGCTGGCAGTGGCTGCCTCTGTCCTGGTCAGATGCAGGGCCGGAGTCTGAGCTGCCTCCATTCCCTCCTGGTGTGCGTACCCTCATTGGCACAGGCAACCTCAGCCTTAGTGGGGAGCAGTGCCAGAGCAAGAGGTGCTGGAGCGGTGGTGGAGTAGGTTGGTGGGCATGCTGGGGTGGTCCTGGCAAGCCAGTCGGAGGCCTAGGCAGTTTCAATCTGCTGCCTCCACACTGTGATGGGAGCAAGTAAGTCTTCTGTGTGTGTGCTCTTTAAGGGTACAGTCTCAGTTTCTTAGGTCCCGGTGGTAAGGCCCACTGGCTTTCAAACTAGTCGAGGGTGCTTGTCCTCTGGGGTCAGACCCCAGGGTCAGGATGCCTAATATGTGGCTCAAACCCCTTGCTTCCCCAGGTAGGATCTCTAAGCCTGTGCTATTCCCCTCCTTTTGTGTTTCCCCCACTAGGGGTGCTGGTCCCAGCCAGATCACTTCTTTCCTATCAGACTCCACGTGGGTCTTTCCTTACAGCCTTGGTTGCAGAAGAACTATTTTCCTTTCCCCAGGTCAATTTCAGTGAGTTGCTCTATATGCCGTTGTAGTTTTGATGTGTTTGTGAGGGGAGGTGAGCCTAGCCACCTCCTCCCCCACTGTCTTGATCTTACCAGAGAATTTTTTATATTTGCTTATCTATGTTATATAAATGGAGCCAAAAGAAAGGGTTTGTGCCTTCCTAACAAACATAATCGTGGTGGTGTCCGATTTAGGGTGATAACACCATCATTTAAACCATTCCTCTTCACCTGGTCTTTCCAGGACTGAAATGACAGCATCTGTGCATAGTTTTAATATGGGAGATTGTTCTTTTCAAGGTGTTTGTGAATTAGAAATAATGACATTAATAATAACAACAATAATAATCACAGATACCACTTCTCGCAAATTAGAGTGGCTGTCGTCCAAAAAACAGAAAATAATAAGCATTGGTGAAGAGCTGAAGAAATCAAAAGCTGTGTGCATTGCTGGTGGGAGTGAAAAATAGTGTAGCCACTGTGGAAGAGAGTATGACAGTTCCTGAAAGAGTTAAACCTAGAATTACCTTATGATTCAATGATTCCTTTTCTAGGAGTGAAATGAAAACATGGATTTGAACAGGTATTTGTACACCCATATTCATAGCAGCATTATTCACAATAGCCAAAAGGTAAAAACAACTGAAATGTTCCCTGATAGATGAATGAATAAACAAAAATGTGGAATATTATTTGGCCTTAAAATTACTAAATTCTGATACATCCTACAATGTGGAGACATTATGCTAATTGAAGTAAGCCGCACAGAAAAGGACAAATAATATATAATTCCATTTAGATGAGGTACCTAGGATATTCAAATTCATGGAGAAATAATGTAGAATAGTAGTTACCAGGAGTTGTGGGAAGGGGTGAATGAAGAGTTATTTTTGAATGGGTACAAAGTTTCAGTTTGGGAAGATGAAAAGTTCTTGAGATGGATAATGACGGTAGCTATACAGCAATGTCAATCATTATTGTCACTTAATTGTACACTCAAAAGTGCTTAAAATGGTGAAGCTTGTGTTCTGTATATTTTGCCATAATAAAAAGCAAGCCAGGGGCTTCCCTGGTGGCGCAGTGGTTGAGAGTCCGCCTGCCGATGCAGGGGACACGGGTTCGTGCCCCGGTCTGGGAGGATCCCACATGCCGCAGAGTGGCTGGGCCTGTGAGCCGTGGCCGCTGAGCCTGCACGTCCAGAGCCTGTGCTCCGCAACGGGAGAGGCCACAACAGTGAGAGGCCCGCGTACCGCAAAAAAAAAAAATTAAAAAAAAAAAAAAGCAAGCCAACATAAATAATAATAAATAACAATAATACAACCTGTTTGGTAAGTCACTCTTACAAGATGAGCATTGCATTCAGTGCCTTATGAATATGGCATCTCACCTATACCACAATCCTACAAGGTGGTATATCAGTCATGGTCCAATCAGGAGATAGAAACTGCACCAGTGACTTAAAAAGAGAGAATTTAATATGAAAAATTGTTAATCATATTATGGAGAACTGAAAAGGAGAAAAGAGGATAAAAAAATAAAATAAGATTGAGGTTTCTCTCCTATAGCAAGGGCAAAAGGAAGGAGGTCAGAATTATTAAAGCTGAGAAGCTTGGAGTATGGGCTCCACAGAGCTGGGATCCAGGCCTTTGAGAAGGAACCGTTGACCGGCAATGGCTGGAATCTCTGAGAGTGAATGTAAGGCTGTTTCTGAGAGTATGGGAAAAACAGCAGTCAGCTGCTGCTATGTGAACAAACTGCTCCAGCCAGGGTTGAATACATGTCGCTGAGTTACACTAAAAAGAATAAGAACAAAATAGGATGCACTGTGTCTTTTCTTCCATCTCTTGTCATGGTGCCTCCCTCCAGTACTCCCACCCCCAGATGGCAAAGAAGACACATATTTTGCACAGTATAGAATAGTAGGTTCCAAGCTGAGAGACAATAGCTTAATAACTAGTATAGTGTGTATATTTATCCTTATTTCACAAATGATAAAGCTGTGATCTGGAGAGAACTGGTAGCTTCATCGGTCACACAGTCAGTTGGTAGAAGAGCCAGTGTATGAATTCAGTGCTTCTTTAGTGAAAAGTGTGTCTTCCCCAACGCACTGTCTTGTTTTATTGGTTAATTTGTCCATTTCTTTAGTTATTAAAAAAAATTCCATTCTCGGGAGTCTCTCCAGCGTCAAACACTGTGCTTGGTGCTAGTAAGGCAGAGACTAATAAAATATGGAAGAGTCCCAGCTTACAGTCAAATCAGGGATGCATAAAGAAGCTAGATGGTCACAGCCAAACAGCAAGTGTAAAGCAGACGTATAAAATTTGCTAAGGAGGACACCAGAGCACGTTACCTAGGAAGGTCAGGGTAGATGCCAAGGAGAGCATCCTGAGTTGGTGACACCATCGCTGTGGTCCTGGCTGTGTACTGTAGCAACTGAGGAAAACCGGGCATTTCTTTAGCAAGGTTGGTAGCATGATGACAGGTCTTTAAGAAACCCCAGTTCCTGTACTCTTCAAAGATGAAGCCTAGTAACTCAGCACAGCGCAGGCGCCAATCTATGAAGCTTCCCTGCAAGACTGGATGTACTTCGTTTGCCACAAGCCAGAGACAGGTTGACCTTTCTACAGAAAGGGACAAAGATTGGAGGTCAGGGATTTTGTTTAAGTGGGACACCTTTGAAGTCCTTAAGTTTCAGGAGATGAAAAGAGGAGCTCAGAGGCCTATCTTCCGGGCCTTGCCTTTGATTCCCAGACAAGAGTATAAGAAATAAGATCACTGTGTCGGAACAAAAATTCTTATTTCCAGGAACTTCCTAGGAGGCTGATTTCTCCTTATATTTTAAGGCAAAGCAGAGGAACTTAACCTTTTTCTATCCTCTGCTTATTTATAACGTTGATTGACAGCAACTCGAAGAAGTGTCTCCATCTTCTTTTTTTCTCTTTTCACTTTGGCCTGTTAAAATGAAGTGCTAATTACTTGATACTGACTGTGTGAGATTCTTTGCCAAGAACTTTATACATATTAGCTCTTTTAACTCTCACAGTGCAATAAGGAAGAAAATAAGGCTCAGAGAAGGTGAGTAACTTGACCAAAGTCACACAGCTAAGAAAACCCAGGTCTGATAACAGTGCTCAAGCCCAACTAGTGGGATAGATGGCCCCTCACAGAAATGAATCCCTTCTCCTACCCCCAAGATAATTATAAGTGAATAGTCTGCCACCAAAATAATGCTATTTGAGGAATAAAAACATTCAGTCGCAGACATGTTTACCATCAGTCTCTGCTTTTTCCTCAAGTTCCAACAATTTTAAGCAATTTAAGTCAGCACATACTTTGTGTCTGTTGCCTTTGTGGCATTGTTCTTAGCATTAGCGGTACCAAATAAATCAGTTAAATCCAAATAAATCAGTTAAATCATCATGGTCACAGTCCAACTTACCAGTCATTTTAACCCTCAGAGCAAACCAGAGGGATGTGTCCATGACTTGAATCCCAGACGGCCCATCGAAAAATAATTCTTTTCTTAGACTAAAAGGAGCAAACTTTGATGAGAAAGGGAAAGGATCTTAAAATTTTTCTTTCTTCTTCCCCATGGGCTTATTTTTCTCTCTCTCCATCCTGATACAATGGGAGATTAGGTGCAGGTGTGGCTTCTATTAGGGTGATGTTTTAGCTTTGGTGAGGTGAAAGTATTAAGTCAGGACCCATGGGAGGAACATGTAAGAGTTGATTTGTGTAGCTTACCTGGGAGAAGAAAAGGAAGAAAGAGAACTCTTTTATATGTTTATGGCATACTAACTATCTCACCAGCAAAGGATTAATTATTTGAATCAGCAGCTACTTAACCAGCAATAAAAAATAAGGCTGTTCTAGTGTCTCAGTGCCCTATCCCTGGGATCCCCACCCTAGGAGAGCGGCATGCTGATGGCCCCCAGTTATAGACAACACAAGGACACCCTCACATTCCTTTCAATCTGCGTTCTCCATATAAGGAGTTTGAGATCCAAAGAAATTAAGAAAGACTCAAAGATCATAGGCAACGCAGGATGAAACCCCATGTTCTTCATCCCCAAAAGCAGCGTTCCCTCCTTTACAACACTCTAACACAAGGGACCATTCCTCAGGACGCCCCTTGACACAGAAGGTGCTTTTATATAAACATGAAAAAGTGGTATCTGCAGAGGCCACACCAATCCACCTTTTAAATCTGACTTTTCATGGCGTTATTTTGGGAGCACGCTTCCTGAAGAGCTCTCTGTAGATGCTATTACCCTGCCCGGCGGCTTTGGAAAGTGGGCTGAAGAAGCTGTGAGTTTGTGCAGCAGCACATGTTAACATGAGTTATAATATGTCAGGGGCCCTGTGTTAACAATCAGAGAACCTATTCAGCTCCTTTAATGTTAATCAACTCAGCATTTGTGCCAGGTGTAATGTCTAATTAAAATGATGGACGGGCGGAGAATGCCTCCAGGCAGAGGGAGGAGATGGCACAAAGAGGGAGCGTCTTGCCATAT
>NW_006775143.1:263805-310416 GCF_000442215.2 Lipotes vexillifer | reverse complement strand
AGCGTCGTGCCATATTGGTTTGGAAGAATCAATAAGAGGAGCTCATTTTATCCCAGTGTTATGTGTGCATTTGCCATTCAGTGGCTCATTTGAAAAAGTGCCAACTGGCTGAGGAGTCGGCTCAGCCGTGCTGTGTTTCTCAGCACGTAAGGATTCTCTGGTTGGAGGAAGCTCAGCGGTGGCCCAGGATGTCTTTGGAGGGGACCAGAGAGAGGAGGTAGGGCCAAGGCGATTCGGCAAGGCATCCTGGGTTCCACTTTGAATCACTAAGTCTGAGATGTGGGAGGAAGCTAGTGAAAAGAGCTACCAAAAGACTAGGAAAATCTGAGTTTGAGTCTCAGCTCTGTCACTAAATAGATGCTTCAACCTGGGGAATTATCTTGCGCTCTCAATTTTATATCTGCAAATGTACATAATCATAACATTAGCTGCATTGTTAAGTATCTAAGATTGCTGTAAGGATTAGAAGAATTTTTAGCGTGTAAATTAGTTAATAATATATATATTTAAATATGTACCTGTATTTATTTTTATAACTGTATTTATTAATTTGTTTAATATATTTTTTGGAAAATCTATTATGTGCTGAGCACTAGTCTAGCACTAAAGAAGCAAGAACAGACAATGTGACTCTTCTGAGAAAGAAGAATGTATAAAGGGGGATAAAGTAGCTCACAGATACTGATTATGGTCTATTTATGTTTGGCCCAATCCCTTTTTTCCTTTTCTTAGAAAAACCAACTCCAGGCAGGAACTAACTGGAAGGTCAGTTGAATAGAGAATAGGTAGGCGATCAAGGAGTATGAAAGGGAGGGTTATTAGAAACCAGATCTTCCAAGAGGTAAATGGGTGATCTTAGTTGAAGCACAATTAATGCATGACTCAATATATGGTGGTACAATATATGCCACTGCACTGTATAAAGATAGCTAAATAACAACTCACAATAAGCTAAACTCAAAATTACCCAAACTAAATGGTAAACATAGCAGCAGTTGAAAGCCACACCTGATTTAAGATAACACCAATAACACAATGATATCTCTTTCAAAACTCTGGAGACTCTAGCTCTCCAGGTGTGCTCATGTGCCTGGGAGATATTCAACGTTGCAAGGGGTCACATGACACCAGACATCTTTATAGAGCAATAAAGTAGAGTCCTCAGTAAATTTTAGCTAGGTACTGATTTTTAATTTACCAAGATCAAATATTGGTGACCACCATTTCACCTCTCAGAAGGTAATTCATAAATCAACCTTAAAAAGTGTGAAATTCTTTATCCTTCACCTAGAAGGAGTAAATGAAAATGATATTTCATTTTAGTTCACAACCCACCAAAAATACTTCTGTAGCCCACCAGTGAATTGTGTACCATAATTTGAGAATGACAGATATAATGGGATTATCTGGGCTTTTTGGGAAATGGTTTTGTAATCTTAACTTGAACACTTCTCATGAGAGATCATTAAGTCATGGAATTACCTACACCACTGCTGGAGAACCATGAGAACCTATAGCTTGTTGAATATCCTGTTTGTAATTTATATATAATTTCATTATGAGACTTTTACTAGATGCCTACTATTTATCAATTGTTTGCTGTCGATTATTAGATAAACATTCATCAGGAAGATGCCTTCATTTGGCATATGGGTGTCCATAGAACAAAACTATTTTCAGTATCATATGGCAGACTCTTAACTTGTTTATCTTGTAGTGGGGGGTAAATGACACCTGACATTTTGGCAAGGGGAAGTGAGTTAGAAGTAGATACTCACAAATGGATGGTTCTCAAAAGAAACCACTTATAGAGTCCCTGGAAATTCATGGGTCATAACAAATACCAGAGTAAGATTCCAGTCCTCTTTATCTTAACCTAAACTTTGCTCAGGGTTCCATGACACTGCAGTTATTGTTTAAAGTTGACAGCTATTGTAAAGAAAAAAAAAGAGAGAGAGAAGTGGCTCATTTTAAGAAAGCATGCCATTAGTCTTAAATGGAAGGGAATAAAAAATAAGTCCAGAGGGCTTCCCTGGTGGTGCAGTGAAAAAAATCGTATAGAAAGAGGTTAGAATGTGCATTCTTAGGGAAGACAGATAAAACTACACAAGAGATACTAAGTTAATTTAAAAGCTTTTTAAGCCATAGAGTGGTCTGCCTATGTTTTCCTCTAAGAGTTTTATAGTGTCTGGCCTTACATTTAGGTCTTTAATCCATTTTTTTTAAGATGTTGGGGGTAGGGGTTTATTAATTTATTAATTTATTTTGGCTGTATTGGGTCTTCGTTTCTGTGCGAGGGCTTTCTCTAGTTGTGGCTAGCGGCGGCTGCTCTTCATCGCAGTGCATGGGCCTCTCACTATCGTGGCATCTCTTGTTGCGGAGCACAGGCTCCAGACGTGCAGGCTCAGTAGTTGTGGCTCACAGGCCTAGTTGCTCCGCGGCATGTGGGATCCTCCCAGACCAGGGCTTGAACCCATGTCCCCTGCATTAGCAGGCAGATTCTCAACCACTGCGCCACCAGGGAAGCCCCTTTAATTCATTTTGAGTTTATTTTTGCGTATGGTGTTAGGGAGTGTTCTAGTTTCACTCTGTGACATAAATCCTAGCAAGATCCTTTTTGACCCACCTCCTAGAGAAATGGAAATAAAAACAAAAATAAACAAACGGGACCTAATGAAAGTTCAAAGCTTTTGCACAGAAAAGGAAACCATAAACTAGACCAAAAGACAACCCTCAGAATGGGAGAAAATATTTGCAAATGAATCAGTTGACAAAGGATTAATCTCCAAAATTTACAAGCAGCTCATGCAGCTCAATATCAAAAAAACAAGCAACCCAATCCAGAAACGGGAAGAAGACCTAAATAGACATTTCTCCAAAGAAGATCTAGATTGCCAACAAACACATGAAAGGATGCTCAACATCACTAATCATTAGAGAAATGCAAATCAAAACTACAATGAGGTATCACCTCACACCAGTCAGAATGGCCATCATCAAAAAATCTACAAACAATAAATGCTGGAGAGAGTGTGGAGAAAAGGGAACCCTCTTGCACTGTTGGTGGGAATGTAAATTGATACAGCCACTATGGAGAACAGTATGGAGGTTCCTTAAAAAACTACAAATAGAACTACCATACGACCCAGCAATCCCACTACTGGGCATATACCCCGAGAAAACCATCATTCAAAAAGAGTCGTGTACCAAAATGTTCATTGCAGCTCTATTTACAATAGCCGGGACATGAAAGCAACCTAAGTGTCCATCGACAGATGAATGGATAAAGAAGATGTGGCACATATATACAATGGAATATTACTCAGCCATAAAAAGAGATGAAATTGAGTTACTTGTAGTGAGGTGGATGGACCTAGAGTCTGTCATACAGAGTGAAGTAAGTCAGAAAGAGAAAAACAAATACCATATGCTAATACATATATATGAAATATACAAAACAAAAAAGGTTATGAAGAGCCTAGGGGCAGGACAGGAGTAAAGACACAGATGTAGAGAATGGACTTGAGGACGTGGGGAGGGGGAAGGGTAAGCTGGGACGAAGTGAGAGAGTGGCATGGACATATATACACTACCAAATGTAAAATAGATAGCTAGTGGGAAGCAGCCGCATGGCACAGGGAGATCAGCTGGTTGCTTTGTGACCACCTAGAGGGGTGGGATAGGGAGGGTGGGAGGGAGACGCAAGAGGGAGGAGATATGGGGACATATGTATATGTATAACTGAATCACTTTGTTATAAAGCAGAAACTAACACACCATTGTAAAGCAATTATACTCCAGTAAAGATGTTAAAAAAAAATCTTTTTGTGTGTGTGATGGGTTTATATAGGGAAGGAAGAATAACCCAGCGTGATTATACATTGGATGAACAAGCAGTATGTAATCAAAAAATGTGTAACTTGTCTCTTGTACCTTGAACCTTGCTGACTTTGAGGGCTTGTGTGTGTTTTTTTTTAAAAAACAAGTATTGAAGAATGGCTATAGGAATGATTTTAGTAAAAGAGGCAGAATCTAACCAGTTGGATATTAAAGTTACTAAAGCTCTAAACATACTGGGTAGTGCCTATTATTAGATGGGGTAGGTGGGAAACTCAGGTAAAAGTTGACTAAGAATTTCTTGAGTATCTAATCGAACGCCTCACTCTGTCTTTGATGCTACAGTCCTTAACTAGGAAAGTATATTATCTAGTTGGGTTTTAAGAAATGAAAGTGTAAAGATAGAGAAGGAAAAGAAGAAGAAAAAAGAGGTGGGGACAACCACCACCATCATTACTATAACAAATAAAATCACTGAAACTAAGTGATAAGTTTATCAAGTGCCCACTGGGTGTCAAGCACCAAAAAAGTATTTTACCAATGTCATCCCAGTTGATTCTCAAGAAGTCTTTATGATGAGGGATTCTACATTGCATAGATGAGAGCTTACACTGCCCCACTTGTCTAGTGTGGTATCACAGCAATGACTATCGCAACATTTGGAAATGTAAGTTGAAAATTGGAAGGGTGACTTGGCATCTGTTGACCTCTGAATGTTCTGTGAGAAAGAAATAACTTACTTAAACCTCTGTATTTTGGAATATCTTTGCTTCTGAATAATCCTAAACAGTACAGTGGATATTAGAACATTAGAACTGTGGTTCTCAGACCTGATTCTAAGCGTTTGAGAGGACTTCACCCATCTTAAATGATCCATCTTAATTTTACCATATAAATATCTCTGTTCTTAAATAATCGCATGCCAACTCTTACTTCAAGAAAATGGAAGTGTTGCAGACACACAAAAGATGAAATGTGCCCTATTACATAACAACGACAAAAGACCTCTTGAACTTTCTGAGTAATGGAACTGGAAAAGACTTGATGAAAGATAAGCAGAGGCCCAGATCTGTGGTGTCATTGATATTCACGTTTTCAACTTCCCACAAAATGTGTAGAGGAGAGAGTGCTAGCGTCTTGGCATCAAACAAACTTTATTGTTATTTTACCATCTTGCCCATACACTATGCAAATTGGGGTGGTTTATAACACTACTTGGAGACTCCTACATCTTCATTTTTAAATTGGGCTAAATCATAGCTGACCTGGTGTGTTATAGAGTTTCTGAAAGAATCAATGAAGGAAAAGGTGTACCAAAGACCTCTGTTAGCAGGAAAACTTGTTGAGCTTTTGCAACCGGGAAGTGTCCAACAAAAGAATCAAAAATGACAAGGTACCACCATTGTCTTCAATTTCTTAGCAGCCAAGATTAATAATAATAACAATAAATTGGAAGGCATCTGCAATAACTTGTGAACTTTGAGAGTGCAGAGAAGGCAATGATTAACACCAACAGGTATACCAGAGGTGGCTTCAGATAAAATGCATCATCTTGATGTGGCCAAGGTTGAAAACTAAGGAGGAGCCCAGTATAGATTTGTGAGTCAAAGAATAAAAGCAAGATATCAAGAGTGGAGACTCTCACAGAATTAGCCAAAGCTTCCCTTCTCTTGTGAAGATTTGATTATTATACATGGCACAATTATGATATGACTGGGAAAGTGCATGGCATTTTACAAATTTGAGATTAGATTGAAATTAATGAGGCACTACCTTTTCATTCTGGGGTCATCCTGGCCCTGAGACCTACTAATAAGGACATGGTGTTTAGAAGTGATCATGGCAGAGATCTTTATACTCTTGCCACTCTGTTTTCAAAATTGGAGAAAATAGCATCGATTCTGATTGTGCTTTATCTGAGGCAAAAGTCAGGGCAGGGCTTCCCTGGTGGCGCAGTGGTTGAGAGTCCGCCTGCCAATGCAGGGGACAGGGGTTCGTGCCCCGGTCCGGGAAGATCCCACATGCCACGGAGTGGCTGGGCCCGTGAGCCATGGCCACTGAACGTGCGCGTCCGGAGCCTGTGCTCCGCAGCGGGAGAGGCCACAACAGTGAGAGGCCCACGTACCGCATAAAAAAAAAAAAGAAAGTCAGGGCAGTGAATAGAAAAGTAGCATCCTTCCTTCTAATTGTATATTTCTTTTTGTTAATGCTTCAAAGCAGATGACGTGAAAAGTCCTCTTCAATGATGATGAGCAGATTTTTCCATTTGTAAGTGATGACCACATGCATCCATAGCAAGATTATCTATTAGGAGAAATAGAATTCTGGCTGGTCACCTGCTCCTCATTTACCAGTCCTCTCTTCTGCCTTCCTAACCACAATCTTCTAAATCAGACTTCTTGCCCTGAATTAGGAGGATGAAGCACAGGTATTTTGAAGTTTTTCTTTGTTGTACTGTCTACACAGACCTGCATCTCTGTGAAGACGTGGCTTGGATTTAACTGGGTTGTACTCCACACAAAGTAATCACATCAAATCAGCAAATACCCACTGAGGGCAACTATTACAAGGCAAAGAGCTTGACAATATAGCACTTTACTAACTTCTGGCCTGAATTTTACAGACCCTAGAAGCATGTGGCACAGGGGTGCAACCTCTCTGCTGCTAAATGATCATCATCGTTACCAGTAAGAAGAGTTTGTTATTTGCACCAAAATGTCTCTAGAGTCTCTGGTCTACTTCTCCATTCCAACTGCTCCCATCTTGATTCCGGCCCTGTATTATCTGGCCCAGATAATACAGTTACTTCTGTCTGGTCTCCCTGTCCCCCTTAGTTCTCCTTCAATCTATCATCCCAATGATGGTTGAAATATTTATTTTTAAGCACAGATTTTATTTTACCCTCTTCTCCACCAAAAATTGTTGAGTGGTTTCCTTTACTAAATGTAAATTAAAGTAATATGTACTTCTCATTGAAAGAGTAAAGAATATTTTTGTGGACCGCCCATGAATGCTTCAGTTATTTTCATCATAATGCTACTCAAGCATAAATCTAGGCATATACTTTTTAAAATAATAGTGCTTTTACCTATTTACTACCAAATCATATTTATATATGAAACCCAAACAACATGGTAAAACCAAAAGGAAAAAAATGTCAACATGATTATTGTTTCTTCTGAAATCTGTTACCAACATAGGATTTACCAGTAGAAAGAAGTGTTTGTGTGATAAATTCTACTTTATCATACAGATTTTATTTTTTGGATTTTGCTATGATAGATCATCATTTGAGTCTTTGTTGTTAGCTTTTTTCTTTTAAATTCTAGTATTATTTTTTATCGATGTATAGTTGATTTGCACTATTATATTAGTTTCAGGTATGTAGCATAGGAATTCAATACTTTTATAGATTTACTGCATTTAGAGTTATTTCAAAATAATAGCAATATTTCCATGTGCTATACACTATATCTTTGTTGCCTATCTATTTTATACGTAGTAGTGTGTATCTCTTAATCCCATACCCCTATCTTGCCCCTCCCCTCTTCCTTTTCTCCAAGGGTAACCACTAGTTTGTTTTCTATATGTGTGAGTCTGTTTCCATTACGTTGTATACATTTGTTTGTTTTATTTTTTAGATTCCACATATAAGTGATAATATACAGTATTTTTCTGTCTCTGACTTATTTTACTAAGCATAATACTCTCTAGGTCCATCTATGTTGTTGAAAATGGCAGAATTTCATTCTTTTTTATGGCTAAGTAATATTCCAGTGTGTGTGTGTGTCTGTGTGTGTCTGTCTGTCTGTGTATCTATCTATCTATCATATCTGCTTTATCCATTTATCTGTTGATGGACACTTGGGTTGCTTCCATATCTTGGTTACTGTAAAAATGCTTCATGTATCTTCAGGGGTTTTTTTGAATATAGAGGCAGAACTGGAATTGCTGGATCATATGGTAGTTCTGTTTTTAGTTTTTTGAGAGACCTCCATACTGTTATCCATAGTGGCTACACCAATTTACATTCCCACCAACAGTGTACAAGGGTTCCCTTTTCTTCACATCCTCTCCCCGATCACTGCAGCCTTCACTCCTGTGCAGAGCTGTGACATGAAGTAAGTGGGCCTGGAGCATTTGCTCTGCTCAGGCTGGGGCACATGCTGAGTTGGTCACAGGAAACAGGGCAGCCACTGTAGCAGTCCTCCATCCACCCTTTCTTCCCCGCCATGGGAGCAAGCCAGAGCATGTGCGCCTCATGAGTAGAGTCCAGGCTTCCCACAGCGCTCCTTTTAGTCCCAGTAGCACTCCAACAAGCCAGGGTGGCTCATCTTCCCAGTGTTGGACACCAGGACTGGGGCGCCCAATATATGGCCTGAACCGCTCACTCCCCAGGGCGGATCTCCAACCATGTAATCTTCCTTTCCCTCTGAGACTCTTCCCAGGGGCATAGGTCCTGACTTGATTGCTTCTCTTTTGTTCTTACCCAATTCCATATGGATCTTTCTTACAGTCCTGGTTGTACAGGAGTCTTTCTACCAGGTTCCAGTTGGTCTTCAGTGAGAATAGTTACACATGTAGGTGAATATTTTCTGTGTTCATGGGGGAAGGTGAGTACCATGTCCTCCTACTCTGCCATCTTGATCGATCTATAATATTATCTTTAATATCCAATCACATAGAAGGACCAAATCAAAATAATAAAATTCCCACAAAATTAAAAAGAAATTAATTATGCTTAAGGAAAAAAATCTTATTTCACTTTTACTACTTAAGTTCATTCTAATGAAATACTGATGCATATAAAGAGGTTTTGATTATATGTATATTTAAAATGTGACCATCATTCTGACTGAACCTTTGAGCTCATTATGACTTTACTTGCACAATAGGATAACTCAATTTTACCTTGCCTGTTTTTCTTTTTAAAGTATCAAAAACTCCTGTTTTCTACAGCATGTCACATCATCATTCACCACCAACTTGGCATAAACAGGATGATAAAATAAAAGAATTGAAAGAGGGTGGGGATGCTTGATTATATGATGATTATATAAATGATCCAAAAGGTATTTATCATTGAATTGCACACAGATTTTTTTCAGATTTTTAAAGGAATTCTCATAGGTAAGTCATATAACTTCATGAAAGCGTTAATAACATTTCATTTCCTAGTAAAGTCCCAAATCCCTAACCAACCCACATTCTTGTCCCCTCTGTACTGTTTCCCATATATGCCTTGGTATCTCTGCTCACCCTTGTCTCCCTGTCTAGAATGTTCTCCTACACATCTCACACCCTCATCAGTCTCTCAAAGAATTGAAGGAATATTCCAACCTCTATGCAAACACTCTGCACAGATTGATCACTTCTTCCACTATATTTCTCTATTTTTTTAATATCCACTCAAAAGACTTTTGAAATTGTGGAAAGGACCCACAATTCTATCTTGGTCAAAACTCTATCCTCAACATTCCACATAGTGCCTGTCATATAGTAGATACTTAATAAATAGTGCTTGAAGCTTAAAGTAGGGTGACTCTGGTTGAGACTGAAGTGGGAAACTTCAGCCACTCACCCCTATTTTCTTTCTTCAGTGGCCCCTGGAGTGGCTTAACACAGTGTCTAATGTTTGACAGAGTATATTTTTGGAAAAAAAAAAAAAAAGCCAATGGTCTCAATTTTCTCATTCTTTTATTTCTTTATTTTTTTGGCCACACCGCATGGCATGCGGGATCTTAGTTCCCTGATCAAAGATTGAACCCGTGCCCCCTGCAGTAGAAGCACTGTGTCTTAAGCACTGGACTGCCAGGGAAGTCCCTCAATTTTCTTATTCTTTATTGGCAAAGTGGAGATGATGATAAGCAACCAGCAAGGTTGTGAGTATGAACTAAGATAAGATAATGCATGTGAACACAGGTTTTAAATTCTAAAAATTGTTACCAGCCCTTACCATATACAGAAATGTAGAATATGGCCATCACCCAAACACACCTTAAAAGCCTGGCTTAGAATTCCGAACTTACTGGTCTGAGCCAAATGTAAATGCTGTATTATTCATTAGAAACATTAATGAACTCTTCAATGGACTCTGGTTCAATAAAACCAGCCAAGTCTAGATAGATCCAAAACAAATGACCCCCAAACCACCATATACTATTTAAATTTCCCTTTTTGAAGCTCTCATCTCCACTTCCCATAAATCTCCCCAGCCACACCAGCTCCAGAGAAATATATTCCATCCCACACATCCTTATTTACAGGTCCTTGAGAGAAATTATGCATGTGGCCAACCCTTTTGAGTTGGAAGCATATCTAGAAATAGTTTGAAAATGCTTACTCTGGAATCTCCAAATAGTAGGTGTATGCAGGGGGTGGAATGGTGCCAAGGTTGAGGAGAAAAAGGAGACAAAGCATTAGAAAGCAAAATTTATTTTTAAAGGCTTAAGAACAACTATTCTAAATATCCTCCCTCTCCATGGCTTTTGTGTGAATAAATGCTGCAATTAAGCAAGATGCTATATAGCCAGGGCTTTAAAATCCCCAGGCCCTTCTCTAGACAGACCTGAGTCCCAAAACTAGCTTCAACACTTCCTGTGTATATTCTTATACAAGTGACTCAATCCTCTAAGCAGCAGTTTCCTTATAGGCAAAATGCAGGTATTATTAATACCCACCTCCCGGGGTTGTTATGAGGATTAAATCATGCAGTTCCTCCCCTGCAGTTGTTAGAGGCCTGCATAGAGTTTTGCATTGCTGTATGGCCAGGTCCCGATCCATGCTTTTTAAATTATAATTACACTCCTGTACTTCTTGGCCATGAACTGGATACCAGTGTTTATATATGGGGATTACACACCATTTATTAGTATCTAATAAGTAGCATACCATCTCCTTCCTCTGCCCCATCAAAGCAGTGTAGCAAAATGATTGAGAGATCAGACCCTGGATCCAGAATGCATTGTTTTCAATCCTGGCTCCACTACTTACTGTATGTATCGTGTTGAGCAAGTTAAATAATCCCTCTGACCTCCTCTATTTACTCATTTGTAAATGAATACAGTAGTGATACCCTCATTGTAGGGTTTTAGTAACATTTTAATAAGTTATTTTATGTAAATTCTTAGAGATGTCTCCAACACAAGGAACACAATATGTGTATTAAATACTACTATTAATAATTTTTTTAATCATTTTATTGTTTAATAACAGATTATAAAATATATGTGCTATCAGTATTTCTAAATATGTCAAGTTCATTGATTACATATATCATGTCATTTATCATCCTTATCAACAATGAAATGTAGGAGGTATTTTTCCTATTATAGAGTTGAGAAAATTAATGTTCACACATATAATTAACTTGTCAAGATCCCACGTAATTAGTATGAGGCAGAAATGGGGATTAAGCCTGATCTGAGAAACTCCGAACTTCACACCAGTAGCCCACTAAAGAACATGGAAGATTGTCTGTATTTACAGGTCACTTAGAAGACTTTTTTACACTACATTCCTGACCCTCCTCCACTCATGGTGGGGAATAAAAGAAGCATTACTTAATGATCCTATATGCTTCCACATGTTTCTGCCTATATCACAGTCCCTGGCTCACAGTAGACTCTCAAGTGACAGACCTATAAAGGAAATACCTCTAATTGTAACTATACTTTGTGGGATATTTATGACATTCCAGGCTCAGTAATTAGCAGTTTACATCCTTTCTTTCATCCATTCCACAAGATGATTCTGAAAGATGGGTACAATTATTGCATTTTTAACAGGTAAAATTCCAGAACTTAAGTATTTTTCCCCAGGCATCCCAGCCCAGCTGATATCTAGCAGAACTGGGATTTAAACAGATCTAGTGACCTAACACTTGACTCTTTATTTTACTGTACAGAAACAGACAAACAATTTCAAGCCTGACATTGAAATTTTAGTCTGCTTCATCAAAGATTCAGGAGAAAATGTAACACTCAACAAACCAGCAGGTGGGTGATCAAACTGGATAGCATCTTTCTCTTGATCTCTCTCCCTCCCTCCCTCCCTCCCTGTTCCCTCTCTCCTTCCCTTTCTATCTCTCTTGCTGACTCCAGCTTGCCATGGACAAAGAGAAATAATTAAGTGTCAATAACTAAAGTTTATTCCTGGCAAACAGCTGATGAGTATTTTCAGAGGCTCCTGTTTTTTTGACCTTTACTGCCCTAGACAATGACGGAATCTTGTTGAGAGCTCTTTAAGCTGAAATTAATTTATGCTCGACAGTGATTAAAAGAGAAAGTGAGAAGGGGATGGAAATTAACAAATCCATCTTTATTGCTGAGATCCCATTATGATTATAAGGAGAGGGAAAAATCAACGTGGTGGGTGCCAGCTGCAATCTGGTAAGGAGTTTAAACAGCCCGTCCCGCTTGGGAAATGTCCTTGGGTGGACAGATTTATCTTGTCGCTGAGGCTATCAGAGAGAGGGGCTTATTTATCAAAGACTGGAATGCTGAGGTCCTTGGACTTGCCTTTGGAATAAGTTTCAAGAGAGACAGCTTCCAGAGGGACAGGCCAGGGATCTTGACAGATCAGGCCTCTTAAAATGTTGATTCTGGGTACTTCCCTGGTGGTGCAGTGGTTAAGAATCTGCCTGCCAGTGCAGAGGACATGGGTTCAAGCCCTGGTCTGGGAAGATCCCACATGCAGCAGAGCAACTAAGCCGGTGCGCCACAGCTACTGAGCCTGTGTGCCACAACTACTGAGCCAGCGTGCTGCAACTACTGAAGCCCGCGCACCTAGAGCCTGTGCTCCGCAACAAGAAAAGCCACCGCAATGAGAACCCCGCGCACCACAACAAAGAGTAGCCCCTGCTCACCGCAACTAGAGAAAGCCCGCACGCAGCAACAAAGACCCAACGCAGCCAAAAATAAATAAATAAATATATTTAAAAAAAAAAAAAAAAAAAGGTGATTCTGCAGGTGCTTCCAAGAACAGAGATGGCTGAATTGTCATGCTCTGGGTTCCTTTTGGGCCACCCCTTTGGCCTATGCCTTTGAGTGCTGATATAATTGTACCTGCAATTCATCACAAGCTCCCTGGGAGTGCTTTGAGGTCAAGGACCTTGTTTGAGGCCTTTTTATTTTTATCCACATAGCTCTTTGAACAACACATCATAATATGAATAAGACTAAGCAAGCATTGAAGAAGACATTACCACCATTTTTCCCATTCAGTCTTCAAAAATACTATGTGCTAAGTACTCTCTATATGCCATGCTCAGTACCTGGCAATGGAGATATTTAAAAAATTTTTATTTTATTGAAGTATAGTTGATTTACAATGTGTTAATTTCTGCTATACAGCAAAGTGATTCTATTATACACATATAGACATTCTTTTTCATATTCTTTTCCATTACGGTTTATCACAGGATATTGACTATAGTTCCCTGTGCTATACAGTAGGACCTTGTTGTTTATCCATTTTGTATATAAGAGTTTGCATCTGCTAATCCCAAACTCCCAATCCATCCCTCCTCCACCCCACCTCCCCCTTGGCAACTGCAAGTCTGTTCTCTATGTCTGTGAATCTATTTCTGTTTTGTAGATAAGTTCATTTGTGACATATTTTAGATTCCACATATGAGCAACATCATATGGTATTTGTCTTTCTCTTTCTGACCTACCTCACTTACTATGATCATCTCTAGGTCCATTCATGTTGCTGCAAATGGCATGATTTCATTCTTTTTTATGGCTGAGTAGTATTCTATTGTATATATGTACCATGTCTTATTTATCCATTCATGATAAAGATTTTAAGCAACATAATACCTCCGTCCTTCTCGAGCCAACCAGAATGAGGCTCATTTCCCCTTAAAAGTAAAATCAGAATTCTTCCAAAGACAACATTTCAAGAGAACTAATATGTGCTGAGAACATTCTATAGGCCAAACATTTGGCCATATGATGTATCATTTAATGCTGGAAACAATGGAAGTGAGTATTCTTTTTTTCTGATTTTATAGTTGAGTGAATAGAGGTTCAGAGAGGTAAAGTGACTTCCCCAAGGACACAGAGGTAGTAGAGCTGGAGCCAGAGAATCTACCATCCGACCTGATTATACACCAAAGGCTGGACTCAGCTATGATGGTGAAGGAAGAGCATGAATCTAAGAAGAAGCCTGAGTGTAGGTTTTTCTCAGCCTCTCACTGGCTTTGTGACCTTGGGAAAATCATTGTATCTCCCCATATATTGACCTTTTCATCTGCAGATATAGGATGATTCCCTGCCCTTTCTCTTTCACAGGTTAATCTGAGGTTAGAGGAGACAATGTATGCAAAAAATGATTTGCAAACGTAAGCTATTATCATTATGTAGTCCAGCTTCTGCTAATACATGAATCTTTTCCATAATTGGGCTTAATGTATCTCATAATCATTTATATTTAAAAAGAATGAAACTGACAATGTTATATCGCCTCATGTAAAAGTGTAACAAAGAGGACAGATGTGTAAGCTATGACTCCTCCAATTTGCTTTAATTATCATTTAATTATCATATTCCTGTACTATCATTGGACATATACTCAATAACTGCTTTATTTGAAAGCGGGCAAAACATAGTGAGTTGAATATCTGAAAATGTTAATGATAAAGACAATAAAATTCTTTCATATTTGATTCTTACTGTAATCTTGGGGAAATGAGTATCGATAAAAAGAGGAAATTGACAGCTTGCTGAGTCCTTGAGGGGGAGGTTGTGTCACCGTGACCATGTACAAAGTTAAGTGGTTGCCTCAGACGAAACTTTAGGGGACAAGTGTTGGGATGATGGAATTCAGCAGCTTAGCTTACCCAATGCCTTTAGAGAAGTCATTTTACCTCTTTGGACCTCACCTAGGAAGTAATTCCTACTCCTACCTGTTCCCCTTCCTTCAAAATATGAATTGTGGAATTGAAATTGTCAGAAATTCTTGTAATTCTGACCTAGTATGAGAGAGAGACAGAGAGAGGGAGAGAGAGAGAACGAGAATGCTTGGCCACTTGACCTAAAAGCCAGGCTCCTCTAGAGCTGCTCATGTGTAATGTAGAAAGCAAGAACTCTACTGGATAAGACCATTATGTGAATACAGAGTGACCCTTCCTACAAGTGAGCATGGGTCAATCAAGGTTTTGAACTCTGAATCAGATTAGCAACTCCCCCTTCCTTAGAGAGATGTTGGCGAGTTAGAGTGTCTAAGAGGAGATGTATTGATAATATATAGAATATTCAGACATATTTAACAACAATAAAAGAGGTCATTTAGGGTGAAGCATTTCTATGATGAGTATTATGGCAAATGCACTTTTGAAAACGCCAATTTAAAACATAAGCTCTCAAGCTAGATGTACTTCCTTCGTTCCCAATGCTGTAGCTCAATGGTTGATTTCTCACGCAAGAAAGTTCTTGTTGGGCGGGCTCTCGCAGGAATCTCAACAGTCTGTGAGCTCAGGGAATCAAGTTCCTTTTATCCAGTGGCTGTGCTATCTCAGAGACCTTCCCTTCTAGCCAGTGAGAGAAAGACCACGGCTAGAAAAGCACCTGAGCCATCTCGTGAATGGATCTAGAAGGGGCACGTATCACTTGTTTCCACATTCCACTGGCCAGAACTCTGTCATGTTATCCTATCCAGACACAAAGAGGGCTGGGAAATGTGGTTTTTCTTCACGCCTAAGAGAAAAGCGAAACGTATGTACCACTGTCTCACCCATACTAGTCACTGTGAAGTTCTCTGCGCTTTGTCCCCCACATTACCTGACATGCTCCAACTCAACACAGTTTATGTTCTATCACCCTCTTAATTCCTTGAAGTTCGGTATTGGGTTTTTTTCATAAATTTATTTATTTATTTATTTATGGCTGTGTTGGGTCTTCGTTGCTGTGTGCAGGATTTCTCTAGCTGCGGTGTGCAGGGGCACTCTTCATTGCGGTGCACGGGCTGTAGGCACGCAGGCTTCGGTAGTTGTGGCACATGGGCTCAGTAGTTGTAGCTTCTGGGCTCTAGAGCTCAGGCTCAGTAGTTGTGGCTCACGGGCTTAGTTGCTCCGCGGCATGTGGGATCTTCCCGGGCCAGGGCTCGAACCCGTGTCCCCTGCATTGGCAGGCGGATCCTTAACCACTGCGCCAGCAGGGGAGCCCTTCAGTATTGTTAATTTTGCAGTTGGCACCTCTTCCTTAATCTTTCTCCTTTCTTTCTTCCCTGTGTCTGAGAGGAAATCCCACCCAACCTAAAACGCTCCATTATAATGTCATTTCTTCCATTATGCTCTGTCCGGTGTATTCTAGAAAGCAGTGTTCTCTCCATCCTATATGACATTGTCACTCTGTTTTATATCAGGTACTGATTAGTATTCATTGGAGACTCTTAAGTGTATTCATATATAAGCTGGTGGTCTGTGTCATGTTGTAGAAGGAAGAGCAGGGTCTTAGGAACACGGCAGATCTGAGTCTGAATGCAGGCTTTTCACTCACTCTGTGTATTACCTCGGGCAGGTCACATTGCCACTCTGCAGCACTTCCTCACTTGACAACTGTGGAGTCGAAACCTTTCTACATAAGGTTGTAGGGAAGTTAAAAATGACATAATGCACAAAGGCCCTTAACATGATGTTCCTGCCACATAGGAAGTCATCTATGAACGTTAACTGTGATCATTGTTGTCACTGCTGTCATTGTTACTTGAAGCCAGACAGACCCAGTTTTCAATCCCGACCTTGTCACTTATTGGCAGGTCTGACTTGGGAAAATTACTTTCTACGTCTAAGTCTCAGCTTCTTCATTTGTAAAACAGGAGATAACCCTCCTTTTCTGAGTGAATAGCAAGAAAAATGCCCATCGTAGTGTGTCACAGTGACGGGCACAGAATAGAGGTCCAAGTAATTCATGACGCAGTTAGAAAATACCAGTACCCCCAGGCACCAGGCATAAGAACAGCTGTTCACTTAATGACTGTCTAGGAGGGAAGAAAGACAGCCTCCTCCATATAGTTTGCTTTTGTGCCGCAGGACCTGTAGCCAGGCAGGTATTCGTTAATTCCCCTCTAAGTCCTCGAAGCTATAATCTAAGCCCAGTTGTTCTTTTCTGATGTGAACTTGGTCACCTTCCTTCTCATACAATCTTCTTAGGTACTTGAAGACTGTGAAGCCAGCCCATCTTTCTCTTCTCCAGGCTGAATTCCTTTAATCTCCCATCCCAAGTTCCATTTTCCAGTCCTTTAATTATTTCCTATTGCACTGCCCTTCCATTTCTGAACAGTGCAGAGGCGTAGGACACAAAAAGTCCTAAAATAATGTGTGGAAATAGCAAGAACTTACTACAGACCAACTACTAAAGAATAGTGTGCGCACATATGGACACTTAGAAACATCAACTCCAAGAAATTTCACTCCACTGACTACTACCTTTGCACCTCCCAAGATATTCAGGTCCAACAGCAGGTGGTATTTTACAGGTATCCCTTCCTCTATGCATACAAAACATTTAGCCATTTATGTCCATATGTTATACTCACTCAGTTTAACATCAAGTACCTACCGTATGCCAAGAACTGTTCTATAGGCAGAGAGCATTCTGGATGAATTCCTCTCTCTATGAATACAAAATAAGTGAGTGAACAAGTAACATATAATTATATGATGGCTATTGATATAAATATTAGAGAAAACTGTCATGTACGGAAAAAACAAACAGCATTTAGTCTCAGATAGAACATGGATCTCTCACTTACTAGCTGTGGGTACTGCATGAGTGAACCCTTTCTGTAAGCTTCAGTTTTATCACTTGTGGATAAAACCAGCAACCCTTCAGGGCTCTATTGAAAATTAAATAAATGAACACAAAAAGCATCGAGCTCTATGTCTGATACTCAGCCCTCAAAAAAAAAAAAAAAAAAACTTTGGTTTCTTGTCTTTGTTTTGCAAGGACAAAGAAAAAATATTACATAAAGAAATCACAGGGCTTCCCTGGTAGCGCAGTGGTTGAGAGTCCGCCTGCGGATGCAGGGGACACGGGTTCATGCCCTGGTCTGGGAAGATCCCACATGCCGCGGAGCGTCTAGGCCCGTGAGCCATGGCAGCTGAGCCTGCGGGTCCGGAGCCTGTGCTCTGCAACGGGAGAGACCACAACAGTGAGAGGCCCGCGTACCGCAAAAAAACAAAAGAAATCACAGTGACAGAAAGCCTTTTCCAAACAGGGTACCCACCTTTGAGTTTGTTAATAAACATTTATTTGTAATGTTTTTCTTCTTCTTTTTTTTTAAAGGAATGAATATTAGTCTAAAGGCAACCTGTGCAGGCCTGACACTTTAATCAAAATCCCTATCTTTCATAGCCTCCTCTGCTCGTCTATCTTTGTTCCAGGCAAACTTCCCTTTCCCTTGGTTCAGAATGATCTGTGTACCTCACCCTCACTCATTTTCCTTTAGTGGTCTATTTCCACCATGTTCCTTATTTCCTTTCTTGTCCCCTGAATCAGTTCTTCTCTCTCCAAAACCAAGAGTGAGCTGGAAAGAAGTAGGCAAACATGTGGTTAGACTTGATGATGATATATCCCTGTGGTCAGGGTCATGAGCTTTGGGGTCAGCGTGTTCTGGGTTTCAATCCGGGTTCTCTCATTTTTTTTTTTTTTGTTTTGTTAGCCAAATAACTATGGCAATGTTACTTAACCTTTATAAGGCCAGGTTTTTTTCATCATCAAAGTCAGCATAATAATAGTTCTTCCTTCATAAGGTTTTATTTAATATAAAATAAAATTGTGCATGCAAAGCATTCAACCATAAACACTGTTATTTCCTGTACTATCTATTCAATTCAGAGACAGTTACTCTGTTAAGTACCAAGCACTGTGTTGGGCACCATACAGGATGGAAAGATAATAAAGGCAGGATCTCTATCCTCAAAGAGTTAACAGTTCATTGGAGAGGAAACATGCCTATAAAGAAACATAACCATAATGGAAACCAAAGAGCAAGATTTTCTGTCAAGTGAATGTGTTAGATGAAAGATCACAAATAAGGTTGCGTTTTAAAAGCTAACTCTTAATATATTGGTTTTGGCTGCCTGGAAAGTCATACTAGGAAGAATTCTGAGTCCAATAACAGATGGGTAGAAAATAAAATGTCATAACTGATTAACAATGTCTGCCAAGGATACAGAAGGAGAGATTGTCCATCTTTGGTACAGAGAGTGTTTTAGGAGGCATGTTGAAAGAAAGAGTGAAATGTATTTTTGAGTACTTTTTATGAGACCTATATTTTACTTGTGTTACTCAATATATGGCATGGATATTGCTATCTTTATTACAACTGAAACTGAAGCTCAGAGAAGTTAAGTAATCTGTCCAGGTCACACAGCTAGAAAAGTGGCTTGGCACAAATCTAGTACAGACTGATTTAAACACTCACACTCTCTCTAATTCAGCACTGCCTGCAGGATGAAGAATGGATTACCTCTGGCAAGAGTGGTGTAGCAGAGACTGTGTAGATACTTAACAGTGCCTTTCATTTTTCTGGGCCCATAGGAAGACTATAATTTCTAGTCTCCACTGCAGTCAGGTCAAGACTAATTCTAAATAATGGCATATGGGGGAAACATATATGTCACTCTCAATTATGGCCGCTACCATTTCCCATGAGATTCTCGGCTCATGTATTATTTTATTTTTTCTAGCCTGATGTAGAGGTTCCAGTGGGAAATATCAAGAAGGCCCTAAGGGACAGTGGACACATAAGAGTTTTGTAAGGGGCTTGGAGACCTGTTATACCTCTTCAAGGGGAGGCACTCCAGGGAAAAATCAGGTCCGCATCAGTTTGTGACATGAGGGAGAAAAAGCCTTTGTTGTGCTATGTCACTGAGATATTTGTGCTGTATGTTAGAATAGACAACACTTCTCTTCCTGACTGATAGAGGTCATCAAAAAATACTCAGTGAAGAAATGAGCTTTCCATAGGGAAAGGAAGATATGCAGACGGACCTTCCAGATAGAAGACCCTTCTCTGGAGAAGCACAGATCATGCAAAGTATTCAGAGAAATTAGGTTGGAAAATGTAGATAGTGGCTAATATTGGAATTTCAGTTTTCCATTCTGTGGTTCCCATTTTGGCAGTAGGAATTTAACTGGTGTTCCAGTTATCCATTGCTGTGTTACAAACTATTCAAAACAGAATGGCTTAAACCATCAACCCTTTTATTATGTCATATATTTTTGTGAGCCAGGAATTTGATCAGGGCTCTGTTGGTTGAGTCTTCTGTTCCATGTGGGATCAACAAAGGTTACTTGGTTGTAGTTGGTTGGCAGATGGGTTGTTATGAAAGATCCAAGATGGCTTTACTCCTACATCAGTGGTAAGTGTGGGCTCAGCTGGGACTGTCAGTTGGGGTGTACACACATGATGTCTCTAAGGTCAGGATTCTAAGGGACAAGGTGGAAGATGCCAGTCCTCTTAAAGGCTAGTCCTGGACCTGGTGAAATGTTACTTCCTCCATTCTCAGTTGGTCAAACAAATCATTAAATCTATCAGACTCCACCTCACAATGGGATGACTAGCAAAGATTTGCACCCATCTTTGATGTAGTCTGTCTGGGAGCTCTGGAGTCAGGTCTTCAAAGGCAGGGAGCAGGCTGTATGCATCTCTGCTTCCCAAGAACTTACCACTTACCATACTGCCTGGGGTTCAATCTACACGCCGGTAGAATTACAATTGCACCCTAAGCACACATCAAAGGAGATGGAAAAGGGAACTAAATTTTACAGAATACCAACTCTTCAAATGTCTTACCTTAACGTATTCTCCAAATGACTCAATTTAGTAATGTAGGTTTTCTTTCTCCCATATATTACTTAAGACACAACCAAGGTTCACTGGGAAAAAAAGTTCTTAAGGTCAATCAAGGCAATAGATACCAGAAGCAGTGCTCTTTTCATAAGACAATGCTTCCTCCCATGAGTATGGCTTAAATGTCCCCTGCTCAAACTGCAGACTGTTCAAGTGCTAGAATCTCACTGTGGCCCCTAGTCCACTGACAGAAACTGGATCAAAGACTTTAATTTGTCTGGGCCCATTCATCTCATTAGAACCAGAGGAAGTCCCTGTCTATTCCTTTCCCACCATGAGATTATGAGGGATTGCCAATAAAAATGAACCCTAAACTTCCTGTGAATATAAATGCCAGATAATAAGATGAAAAATGAGGGCAATAATATTGCTTCGCATGATGTTTAAGAGCCCGGGATGAAAGGCATTGTAAGAACTGCTATTACCTCTGCATATTCAGGTCTCCATCCTTCCTCCTCTGTTTTATCCTTTGTCTCTGAAATGTTTGATTAAGGCTGTTTTACGGTTTATTTTACTTTGTCTTTTTTTCCTGCTTTGAGAAATACTTAACTATATCACTGGGGACAATTTACCCTTTGTTCCATTCGAAGAGAGAAAGTAATGTAGGGTTACTTCAAAGAGGAACCAACCAAAATCCACTGGGGACCTGGTAATGAAGAAACCTCACTTTGTTTTCAAGCAGGGATACAAAATTACACGATGAATTATACAAGGCATGGGGGGTGAGAAGCTAGAGATGTATGCTCGTACAAAATATTGGTCCCATGGCTGGTGTTTCAGGCTACAACTCAAGAGATTCATGGAACAAGAAGATTTTAGAGTGGAAAGGACTTTACAGAACCTTTAATCCCACCTCCTACTCCAGGCTGGCATAATTTTGTGGTGGCTCCTAAGTGATCCCGAGTCTTAGAGTTCACCACCTTGGTATTAGCCTACACTGATGGTTAGCTCAGAGTGGGATGTCTCTTCTTACTTAGACTTGAAATCATAATCTTTGCTTTTTTATTTACAGTTTCCGGTTCTTTCTTTGTGGACTTCACAGAGCACCCTTGCTCCCCCCTTTTAGGGATATTGAAGAGCTGGGATTGCGTTAGCATGTGCTAACACCCACAACTTCTGCAACGGTTCCTTGAATGATTTTTGATGAGATTAATTCAGTTTCCCGGGAGCCTGTAAGAGGACTGGAGAAAACAGTTACAGAAAAACATAGGTGGAAAGAAATTGGATTTTTTTCTGACCAAAAGTGATAAACACCTTAGCGGTGGAGAGCAGCTAAGAGGTTGGAGAATGGTTTGCAAGCCGCAGACATGGCCTGGCCACGAACACGAAGGAAGAGAGAGGTGGGCGGGCTTAGGGACAGTGTGGGAAGGCCCCCTGAAATTGCTACCCAGATCATGTAGGCTGAAGGTCTCTACACTGGACTGCAGAAAGGGTGATTAAAGCAACGGTGCCGGGGGCAGAAGGAGGGGATTGCCTTAATTATGTGGGTGGAGACAGCTTAGTGGAATAACAGAGAGGGAGGATACAGGGTAGCACTGCAGCTCTGTCAGAAGCTCAGGTGGAGGGGTGAGAGAAAGGCAGCAGGAGAAGGTTATGGGAGAGCAGAAGCAGAAAAGAGCTTCCTGTGAAGCTTGGAAATGACATTCATTATTCAAAAGCGTGTGTGTGTTGTGTGACAGTTTCCAGGAAAATTTTCTCCCCTTCCACTCTCTATACTTTCTGTATTGGATGTAAGGTAAATAGGTTTATGTGGGTTATTTTTTGCATATATATCTGTACACCAAGGCTACTTGTCTTTCACAACTACCTTATTTAGCTACTGGTCCTCAAGTTTCCAAGAATACGCGACACACGGGAGGGAAGGCTCTTCTAGGGGTGTGATAGCAAATGTTTAACAACTGGCTGACTCTCCAGGAAAAGAAAAGGCATTGACTTAAGCATTGGCCAATATCTATGATACAAATACTCTCTTAACCAGGTAGCAACAAGACATCGTGGAATGCAGAAATGGGAAGTGCACAATAGCATGCTGTTATATAGCACGGGCACCACACCACATGGATACAATAGACGTAAATAATGTCATGAATACAGATAATAGCAAAATGTAGAAAAAAAATAATAATTAGGAAGTGTTGAGGTTTGAGGATTTATTAGCTTTGCTTTTAATATAATTTATTTAATTGTCAGTTTATATAATTTAATTTTTACTAATGGTTCTGTTTACCAACTGGCTTGCAAAGTTCTGGAAATTTTATGATTCTGCTTGTGAGTTGGTTTAAGCTGACCACGGCAAACCACTGGGTCCTTCTTTCTCTCTTCAGTGGTGACGATGTGTGTTGGCTCACTATGTTGGTGGGCAAAAAATAGGGACAATTTATAGATAGGGTAGTCTCAAAAGATAAACGGAGATTATCCATTTATTTTAACTCAGAAGCATTAAAAGCATTACTCTACATATATATATATGTCTGTTATGTGTGTGTATTCTAATTACAAATCATTCTTACATAATCATAAAATAGGTACGCTAAAGCTTAGACCTTAACAGCACTTAACCAAGTTAAAGCATCTCTTTGTATATTTCATCTGTGTATCTGTTTACAAAATCTGATATGTAAGTGTATCTATGTATATGGCTTATACACAAATATGTAGTGCATTTATTTAATACATAACTGTAATTCGTAGATATGTTACTGAATATACGTACGATTGATATAGATATAACGTTACCACATACATGTACACACATTTCCTGCATATCCTACGTAAAATATGCAATGTTTATCATGTCGAGGAAGTGCATTACCTACAGGAAGTAAACTGGAGCAGAGTCAAGAAATATTTGTCAACCATGTGCTTCAGGCTAGGAACTACGGAAATGAAAGAAGACTCCAAATCAGTTCTTCCCTCTAAGAGCTTACAATGTATCCAAACAAACAAAGTTTATTCTATAGAAAATCAACAAGTACATGGTAAGCGCTAATAATGGTCATCATATATTGAGACTGTGGTCCATGCCATGCATGATCTCAGGTGACTCTCACAAAAACCTTCTGGAGAGGAACTCTTATTATTTCCATTTTAAGATGGGGTCACTGATTCTGAGAGAATTTCATTAGCTTGTATAGCATCAAACAGGTAGTATATGACCAAAAGGGATTTCACCAAAGTTCTGACTCCAGGACTAGATCTGGATCCATTATTTCTTTCTATAAACTGAGCTATATGATTCAGACTATGTGTGCTTCCGTGGCTTCAAAGAAGAAAGACCCTTATGAGCATCACAGAGGAATAGACATTTGGCAGCCTTGAAGCAAATTTGCAGAGATACAGAAAAGGAGTAAGAGTTAATAATAGAGACTCCGGTAACAATAAATATATATGTTGTCTCTGATAATCTGATGTACTTAGTGGAATGTGGAGACTTTTGGAAAAGCTTAAACCTGACTATAATTATTTCAGGAATAATTCATGATCATTTGAACACAGAAAGTCTGATATAAAAATCTTGAGAAGTTTAAAATTTTCCAATCAAATTAATTAGCCATAACAATAGGGTTATATGAGTGTTTAGACTATCTAAGAGAACAGTAGTTTAAAGAACACTCGAGAAATTTAGATGGGCCCATTTTCATGCCTACAATTTCTAGGCTAATTGCAAATTATTCTTATCTAATCAGTGAAGCCTTAATGACCTCTCCTAGGCAACAGTTGGTTAGCATATGTAGAGATTATACATAAATTTGATAATAAGGGTTTAAAGAGAATCATTTTAAATGTTCACTAATTTGGTAATTTTACTACAATTGTAAGGTGGTGTGTGTGTGTGTGTGTGTGTGTGTGTGTGTGTGTGTGTGTTTGTCTGAGAGATCAAATACATCTTTATACATAGCTATAGATTTAGTTTTGAAATGGAAATCAGTTTTTATACTTGTAACTTAAATGAACACAATATCACTTTTTCTTTTTCACACTTTCATATGGAAGCCTCGGCTTGGTCCAAATAGTGGACAATCCCCTACATCTATAATGACAGAACTAGCATTTATTGTTACTTATTCTGTGCTGGACTCTTCTAAGTACTTCACTTAAATTAACACATCTGTCACAATTATTTTATGAGAAAGGCATAAGTATTATCCCCATTTTACCTATGTGGAAACTGAGTTGCAGAGGTTAAGTGACTTGCCAAAAGTCACACAGCTGTTAACTGACAAAATCATGTATGGCTTTCCGGAGTGGGGAGAAGCCACCAAAATGGACACTAAGGTGCCCTTTCTGTAGGAAAGTTTTTTTTTTTTTTTTTTTTTTTTTACCAACACACAATCCTACCTTCTTCAGCTGTGATTATTATCATTACCGCAGGTCATAGTGGGTAAAAAAAAATATTCTGTTCACTTGAATGCAAATCCCCACTAACTGTCGGAAGTTAGAAAAGTGGGCTGTGCGATTTGAATGTCTTCCTCCTAAATCTTCATGTCAATTCAGTACCACCTTCTCTAATAAAATTACTATGGATACCTATCTCGACCACTTGTTAATATTCCCATTCTTTTCAAGTCTCACATCAAATTTTTTTTTTTTTGGCGGTACGCGGGCCTCTCACTGTTGTGGCCTCTCCTGTTGCGGAGCACAGGCTCCGGATGCACAGGCCCAGCAGCCATGGCTCACGGGCCTAGCCGCTCCGCGGCATGTGGGATCTTCCTGGACCGGGGCACGAACCTGTGTCCCCTGCATCGGCAGGTGGACTCTCAACCACTGTGCCACCAGGGAAGCCCCCTCACATCAAATTCTTGCTCTCCATTTCCTTCTATTCATTTTTCAGATGGCCTCAGTATTCTCTGTTCTCAACCGTGAACATCCCTATTTACTCATGACATTTACTTTTATTTGTCTCTTTCAGATTTTAACACTGCTGGGCTGTTTCAAGTCTATCTCAGGCATTTACCATTTTCCAAATCTTGCTGAAAATTTGCCTTCTTTAACTTAGATTTACCTATTTCATTTGGGAATATTATATATCACATTCTATCCTAAACTTTTCATTCATTGGTAAGTGCATTTTTTTAACAACATGAATTGAATTCCAACTATATGCCAGACAGAATGTAGAACATCTGAGATACAAGTATTAAAAATAAAAAAAAACATCCTGAGCTTCGAGGAGTGAGTCTCCAACTTGACTGCACATTAGAGTCATTGGGAGGTTTAAAAAAATTTTCTGGTGCCCAGGCCATACTCCATACCAATTAAAACAGAATTTCTGAATAAGGGACCCAGGAATTTGTTTTTATTTGTTTGTTTGTTTTTAAACTTTCCAAGTGATTCCAACGTGCAGCCAAGTTGGAGAACCACTATGTTGAAGGACACAAGTATAGAAAGAAATGATTAATAAAAGAAATGTACACAAGATACAATGGTATCAGAGACAAAGTAATGATGAACTCTCCTTTTGAAGAGGGTCTCATAGGATTTCTTGGGAGAGGAGCTAAGTTTGATTTAATGAGGAAGAAGTTGGAGAGTATCTCAAGAACACTAAGCAAACCATGTTGTCTGAACATAAAGTAGGGCATGGAAGGTGTCAGGTGAGGAAAGTGGAGAGATAGTCAAGGTGAGAGGTTATGAATACCCATATATGCCATTTTAAGGAGCTTGAGCTTGTGTTCTGGGTAATGGGTGGCTTTTAAATGATATCAAGCAAAGGGAAGACCCAGTCATGCCTAGACTGAGTTGAAGTAGACAATGGGTGCGAAGAGTATATGGTTAAGAAGTGGGAGAGCAGTTAAAAAGCGTTGCAGTATCCCAGGGAGGGTTCATGAGGATAGTGGCAGTGAAGGTTAAAAAAAATTAATAGATTCAGTATCCATTTGGAAGAGATTGTACTTTTACTGACGGATTAATAGTGGGCTGGGTATGAGTGATAAGCAAGAAATAGAAAAATAAATGGAGAGCGAGAGAGAGAAGAGAATTAGAATAAAAGAGATTCTGTTTCTGGCTTGAGAATCCAGGTCTATATTGGACTCATTTACCAAAAGAGAGGATCGTTGGAAAAAAAAAAAAAAATAGTATTAAGTTTTCCTCCCAATCTTGTTCAGTTTAGTTGTTTTCACCTTAAACTTGAGCTGCCTGTGGAAATGGAGGGAGGAGACTATGTATGAAAGAGAGAGTTGCTGACGCTGTTCACAGGGGCTGTGGAGGACGAGGACAAAATATATCCATTGGTTCTGAACTTGGAGGTTATTGGTGACTTTGACCATATGGTGCATCATGGTGATAGAAACCTAAATGGAATGGATTGAAGAATGAATGAAAGATGAGGGAGTTGAGGTAGCAAGTAAATAATGTTGGGGAATGGAAGAGAGAAATGAAACTGTAGCTGGAGGACAACGTGAGGTCAAGAGAGGGTTTCTTTTACCTAATCGGTGTTGCTGTATAATGTACACTGACGGAAATGATTCAGTAGAGAGGAAGAGTGATGTTACAGAAGAGAGGCAAAAGGGAATATGTATAGAGGAAAAGCCCTCGAACAGATGAGAAGGGATAATATCTAGAGCTCCCATAGAGGGTCTGATTTTCGATAGAAGATGGGTACCAAAGGAGGTGTGCTGTGGATTTGTTATTGAGAAATGAAGAGGCTCCTTTCTGATGGCTTCTGTTTTCTCAAGGGACGGCTTCCCTGTCGGTACCTCTCTTGCCAGTCTCTTCTGTGATGTTATTAAGCAGTTGGCTACTTGCCTCCTTACTACTTCCAGAAAAGAGGACTCAGGAAAATTAGCAGTAGACATGGGGGAGTATCATAATGATCATCTGTTTCACCACTAGAACAATTACTTTTATCGCTGTTGCTATTGTCATCACCACTGGTATTTCGACCTTTGTTTTTTAAATATTGCTATGTGCCAGCAACAGTGCCAACTTCTTGAGATTTATTTCTTGTAATCTTCACGTCGTACCTATGAGGTACATACTATTTCCCCACATTTTACAAATGAGAAAAATGAGGCACATAGAGCCAGAAAGAGAAGGGTATTTCTGAAGGTAAGAGAAAGAGTCCAAGCTGGGTATAATTAAGTGCGCCAAGTACTGCTGTATGAACAAGAAACATTTTATTTGGATTTTGTTCTTCCACAAGCTCCAGCAGCCTTTCACTGAGTGGGTACCATGAATGAATAAAAGAATGATCAGAAATTTGCTACTGGATGCACAATGCTAATGGATCTGTCTCTTTATCCTTCTTCTCTGGTTATATGCTGTGAGTGATACTGTGCTTGGCTGTTGACCCAGGGGGCTTGGATTTTTGATAGTGACCAAGGGAAATGGTGATGGGAGACAAGCTGGACTGGTCCATTCTGCCATCTAGTAAGAGAGTGGCAACTTGAGGTTGTCCACAGCTCCTGAAAGCTTCACACGGAAGCACGATGGTAGAAAACATTTTGACAACTGGGTAAAATTCAAACAGAACAACAAACGCATTTGTGTTCTTCTTTCTTTCTAGCCATGCATGTGACTGATACAAAAAGGAAGTGAGGTATGTAGAAAAAACCAAACCAAACAAAATAAATACGTGTTGAGTAAACGCCCACTGTATTTGTAGTATACTAAAAAAAAAGTGTTGACAGGTTTTTTGCTTGTTTGTTTGTTTTGTTTTGTATTGTTTTGCATTTGACTCTAGAAAGATAGATATCATTTCTCCCTTTTTCTGGGAGAAAAATTGGTTCAAGTCCTGAAGCTGGCTAGTGGCAGAATAAGAATTGACATCCAGGACCTACAGATTCTACTTTTCACTCTTTCTCATTGTGGTTCTAGAAATCTAGTGCATACTCCCCTTCATCACCTTCACCGTCTGCATAATGATGACATGCCAGGACCTAGATCTTAATTCCAGAGTCTTTTGGACCAAACTCTTGGCACTGAACACCAGGCACGTTTAACTTCTTCCTTCTTTCCCTGAGGAGTGCTCCGTCTGCATTCCTTCCCATCTATGCTGAGTTCTTCCCATATTCCTTACCCACGTTATTCCCAGTTTCTATCCCTCTATACTCCCTTACTTGAATGACACCGTTTTCAACCTCCCACAATTTTTAGAGAACTCAGCTCATAAATCAATGGTCATAAGGAGTGACCATATTTTCCCCTTGACTTGGCCTTGAGATTAAAATCACCTTTTATTTTATTTCCTTTTTAAAATACAAAACAAAATAAGTCCTTGATTGGGTTCCCACACTGGGCCAGGATCTTGGGCAGACACACAGAAAGAAAAGGAAAAGGAGCCAGCCCTTACTAAGTGGCTATAATATTTTCAGTATTATAGGTATGTAACCTCTTTTCTTCACAGCCCTATAAAATAGGCATTGCTATCCACATTACACAGAGGTAGAGATTGATTTTCAGAGACATTCAGTAATAAATGAGCTAGAATTTCAATCAGGTCTGTGTAAATCTAAAATAAGTGCTCTCCCCACTACACTACCCTACCTTCTTCAGAAGACTAAGAACATATATCCGCCATCAAATATATACAAGCCTAGCAGTAAAGTGAGTCTACATATGTGAGTATCCATTATACAAGGATGTAGAATGACGGTCAAGGATAATTGTTCATTGTACCTGTGCCGAAGTCAGGAGGATCAGAGCATTCATTCTGTTCTCTGCCACCTTTCGGCACGTACTAAAAAGTTTCCTAAATGTCTCAGAGTCCCAGCGTTCTCATCCTTAGATGGGAATAAAATGAATTTAATATTAGGTGAATTCAGTTAGAAAGCTCATGTAACACGTTCAACCTAGTTCCTTACATGTTAAGCATTCAATAAATGGTGACTCTTTGTTATTACTAGTATTAATGGTACAGAAAGGGTGATATAAAGTCCTAGAGAAACTAAGAGCCCAGGGCCACTGACTTTCCCTAGGAAATTGCAGGGAAATACTTCACCGAAAAAGATTACATTTGAATTAGCTATGAAGAATGAAGAAGTGGGAAAGGGCTTGTCAGGGAAAAGGTAGAGCGTATGAAAAGTCACGATGGCCAGGCAGGGCTGGAGAGTGGCCAGCACACTAGAGCTTTAAACGTCTTGCACAAGTGTCTGGACTTCATTGCATGAAGCATGAAGCACCAAAAGAAACCCTCAGAAATCTTTAAGTGAGGGAGTGATGTGATGCTACTGGTTTTTGTTTGTTTGTTTGTTTTTTGTTTTTTGCGGTACGTGAGCCTCTCACTGCTGTGGCCTCTCCCGTTGCGGAGCGCAGGCTCCGGACGCGCAGGCCCAGCGGCCATGGCTCACGGGCCCAGCCGCTCCGCGGCATGTGGGATCTTCCTGGACCGGGGCACGAGCCCGCGTCCCCTGCATCGGCAGGCGGACTCTCAACCACTGCGCCACCAGGGAAGCCCGATGCTACTGGTTTTAATATCACTATGGCTACCGTGTGATGCATGATCTGGAAGCCCCGAGAGAATCTTCTCTCCTTCATTCCCTGTGCATAGTCACACCACTGGGTCCTGGACATATCAGGCTATGAAATCACATTTAGAGGGCATGAGGGTGGGGTGGGGAGGGAGAGAGAGAGAAAGCAAAACAACCAGAGGCAAAAAGCCGGTCCCGGGAGATCCAACAAAGATGCCCTCACTGTTCTAACATGGAGAAAATGAGAAAAACAAGCTGCACATTACAAACAGGAACATGTGTATGCATTTATTAACATTTCCAAAGTGGATTTAATTTTCGGTGTGCACCCCGCCTCCACAGAACCCGGTGTATTTCATCTAACCTCTCGTTAAGTTGCGTGCGAGCCATTTGTTAACGTGTCCTCTGGGGGAATCTTCAAACGGATTCTATAATCTCGCTTATAAATGGCTCCCTTTCAAAATGCTGTTTACATTTATTCTTTTACCAGCTCCTCCACCACGCCCCAGTGCTATGTGAACCCCTTGCCTTTAAGAGCAGGAAATGGATTTCCAGCACCTTGGTATAGTTGAAGCAAAGTCTGTGGGCTTTGGGATCAGGCACACCTGCTTTAGTTCCTGGCTCCACCACTAACTCAACAGGGTGTGTCTCTCTGAGGCAAGAGGTCATCATTTGTAAAATTTGGACGGTGATAGAAACCACCTCATTTTGTCATTTCCGGTTAACTGAGATGGTGTCTGCAGAACTTTTAGCACATGACTGGGCACATACTGAGCGCTCAATAAATCGTGTGGTTATTCTCAATTCTTTTTTTTTTTTTTTTTTTTTTTTTTTTCTGTACGCGGGCCTCTCATTGTTGTGGCCTCTCCCCTTGCGGAGCACAGGCTCCAGACGCGCAGGCTCAGTGGCCATGGCTCACGGGCCCAGCCGCTCCGCGGCATGTGGGATCTTCCCGGGCCGGGGCACGAACCTGCGTCCCCTGCATCGGCAGGCGGACTCTCAACCACTGCGCCACCAGGGAAGCCCCTCTCAATTCTTTCTTCATCATACTTACTGTCAATCTCTAGAACTGGGTGCAAACACTGGTTCTGCCATTTGTTAACTACATTCCTTAATGTGTCTGAGTTTGGGTTCTATTATTTGTAAATCATATTCATATGTAAACATTTAACTCACAAAGTTGCATCAGGACAAAAGAACACTAGCTAATATTTATTTAGTGTTTTTTATATGCCCAGCACCAATTTCAAGCAATTTACGTGGTTTACGTCCTTTACTACTTTTAGCTACTAATGAAGTAGGCATTATTTTTGTCCTCAGTTTACAGATGGGAAGAGTGTGGTAGAGACAGTTTAAATAACGTGACAAGGCCGCACAGCTAATAATGCTTGGATTACCATTCAAACACAGGCAGTGAGGTTCCAAAGCTTGTTTTCATCATCCCATTCCACTTGCGCCAGGAAATAGCTTGACTGCAAGCATTTTACATGGTTCGCTAGGCCTAGCTGATTGGTAATATTAATTTCTTTCACTCTTTTTTATCCCTCCCTCCCTGATCAAGAAAGCAAATCTGACCACTGCACTTTGAGCAAAGCAAGGGAAGGATAAAAGTTAAATTAATAGGACAATGCAAGGTGTGAATAAGGTGGCTATAATTATCATCATCAGAGAACCATCAAAGGAGAAGCACCAACTACCAAAGGAGTAAAAGTTAACAGCCAGCTAGCTCTCTGCCTTCAAAGAACTTTAAATCTAGTAAAGGAATTGGCATGCACGTCATTACCAATGATACAGTGCATCTTTACAGACGAATCTTAAGAGGCACTATTGACCTAGAAGAAATGATGTTTATTTCCACATGGCAGCAAATGTACAAAGATCACAGAACACTCCTAGAAGCAGGAAAATCTAAGCTCTACCAGAAAATATACATAGAATCTATTTTCTAATAGCCCCCATTCCTAGCCCATTCCCCACTTAAAAATGAATGAGAATGTTGGGAAGAGATCATAGGATATATGTGTGCATTTACACTTTACACAGGTGGAAGAAAATATCTGCGTCTCCTCCAAGCCAGTTATGTAAATAGCACATCTAAAGTCATATCAGCCCACACAATGCATTTACATAGATGATGAAAAACAAAGTGGAAGTCAGGCTAACTGCTCAACCAACAAAAGAACTGACCCTTAAGCCACCCCTTGAATAAAAATATCTGTCCAGAGGGATAACAGGTCACATGAAGAATAAGTCTGGGGCTTCCCTGGTGGCGCAGTGGTTGAGAGTCCGCCTGGCGATGCAGGGGACGCGGGTTCGTGCCCCGGTCCGGGAAGATCCCACATGCCGCGGAGCGACTGGGCCCGTGAGCCGTGGCCGCTAAGCCTGTGCGTCCGGAACCTGTGCTCCGCAATGGGAGAGGTCACAACAGTGAGAGGCCCGCGTACCGCAAAAAAAAAAAAGAATAAGTCTGATAGTTGTAAAATTCCAGTTTTTTTAAGGAGTTTCAGGTAAGATAGGTGATGGTGTGGTTGCTTAGACAATATAAACCCAGCAAGGGCATATATTAAAGGGATTGTTATTGCCTCTGCTCTGTCAGCCTCATTCAGTGCAAACATTGGCTCCTGAAACAGTCAAGAGCCATAAGCTCAAACAGACCCAAAGAAATTGTTGATATCATAAACAGTTTGTTTGATAAGGTTCTAGTGGCCCATCCTGGGAGACAGAATTCCCTGAGGGCTAAGTGGAAGGGGAGAAGCATACAGTCAGGTCAGGCTGCAGATTTGGGGCGAAGTTGGAGATGCTGCCTGGATGACGTCTCTCAGTTGTCCTGTAATCCCTGCTCCCCTTTGGGTAAAAATGAAAATCTTATCATCTTGATTCGTATCATTTCAAGTTTCAAAGCAAATAATTCCACTTACAGAAAAGAATGAAAAGAACTAAAATCTAACAGAGACACTATAAATAGACCATAAAAAATGGCAGTTTTGTGTACTCTTTTTCAAACTATACACACAGTCTCCCTCTCTCTCTCTCTCTCTCTCTCTCTCTCTCTCTCTCTCTCCATCACACACACGCATGCGCGTGCACGTGCGCGCGTGCGCGCGCACACACACACACACACACACACACACACACACACACACACACAAACTTACTCCCCTCCTCTGGGGAATATCTCGTCCCCCTCCCACTCCTGGCCCTGAGGAGGAACTATGGAGAGTTTGTCAAGTATAGAAACTAAGGCAAACAAAGTGGAAATTGACAAAAGAACTTAGAAAACAGATCAGTCTGAAGCTAGTCATTGTAGGAATAAATACTTTTTCACAGACTGGTGAATCTTGAGATCTTTGCTGAATCACACCAGTGCTCATGACTGTCAGATGCTAAGGTAAGGTACAATTACATCCAAAGCACTCTGCTTAAGAAAGTAGTGATGGTTAAGAGTGGCAGCAGCTGGACTAGACCTGAGATCTCTAGAGTCCCAAATATTTCCTGTAATCCCTTGGCTACCTGAAAAGTGTATTCATTCACTTACTCATCTTGGATTCTAATTTCCTAATTTATACTTTTCTTTGCACATTTTCCCCAGTTGGGGTGTGTGTGTGTGTGTGTGTGTGTGTGTGTGTGCTCAAATTAAAACCAAGATTTTGGTATTTGGATCCTGAGTTTACCGCTTATTAATGGATAAATTTGTGTTTAAGTCATTTAACTGCTCAAGGCATACTTTCTTCATTTGTTACAAAGAGACACGTAAGAAAACCTATAGCCCAAGATTACTGTGGTAAAATAAAAAACTTAATCTTGCCTAGAAAAGTATCCCAACATGTATGAATGGTGACGGAGCTTAGTAGTTTGAAGCAAAAGCCTAGAGTCAAACAGCTGGAAATTCTGCCATTTAGAAGATGTGTGACTTTGAGCCAGTTATTTACCCTGTTTCTGCCTCATTTTCCTCGTCTGTGATCTAAGAATGACAGAGCCCAATGCGTGGAATTGCCTTGAGGACTCGATTAAACAATGTCCTGGTTCCTCGGTCAATGTTTGCTATCATTGATTATGAATTATCAATATATTAATTAAATGCAAAGAATAATATTACTAGTGATATGAATAATTTGATTTACCTGTCAACTCACCAAGTCCAGGGGCTAAACATTTTTATTTTGATGTCTACCAGATGATATATAAATTTGTTAAATTAAATAGAATTATTACATACTGCGCAGTAGGTTAGAACAAACAAGCAGATATTTGATGGAAGTGGTGTGTGTCACTCCCCACAACCTCATAAAGAAAGGGAAGAGACTATGCAGACCTGCTTCCTGCTGGTGCAAGCTAATGCCTCTAGGCTCAACCCTCTAGGCTCAGCCTGATTTTTCCAGGCTCTCTAGCTTGGGGCAAACTCTGTGAACTCTGGAGCCTTGGCAAATATTGCTGAGTAGACAGTGAAGGTGGGAAGCAAGGGAGGATACTTCTTTGCTTCAGGAATCTCCAAGGCTAAAAGTAACCCAAGCCCTTGGAAGATTAGGCCAAGCCGCCCTATAAACAGTAAAATAGCCAAGACAATGGGAAACCAAGAAACTACAAGCATGAAATTATTACACTAGGGGCCAAGTTTGTTTTGAAAGTGACCCTGGTCTCAGGCAATCATGTGAATTTTTGTTTGCCTGAAAGGACATTTCAGGGAACTGTCCAGCATTGGTGACTTTAATTGGATTCTCAAAGGAATTTGTGACCTAATATCTAAAAGCTCTGCTTCTAAAAAGGGTAAGTTCCCTGTGAATAACAGGAAACTCTCAGGGCTCTAGGCATGCCTTATTTTTAGCAGAAAGCATAATCTGGGAATAAGGTATGTGATGTATTCTTTATGAGTTGATTGAGCTTGTATATTTTGTTTTTAAGGAGACTATGGTATATTCTAATGATGTAGGACCAGTGTTAAGTGAGATACCCATCATTTCATGATGAATTTTGACATTAGAGGTGAGGGCGAAAAGTGCTGAATTGGAAGTCACAATGTCTGCGACCTAGTTCTGACCTCACCCCTGCAACTCAACAGACTAATGTAATTAACCTTCGCCACTGGGGTAAATCATATAGTGCTGTACACAATAAGGGGTTAGTGGAACAAGCCATTTGTACCAGGAGCGGGGAGTGTGGCGGAGGACACTCCATTCTCTCCCTCTTTTGGCAACAGAAACAGGGTCTGGGCAGTAGTTCACTTCAAACCTGTGTGCTGAATTGAACCTGTTTTTGCAATTTTTTTAAGAAAGTGGGTTGTGGGTGGTGGTTATTCTATCAGGTTTCTTGGCTTAGGGGCACTTTTTCCACTCGAATGGAGAGCATTGTTACAAGAGAAATGGGAACAAATGAACACACCAACCACCCTGATTATAATATTGCAAGAGCTAACCTTTATGGAGCACATCCCAGGACCCACCACTATGCTATATCCTTGATTTTCAGTATATCATTACATCCTTACAAAACCCCTCCAGGGACATATTTTCCAGCCCCTCTTTCACAGAGGAGGAAACTGAGATTAGCAGGATTTAAATAAAAACTGGTTTAAAATTGCAAAACTAGCAAATGATGGAGCCAACATTCCTACCCAGCCTATTAGGCTTAAGAATCTACCATCTCACCCAGTGTTTGCTGGATCCAAATTTTATATTTTAATAACTTTTTAAAGAAATAAATTATAAAAATATTATGCATTGATTTCAGAAAATCGGGAAAAATTCAGAAAACCATGAACCACGCAACCATCCTTTTAACAGACTGTGGTTCCCATTAATAAAAGTAACACAGTGTATTATTAGCACAGATGTTTACAACTTTTTCCTTGTTATTTCAGACACTACATATTTAATCCACATAAAAATTGTGGCTTTCTTGTGCAGCGTCAGACATGGACTAACTCATCCCTCAGCTTTGAATGCTTCTCTTCTGGGTTGTCACATGACACATCCCTTTACTTTCTTCATCTCTCTATTTAAATATCCACCTTCCCAGAGGCATTCCCAGATTACAGTAGAAGCTCCATGAGATAAGGGGCTTTAGTTTCTACCATATTACTAGAACCTAGTATAATTTCTGGCCCATAGTAGGTACTCGATAATGTTTGCTGAATAAATGCAATAGTGGGTAAGTAATGTTTCCCATTCAGAAATCAAGAAAAATGATTCAGGTGAGCAGGCTTACTTATGGCTAGTAAATAGCAGAATAGGGCATGATGCCAGTTCCCCTAATTCTTAACCACACGCTTCCTCCCAGTCGGCTTGGCTCTGCCTCTAATGTAATTGGCTCTGAGCACAGGGCCAGCAGAGCTCTGCATAAAGCTGCATCAGTGTAGCACACCCAGTAAATGGATCTGAGTCCTGGTACTTAGGGGGAAAAATGCAGCGTTGTAAGAATGGCCTCCTATTTCTCTTTTTGAGGGCTCCATTTTTGGAAATGCTAACAGGAAGGAAATAAATTACTCCAATGCATCCACAGGAAGCATAAACCTTTCCTTTATTCCAAAGAGTGGACTGTGTTCCACTTAACCTGTACAATCCTGGCTGAGGTCTCAGACCATTCCCACTCTGTGCTCTTCGGTGAGTCACAGCCTCTCCAGAGCTCAGGTATGCATGTCTGTAATATGTCTGAGTTGGATCAGATGATCTTTAAGCTCCATTATGCTTTAACATTTTCGGTTCTGAGCATGCTTGGTGCCCTCCTCCCCACTAGGAAGACAGAAGTATCTCTGGGGATGGAAAAGAAACACACTGGGTGCCATTACTGTGAGATGAGTAATAAATCCAGGATCCCAACTTGGTTCTCAGATAGGTGGGAGAGAGAGCAGGCAAAAATAAAAAACCTGCTGCTAAGTTAAGAGATAAACCATTTTAAAGAATGAAGTCTTTTACCTTTACCCTCATGAAAGCAACACCAGGCCCAAAGATCACGTGAACAAAAAGAAATACGTGGAAAAGTTCTTTTGCTGCTGCTTCTAGCAGTTTTCTGATCTCTTTCTCTCACTTTGCACTGACTGTCAAATGGTCTACCAAGAGGTTAGTTTGTAATTAAACTCAGCTCTAATTGCTGGAACAAGTTACTGATTGTGTTCTTAAATCCTTTTATTCTATACCCTAGAAACCAGTGCATTCTAGCCTTTAAATGCTAGTGGTTTGAGAGAATCACAACTTTTAGCAGAAATTTGTTCATTTGAAGCTTTTACCCAGAGCATCAATCAAGAAAACTAAAAAAACATGAAACAAATTGGTGATAGGAATAATCCTCCCTCCGCAACAATAACAAAAAATAAATTTGGAGAAATGTTTTGCCTTCTCTCTGTCTGAATTATAGATAGTGCCATGTCTAATGATTGGTTTATATACTAAGACCCATATTCAGGAATCTATTTTTAAACAGGGCTTCCTATCTTTAAAGTGTCAGTTGGGTGCTTTTGAGGTATGGAAAATCTTTTGAAGCCATTCAGATCCATTCAATGAGTCATCATTTTGGAAAAAAAAAGAATGTGAGTAATGCAAATGTCAGTTTAATTTGAATTTGAGTTATGTAGAGCAAACGAAGCAGTGTATCCAAAAGATTCTTGGAAGAACGACAGAGCAAAGACATTAGTTCAGACATAGTACTCTTTGTTTGGCCTAGGTAATGTTGGTGAAGGCTAGTGGCTCAAAATTTAAAATATCTTTTCTATATTTGGACAATGTGGTGAATGTTTTTGGTTGTGTCTTAGTCTCCAACTCCCTATTCCTTCCCTATAAAATCCTTGAGTTTTGGGTGACAGTGACCCTACCCCCCAGTATCCATGACTTTAGTTTATTAGTATAACCTTGCCCATCCCAAGCTCCTGGCCACGGTAATGTGGTCATTGGGTCAGGGAGATGCCCATGACTCACCCAATTCAGGGCAATGAGGGCGAGTGAGAATTGGTTCCAGGTCCTCCTCTGTGTCAGCAGAGGAGTTCATGCTTTTTCTCCTGCTGTATTTAAACATGGACCCATGAAGCCCCAAGGAGAAAATACCTATCACATCTGCTGCCATCCAGAATCACTTGAAATTTTTTTCTAATTTTAGGAGATTTATTTTGCTTATAGCTGAAAATCCTGAGTGATGGAGTCTGAGATGAATAGGAGACATCTGATTCGTTCTAGAGAACTTGGACCTAGGCTGAAGCTGACACCACACTGTGTGTGTGTGTGTGTGTGTGTGTGTGTGTGTGTGTGAGAGAGAGAGAGAGAGAGAGAGAGAGAGAGAGAGAGAGAGAAAGAAAGAAAGAGAGAGGGAGAGAGGAGACTATAGATCTTGGTGACTTCACCAAGTTGTTTGAACAAACCTTGTCTAAAATTATATTTGTAGCATTTTCTTAAGCTATGTGAGTCAATAAACTCTTTTATTGTTTCCAAAATCATTTGCTGAGTATTTAGTATGTGGCAGTCAATGGTCTAAAACCAGCGATAGCATGAAGCAAGAGGTCCCTACATTCCAGTGTGAGAAGAAAAGGATCAGAACTAACAAATAAGTAAACAAGAAGATAGGTAGAATGATAAAGTTGAAATAGAGCCTGTTAATTTCCTAGGGCTGCCAACAGCTGGGGGTCTTAAACCACAGACATTTATTGCCTCACGATTCTGTACAGTAGAAGTCCTAGATCATGGTGTCAGCGGGACTGGTCCCTTCTTAGGGCAGTGAGGACGAATCTGTTCCACGCCTCTCTCCTAGCTCCTGGTGATTTCCTGGCAATCGGTGGCATTCCTTGGCTGTAAATACATTACCACAATTTCAGCATTCATCTTTACATGGTGTTTTCCCCTGTACCTTCACATTGTCTTCTCTCTACCATGTATATCTGTCTCTGTGTCAGAGTTTACCCGTTTCATAAGGACATAACCCAGTCATATTGGGTTAGGGCCCACTCTCATGACCTTTTCCTAACTATTGATAATTATATCTGCAAAAACCCCATTTCCAAATAAGAACACATTCTGAGGCAGTGGGGGGCTTAGACTTCAACAGATTATCATTTTTGTGAGGAGAGGATGCAATTCAACTCATAACACAATAGTAATGAGATTAAGGGACACTATAGGGGTATCTTAGTATGGGTGATCGTGAAATGCATTTCTTAGGAGAAGCCATTTACTCTGAGAGTTAAAAGGTAAGATGGAACTAAAAGATTAGACCTGACTATTTAAGGAGGAAAAAGTTATTTTGGACAGAGGGGAAAATCTAGTGAATAGTTCTTAGTGACCAACAAGCAAAACAACAGACCAAAAAGCAACAACAAAAAAGAACTTTATTGCTTATGTCCATTTGAGTTGTCTTTTCTATAATATGAAAGTTAAAGAATTAAATAAGTAGGCTCTAACTGAATAATTCCTATTAGAATTTTACTAACTATACTTATAAAATCCCTAGTCCTTATATTCTTTATTGCACAGGGAAATGACTGTCTAATTCTGGCTTTAACGTTTGTTGGATATTGTGATCTTTGGTTTTTTCCACATCAATTTTGCTAATTTGTGCATTTCTGAAGTTGGGGATCATTTTAGTACAATTTTTCTCTCTGGCGCTAACCACAAGCTTGTCAAGTGGCAGGGGCTCAACAAAAAATGAATAAATGAATTTCAGTCTAGTTTAGGAGCAGTGGTAACTAGTAAGTGTGGCTCACCAGCACCCCCAAAAGCCCTAACTTTTAGCAGGTGCCGATTTCCAGGGTGTAAATATTCCCACCATGGCTGATTTCAAGTTACCAGCATGACGTCACTGAGCTGAGGAATGCACGCAATCACCTCTCACAAGCCAGCACCAGCACACCATGGTCGGGGGATCTGTTTCAGGAATCTATCTTGGAAAGTGGGTCACGCTTTGTTATCAGACTAACTTAGGTTGTTGATTTGTTGTTAGCATTGAAAGCTGTGCAATCTTCAGAAATTTATTTATCTCAATGAGTGTCAATATCCTCACCTATAAATAAGACTAATACTTGCTACAGAGGATTTTGTGAAAATTAAGATGAATTATCACTGATAAAGCAACCAACAGAGTAGGGGATATTGAAAATAACCTATGTTAGCTTTGTTTTTAATTTTGTTGTTGTTGATAGAAAACTTTTCTTATCTCTTGAATTTGGTTGCAAAAATGAAAATGAATCTAAATGCTGTCACAGAACATGGGATCTTATCTGAGGGGAAACCAACACTCCCTACTGACTCTGAATCTAGGATCACTGCAAAAATGCAAGTGTTTGAATGGACATCAATAACTGGAAGTTGACATTGAGTTCAAGATGCTTAATCTATAACTGCTTTCTGGCCACAGAGAATATATATCAGCATTTGAAAAAAAAAAATGGGAGTTCTAAACCAAGAAGTGACTCAAATGATTGAAGTATGAGACAAAAAGTAGGAAAATCTTTGAGGACTTGGGAGTCCTGTCACTCACTCTCCTCAAAGACTGCTTCATTTTTGTATATATTAACTTAACTCTCCAAGAGGAGAATGGACAGTGAGACTCCTTCTGTGCAGAGGGTTGCAAACGCATGTTCCAAGTGTCAGGCAAATTAAAAGGAATAAGTGTAAATAGACTCAATGTGTGTGTATATGTGTGTGAGAGAGAGACAGACAGACAGACAGAGAAAGGAAGAAGAATGTGGCAAATTAAATTGAAGGGTACATCCCAAAGTATTCAAATTTTAAAATGAAGACCTAAAGAAAACATCCCTCAGGGGATGGATTCCAGCCTCTTGGTCTCAGTGTGAGACCCTGATGTCCCTGGAGAAGCCTGTCAAACCTGCTCCTAGAATCTATGTCACTTCAGTTTTTAATGGAGGTAAACACAATCAATTTAATGTGTCTTTTTTCCACTAGACTGACCTATTTGTATCTGATTCTTATTTTTAGTGTTTCTCTTTTATCTATAACGAATATTATTGCAAATAATCTGAACAGAATAGAAAAGCATATGGCATAAATTAGAGTGCCATCAGGATCTCCCACTCAGAGGATGACATCTGAACAGTCTGGTGAATAACCTTCTGTGCCTGTGCACACACGTGCACACACACGTGCACACACAATGCTCTGTGTGATTTTGAAAACTGAGCTCATGCTATATATATGCTCCTTTTTAATGGAGAACATACAAAGAATGTTCATTCCATCACTTTTGCCTTAGAATCCTGGTTCTACAATTTAGCAAATTTTGGCTCAAAACATGGCATAAAGTGATTGTGGTTCAGGTCTCAAAGTCTCATATCCAGTCAGTTTCTACCTTGAAATAAAATGTTTCTTCTTTAGCCTCATTTCTAATAGTCAGGGGAGAAAGGGGCAAACCTGTTTTAGAAACCAGGCAGTACCATTATTAGGAATTTATCAACCTTCGCTTATGTCTGGATTTTTTTCTCCTCTCTCCTCACTGTGTTTTATCTTCTCTCTGTTGATCTTTTTTCGCAGATGACCTTTCATCTTATTTCTCATCTCCTGGTCCCATCAACCCTAACTTTGTATCTGCTAAAACTCAGGTAATTGCTTTTAGATGGGTATAATTAAGAAGCCATTAGTGTAAAGTTTCATTTCAGTTTATGCCTTGGTCTGCATTTAAGCAGAGAAATATGAAATTAAGGTATTAGCTCCTTTCAGGAGTATGAGTCACGAGCTAATAAGTTTCAAGAGCAGTTTCTCAACTGTAATGATTGTGCTTTTCTCTTTGAAAATCTTCTCTTTGGAATTCTCATAGAGGGAATATTTTAAAAGGAAGGGGAGCAAATCTATAGCGACAGATGGGAATTCGGTACATGATTCCTGAAGGGTGAGTGTCCCTGTTGCCCTAGGAGGGTCATAAGAGAGATTTCAAAAGTAGCTAGTGCAGGAGGGTCCAACCTGGATACCTGTATGTTCCCTTTCACAATTGTGTAAGAATTCTACCCTCCTGAGGACGGCCGTGAGAGACATCGTAGGGGGGATTAATGACCTGTATGAAGAAGTTGAAGGCAAGCTGACCTAATATGCTTTGGGGAAAAGCTAACTAGAACAGTAGTTCTCAGATTTGGCTGCATAATAGAGTTACATATTATATGAGTTTCCCGTGGCTGCCATAACCAATTCCCGCAAACTCGTATCTTAAAACAATGAAAATTGATGCTCTTATACTTCTTAAGTCTAGAAGTTTAAATCTGAAGTGTCGGAAAGGCCGTGGTCCCTCTGAAGACTCTGGGGTAGAATCTTTCTTGCCTCTTTCTAGCTTCTGGTGATGCTTGGCAATTCTTGACTTTTTTTTGTCTGCATGACCCCAATCTCTGCTTCCGTTGTTTCACGGCCATCCTCCCTGTGTATGTATCACTGTGTGTCCTCTCTTCTTACAAACAGACACCAGTCATTGGATTTAGAGCCCCCCTCTTAATCCAATATGACCTCATCTTAACATCTGCAAAGCAAAATATGTGCATCTTAGCTTTCCATTTGCACAGACTTTATTTCCAAATAAGGTCACATTCTGGGATTCCAGGAGGACATGTATTTGGGGGGAACAGTATTCAAACTACTATACCTGGGAATATTTAAAAAACCCAAAGCCCATGCTGCACCCCAGATCAGTTAAATTAGAATTCTAGGAGGGTACGTATTGGAATCACTTGAGGAGATTTAAAAGAGACTGATGCTTGGGTCTCACCTCCAGAGATTCTGATCTACAAAATAGGTATTCTAGCAAGTATATTATTGGATTGTTAGGGAAAGGAAATGAGATCATGTGAAGTGCAGAGGAGAAGCCCGGCACATAACATTTGCTCAATTAATATTTTCTTATTGATTGGTTTGGCTTGATGGGTTTATAAAATAAGGACATAATTTCACATATGTAAGGATGCATTGTTCAATAAGCATTGGTACCCTTCCTCCTCTGCCTTTTCCTAATTATCTGCTTTATGTTCCTAGCATCAATGTTTTACCTACTACATTGTTTGTTGTTACCATAACCCTTACGCATCCTGCTTTCCCAATAGACAAATGCTTATCTTCTCTTACATACTTGAGTCTAATTGCCACTGTCCTCCCAAGCCCCATCCTTTAATAGGTCAAGTTATAAGTGCTAATCCTTTCCAATCTGCCAGAGTGACTAACAATCCTAGTTTGCTTGGGATTTAGGAATTTTCCAGGATACAGGACTTTCAGTGCTAATTCTAGGACTGTCCCAGGGAAACCAGCATGGCTAATCACCCTAAGCCTGCCTCAATCAGTCATGGATAAGAGAACATGCCTAGTGTTACCCCAAGAATGTTACACATATTAGAAATGAAAGGATCTTTAAGAGGGAATATAAATGTATAAAATATGACACTTGTCTTTGAGTCTATACAAGAGCTATCAGAGAGCAAAATAAAAGTGGTAATAATGATAATAATAAGGATGAGAATGAGGATGAGAATACTTATTGATCACTTACATTAACCTAGTTCCTGTGCTAAGGGTTTTATATGTATTACTCATTTAATACACATAGCAACCCTATATGCTAAGTGGCATTATTATCCTAATTTTCTAAATGAAGAAACTGGGGTTCAAGCAGCTTATGTAACTTCTGCAAGGTCTTACAGCTAGTGTGTGTCTTGTTGCAAATGTAAACCCAGGCAGTTTGGCTTCTCCACTGGTGGTATTAATTCCTATGCCATGCTGAATGAAAGCACAAGGAATGCAGGCATACAAGTCAGAGAAGGACAGAGGAACAATATTTTAGCCTGGTACGGTTCACAAAGTCATCACAGAGAAGGAGTGGGCACTGAACTGGCACCTATAGCTCATAATGCATCATAACTTCCCTTAAGTGGTTCATTTAAGGAAAACATTAATTAAGTATCTAATATATGTAGAGCACATACAGAAATATTGAAGCAATAATAGTAGCCAGAGTTTTTTAGGGGGTTACTATGTCCCTGGCAGTGTGCTAAGCCCTTGATACAATATTAACGCAGGCCATGGCTTCGTGATAACCACCCAACAGAATACAAGAACTATCCCCGTCACAGACAAGAGAATTGAGGATCAAAGACATCAGTGAACTTGACCCAGGATCTCGCAGGTAGTTTATGATAAGTTCGGGATTCAAATCTAGGTCTTTTTGTTTGTTTGTTTGTTTGTTTTATGATAGAGTCTGTTGTCATAAACATCACGTTGTCTTGCTCCTGCACGTGAGGAAGGCATCAGAATGGTTCAGTGAGGCTTAAGTGAAAGCAGACAGAAAGTTCATGGGGTGCATTCTTCATAGAAAAGTTAGTTAATTCACCTGTGGCAGATTGGCGCGATGGCATGCAAGCCACAGCCCAAGCTAGATAGTGAAGGAGATGTGAAGGGGACTTGCCAGCAAGGAGAGCTGCTGACCTGGACACTTCCTCATCTTTGGGGCACAGCAAGCCCTCATCTCCATGAAGAAAAGCAGCAGAAAATGCTACAGAAAGCACTCCTATGACAAAATCGAAAGTACAGCTAATCAGGACTTAACTGAACTGTTCAATCTCTGACTAAGGGGTGCGAGGTGATGGAGGGTGGGGAGGGGAAGGAAAAGCACATGAAATCCCTCTGTTTAAGATAGTGAAATATGTCTACTCATCCATAATGCAGCACCATGATGTTCTTGTGTGAACAGAAAATGCCAGGCAATCAAAGGCCATGTGTCTTCTGCTTAGATCCACAGAGTGTCCATGTATTTTTAATCAAGGCTGCATCTCTGGAGTATGTTGATGCTTTCTTGGCCTAAAAGATGCTCCTCCAAATTAGCTCTGCACCAGCTCCGGGCTGTTGTTGTTACCTTTGGCCATGCCAGGAGACAGGAAGTTGGCAGATTCCCTCGTAATGCATTACTGTAAAGCTCATGTGAACTGGACTTCAAGGATAGTGAACACTGAGCAACCCATTAAGGCTGAGGAAATGGGTTTATGAGTCACCGAAGTCTTCACTCCCCAGCAGATCTCGCTGCTTGTACTCTATCCTCACAGCCTAAAATTCATTCTCCACACAGCACTCAGAGTGATCTGCTAAAAAATGAAAATCCAATTTTTTCATTCCTTCACTCAAAACTCTCCAGTAGAGGGTTTTTAAAAATAAGAACCAGACCCTTTGCTATGGTCTACACAGTTCCGCATGATTGACGTTCCCATCCCTATTTCATGTCACATTCTACTTACCTACATTCCTGATGCTCCAATCACATGACCCTTATTTCTGTTTCTAAGCACTTATTATTCGCTCTTGAATGTGTTTACTCAAAAAATGTTTGAGCACCAGTTGTGTTCCAGGAACTCTCCTAAGTGTTGGGGATATACCAGTGGACAGAACAGGTAATCTCTCTGGCCTCTTGAAATTTATGTTCCAGTCAGAGAAGATAGACAACAATAAAGAAGATGAAAATGTAAAGTATATAGCATTTAGAAAGTGATAAATCCTTTACATCAAAGAAAAAGAAAGTAGAGCAGTATAAATGAGTTCAAGATTAAGCAGCAGGAGAACTAGGTTGTGACACTAAACAGAGTGGTCGGGGCAGATGTCTCACTTTAAAGCATTTCCTCTTACTGCTCCCTCTCCTAGGACACCCTTCACCCAGATATTTGCATGGCTTTTTCAGAACTCAGGTCTCAGCTCAAACGTCACCTCTCAGAGAGACCTTTTATGATCCCTCAGTGTGAAGAGGCTACTTCTAGTCACTCTGTCTCACCACCTTCTGTGATAGAACTATCTGAGGTTACATTTTTCATTTATTCATTTATTTTGTCTGCAACTCATGGGCTGTAAATTCCATGAAACCAGTGTCTTTATCACTTCACTGTCATGTCTCCTGTGTCTAGAGTAGTGCCTAGCATATAGTCGATACTCAACAAACATACGTTTGAATAAAGGAATGAAGGAATGGGTGACAATATCAACATATTAAGTAGACTATTAGGGCAAGGGAGATAAGTAATAGTTGGCATTGAGAAATCGTTAACAGACATTATCATCTTGTCCTTGGCATTTGGTCAAGCAACACAATCCAGGAAATAGAACAGGACAATACTGTCAAGAGACTAAGTAAAATGACTAAATCTCATACAAAATATACGTCCTTTGTATATCTCAATTCTGTCCATCTTCATTCTCTGCCACCACTCTGGTCCATATAACATCATCTCTTATTTCATTGCTTGCGCTCTTGCTGTCATACAAAATATTTTTTCAAAGTCCCGGAAGGATGAGCCTTTAAAAATGTGTATTTGACTATGTCTTTCATGGTTTAAATCCTTCAATTACTCCCTTTTGACCATAGGATCGGGTCTAAAACCTTAAAGTGGCTCCCAGAGACTTTAAGGGCTGGCCGCTGTCTGCTTCTCTAGTTTTACCTCTCAGTACTCCTTACCAGCTCTCTGGTCTGTCCAGACTGATCTTTTTTTTTTTTTTTTTTTTTTTGCGGTACGCGGGCCTCTCACTGCTGTGGCCTCTCCCGTTGGGGAGCACAGGCTCCGGACGCGCAGGCCCAG
>NW_006775143.1:234907-263576 GCF_000442215.2 Lipotes vexillifer | reverse complement strand
CCCGCGTCTCCTGCATCGGCAGGCGGACTCTCAAGCACTGCGCCACCAGGGAAGCCCCAGACTGATCTTTTTTAAGTTTCCTGAATTCCCAAATCTACTCTCTTCCCTTTAGACCACTAGGAGATGATTTCTCTGTTTGGCGATGTCTTCTCTGCTCTCTATGTCTGGCTAAGTCATAGCCACTATTTAAATCTCTGCTTCAGCTTCATACCCTCTGGCAAGGACTCTCTGATCCCTAAGTCTGGACTAGGTAACTCTTCTCTGTGGCCTCATAACATCTTGCACTTGCCCATCACATTACTTCCCGCGTAGTGAATTGCAATTGTTTAATTAATTGTTTAATTTCTTTCCCACTAGACTTAAGCAATAACAGGGCAAAAATAATTTCTATCTCCTTCATTCTTGTACTTCAGACATTTCACCTGAGGTCTGGCTCATAGTCGTTGCTCAAAATATATTTGTTGAATGATTGGATAAAATGTAGAGTCAATTAAAATAGTAAGAGTTTATTTCCAGACAGAATGGTGGGTATTATTTCTCATGCCAAAGCTCTTCTCCTGGGTCTTGCTATTCTGTGGCAACACAGCTGAAAGCTGGGATGAGATATGGCAGAAAGTTGAGGGCACATAGCTTATCTCTGGATCCCGATGTCATAGAGTATAATCAGCTCCTTCTGTTCAACCTCTGCTGGTAGCCTCAGGCACCAAGGAATTGATCTACCAAGTCAAGAATTCTGACTCATGCTTGAACAATTGAGCATAGTGGCTTCTGCAGAGTAGGAGAGTCTGATGTCTTGCTTACCATAGTGAAAGGACCTTAAGGTTAGTGGCTTTGTCTGTGTCTGAAGACAAACTGAAGTGGCTATAGAAATAAAGGATGCAAACACGGAGTGGAGTCTTTGAAAGCACATCCTCCAAGAATCTCATTTCTCTGATGAAGAAAGCCAAGAACTCTGATGGTTAAGTAATATCCTCTCTGTTCTAGGATTGAATTCTTGACTTTTCCTTACATTCTATGATTTCTTTCATCTTTTTTAATTCAATTAAACTCAACATATTTTGAGAGGTTTTAATTTTTTTCTTAACCGTGTGCCAGATATTATCACTACGCTCGCCACCCGCCTTCCCCACCCAATGAAGGCCGCAGGTCAGTTGTTTTGTGACATTAGAAAAAGTGCTTTTTCTGTTTCATTTTGCATCCTCTAAGTACAAATCTTCTTTCGTGGTTCATCTTGCATCCCAGCTAGACTCAGAAACCTACCCTCTTTAGTCAAATCATTTGACTAATTCACTTGAACTAAAGATTTGGTGAGCAACACATATTTTATTAAAAATATCATAGGAAAAAAATGGACAGGGAAGAGATTACATCCCACATCTCTAAGCAAACAACTTAGCAATACCCTCATGTAAAGATATAACTTCTATAAAATCCCTTACCCCTTTTATCACTAGGGTTTCTTTTTCCTCCTCTTAATGCATGTAAAGATTGTTCTAACTGACTTAGAGCTCTTCTCTCGAGTATTTTTCCCTAAGCGTTTAAAATTATCCTTTTCTTTATGAGACATCATAATCCAGCTCTGAACTAGCTCCTACTTCCAACAGTGGTTGCCCAAAATTATCACAGTTGTTCAGCTAAACAAGGGGTCTTCCAACTAGCAGAACCACCATCCTCAGAAAATATATCTTGTACACATTGCAACTTTATACTTGGTCAGCAAATCCCAAAGAGTCAAATCATTACTAATCTAAGTTTGGAACATCTGAATCTTCATTTATAAAATACACAGAAAGATTCTGACCTCATGGAATTTTTATGAGAATCACATGAAATAACTATGAAAACTAGTAGAAGCTCAGTGCGTACTGGTCTCTTTCTCCTCAAGCAACCGGACTTGGTGATTCATTTATTCCACTACTTCTTACTGTGTTAGTGGTTCGGAGGCCTTTCAGCCACTTAAAGCTCATTGTTATCCCTCAAATTAACACAAGAGCACAAAATAGTTCAGAAAAATACCGCCGAAAAAGCATATGTAATTGTTGTTTATTCTTGATGGAGAAATGACTGTTATGACACAGATCTAGAAAGAAAGTGTGTGTGTTTATGTGTGTGTGTGTGTTCCAGAGAATTTACAAGTGCTAAAACTCCTCTATCAAACTCTGTGTTATGTTCTAAAATGTTACTATTGTAACATTCCTTTGTTCATAGCCTTATTTGACACTGAGTAGGCTACCACGCCAACTGTCACTGGGGGACAGAAGCATTATGTGTTTTTACTTTGATGCAAAACTTTGTCTCTATCTAGAAATGTCACAGTTTGAAAGTCCTGAAGCAGAGAAACTTCTGTATTTAAAATCTAATTTATATTCTTAGCAGATCTTGGGAACAGTCATGCTCATCGCAGTAGCTCTCTTGGCATGGTTGATCCGTGCCATTGACTGGAGCCATGGATGCCATCTAACTACCAAGGATTAGTAACTTCTTAAGCCTCCTGGTTCCAACAGTTCAAGAGAGGCAGAGTCTCCTAGGCTTCTTCCCATGGAATGGTTGACAGAAACATCCATGTGGGTGAAAAATGCATTCATCTACAACACAGATGGAACAGCCTATATTAAAAGAAACCGCCAGACACCAAACCTTTGGCCTGCAGTTATGGTTATTGAATTATTCTTTTTCACTTCCTAAGATTCCAGTACTGTTCAAGTAATATGTACTCTTTAAAGCGCTGTAGAAATTACAGAGATGAATAACAACTAACTAAATAGTTATATCATGCATATTATATCCGTTAATCTTCACAGCAACTTCAGAAGATAGACATTTATTTTTATTTTATAAAAGGCAAAATCAAGGCTCAGCAAGGTTAAGAAACTTGCCTAGGATTAGCAAGTTAGTACTAAAGTTACATTTCAAAAGCAAGTATGTCTGCGCCAAAGGGTTAAAGCATGGTCACAAATGAGCTTTACATACATTTTCCCCTTTAATCTTACAAAACCCCTAACTGTTCTGTCTCCATTTCATAGATGAGAAACATGAGGCTCAGGGAAACTTTGTACTTGTTCAGAGAGATCGTACAAATGTTCTACGAGAAGAGCCCATGAAGTTCTCTTGGATTATGGGGGTCATCAAGGGGATAGAGTTATGTTTAGTAAGATGCCCTAAAGATTTCATAATATCTGGGGAAAAACTGGTAGATGTTGAAGAAGAGAAAAGTTTATCAAAGAGGAAAATAGTTACGGTAGCATGGAGACGAATTCTGCTTCTATTTTGGGTGGCAAACCTACATTTTCTGTTGAGTTATGTAAGAGAAAGCTTGTGTTTTTGTTCAAAGGGCAAGCTTGAGGAAAAGCTCAGGACACTGCCTGCATTCTAAGTGGCCCTGGTGGTGGAGGGAATGGGCCCTGTTCCAAATTGATTAGTTCTGCTACCTTCTCATTATTGTTCCGCCTGAAGTTTGGCATGCGAGCAAGGTCATTCCACGCATGGGTCTGGGTTACTTAACTGATTGTGCTACAGGCTCCCTCCCCTCCATGCCACCACCCCTACTGCAGCATGCCACCTGCACTAGAGAAAATTAAAAATCAGCCCATACATTTTACATGAGTTCCCAAGACTGATGAGAAATTAATGTTATGTTGTCTTTTGTTAAAGATACAGCTGTTTTGTAAGATGTTCACCCAATTCAGTAATAGGAAACCTTCCTCAGATTCCTCCATGGAACCTAGACTTCAGGATGGGAAGAAGAAATGCGTATTGACTCAGAATGTGTATGAGCAAGTTTTCTTCTTGTAGTTCACCTTACAAAGAAATTTCAGGGTTACATATTAGGTTGCTGCCCTCCCCAAACTTTCAGGTGCCTTATTAATTTTTTATTCCCGTGATTCCTCTTAGGTTGTTCTCTTAGCCTGGAATGGCATCTTCTCATAGTCTCACGTGTAAACGCTTCCAGTTTTTCAAGGTTGACCTCAAAGTTTTCAATTTTCACAAAGCCATTTCATACCCTCAAATCATATGATTGCTCTTTTGTCAAATCTTCAGTAATTCTTAGAAAAGTTCTTATCCCCTCTGCCCTTCCCTCCCCTACCAATGATATGAGAATAATTACAGCTATATTTTAGGGTTGATTTAAAACTTGGAGATAATATTAAGAAACTTAACAGAGTATTTGAAAAATAATAACAGGTACTACTTGGTTTGTTATTACTACTACTAACGAGCAAATACAATGTCTAAAGTTCTTTGCCTGGAATTCACAACCCTTCATAGTCAAGTTCCAATCTTTGTTTCTAGTCTTATATCCTGGTACTTTCTCCAGGGTACCACTATTCTTACCCCTCCAAAATTCTTTTATTTATTTATTTATTTTAATTAATTTATTTATTTATTTATGGCCATGCAGCTTACAGGACCTTAGTTCCCCAAACAGGTATGGAACCCAAGTCCCTGGCAGTGAAAATGCCAAGTCCTAACCACTGGAACACCCGGGAATTCCTTATTTTTTTTAGTGAAGTATAATTGATTTACAATGTGCCAATCTTTGCTATACAGCAAAGTGATTCAGTTATACATATATATGTAGTCTTTTTAAAAATATTCTTTTCCATTATGGTTTATCCCAGGAGATTGGACATAGTTCCCTGTGCTATACAGTAGGACCTTGTTGTTTATCCATTCTGAATGTAATAGTTTGCATCTGCCAACCCCAAACTCCCAGTGCATCCCTCTCCCTCCCCCACTTCTCCTTGGCAACCACAAATCTGATCTCTATCTCTGCAAGTCTATTTCTGTTTTGTAGATAGGCTCATTTGTGCCATATTTTAGATTCCACATATAAGTGGTATCATATGGTATTTGTCTTTCTCTTTCTGACTTACTTTACTTAGTATGATAATCTCTAGTTGCATCCATGTTGCTGTGAATGACATTATTTTGTTTCTTTATGGCTGAGTAGTATTCCACTGTATGTATGTGTCACATCTTCTTTATCCATTCATCTGTCAATGGACATTTAGGTTGCTTCCATGTTTCGGCTATTGTGCATAGTGCTGCTATGAGCATACGGATGCATGTATCTTTTTGAATTATAGTTTTGTCTGGGTATATGCCCACAAGTGGGATTGCTGGGTCATATGGCAACTCTATTTTTAGTTTTCCGAGGAACCTCCATACTGTTTTCCACAGTGGCTGCAGCAACTTACATTCCCACAAGCAGTATAGGGCCCCCCCACAATTCCTTATTAAACTAAACTCCTCGCTCTTGTGTGAACTTTATGCATATTCATTATTGAGGGCCTCCATGGTTGTTATTCTGTTCACTTTGTTTCCTTCTGTACTAGAACTTATCCAAGATCATATGGTTTACAAATCACATAGACAATAAGTAGCAGAGTCAAAATTTAGATCCAGTTTCCCATACCCATATGCTCAGTCAGGCTTCCAAAATATGCCAAGTAATTGTTAAGAAGTGATTTGTACCGCAAAAAAAAAAAAAAAAAAAAAAAAAAAAAAAAAAAAAAAAAAAAAAAAAAAAAAAAAAAAAAAAAAAAAAAAAAAAAAAAAAAAAAAAAAGAAGTGATTTGATTGGTTATGAACATGAGCTTTGAATTTAGACAAACATGGATTTGAATGTTAGCTGACTGGCTGCACAGTTGCAAGTAAGTTCCTTCGGGTCTCTTAGCATAAGCAGTGATCTTTATAAAAGGATAATAATATGAATTATCTTGAAATTATTATTATATCTTAATGTACAAAATTCATGTTCAAAAATGATATTCATAAGTTCACATTGCAAATTATATTCATTATATAACCTATGTAATATATATATATATAACACATACACATGCACATATGTGTATTTATATAAGCTGATCCCCATTATAACTTTAAGATGCATGTGTGTCTATATATTGGAGAGGAAAGAACAGAGTGAATTCCTGATATTTACTAGCTTGTAATAAATCATCTCTAAATAATTGAGAAACTTGGACCAACCTCTGCTACCCAATGGTCAATGACTCACTTATCCTCTGTGAGAGAGTCTTAGAATAAAGGTTCTTACAAGAAGCCAGAAGTTCCTGGAGGAGAGACTCCTCTACATGGGAAAGCAGGGAGAGTTCGGGGACACAGCCTTTCTCTTAAAACGAGGAGGATGATGCTGTTCAGTAAGCAACTGATTAAGTGGTACTTATTATTAGTCCATAGCTGCTATGGGTAAGTTTTGACTGACCAGCACTGAAATATAATTAGTGATACTAAATATATCTACATGATGAGTATGCATTTTTTTTTCTTTTGTATATAAAGGCACAAATAAACCTTTCAATGAAAATCAGCTCCTGTTTAGGGATGCAGTTACCCCATCCCTGTGGAAGGCCCAACATCACCAAATTTTGCTGACTTGGCTTCAGTAAATTTTAATTCAACAAATAGCCTGGTTGAACAGATGCATTCACAAGTCCCAGACCATGCAACACTCAATCTGTTTAACGGAAATGTTGTTCTAGTTCCATATTTGTGCTTTCTGCTGGAACTGAATTTGTGTCCTTCTGTCTCCGTGGAGCATAAATGTTAGGGGATGTCAGGAAACGAGCCAGATCTAAAAGGGACAAGGGGTGAAGTGGCGGCTGGGAGATCACAGAAGCCAGAGTGTTGGAAAGATACAGAGAAAGATGACTCAGATTATTTCATCATATAAAAAGGAGTAACAGCATTCCCTTTGTGAACCATCACAGCTGGTTTCCACTTAAAAGCAATACGAATTTAGCAAACAATTTTGAGGGCCTACTGAGATTGTTAAATAAGGTATTGTCTATATGGGCACGTATTTTCCCTGTGCATGTGTACATTTGGATCAAGAGATAAATATTAGGGAGAAAAAACTTCAATTAAAAATGTATATCGGGTGACTTCATTAAGCTAGTCGTCATTCTAAGGGCTTGGAATACACCTCTCTCTCTCTCTCTTTCTCCCTCTCCTAAGCTTTCATGCATGTGCTTCTCTCTGACTAAAATTCTGTTCCCTGTCTTCTCTATCAGATGAATCCCTATTCATGACCAGATTCTTCTTAGAATATATTTCATCAGGGAAGTTCTCCTGACTCCTAAACTAACAATTGGTCCCTTTTTATATGCTGCCGTCTAACCAACACAGAGTTGTTTAACACCTACGTTGCAAGCTCTAAAGCCAGATTCCCATAGTTTAAATTTCACTTCACTACTAGTATTGTGCAAGTTAATTCAGTTGTCCCATTTGTAAAACAGAAATAGTACTAATGCCTGACCCCCTGAAGGAGGTATTATGTATTTGAGAAAGAAATTAGGCAATTTATTTAACAAGCTGAAACCAGGTTTCAGCTCTTCATTCTCTTCAACCAGCTTTGTTTTCAAGCTGAAATAGGAAGGAAAAGAAACTATGAAAATCTAAGACTCCAAACTAAGAGACTGGATTTTATCTGGTAAGAATGGAGAAATGTTGAAGGTTTTAAAGAGGAGAGACAGGATCAGATTTGAATTTTAGAAAGAAGAAGGAAAAAAAAAGAAATACAGGTTGAGAGTGAAATAGGGGATGAACTCTTTAAAATATGTTCAGTATAGCCAAGCAATTCATTTTTAAGCAATCACATTTAATCACCATTCCCCAAAACTAAGAGCTCATTTAATTCTGCAAACATTTAGGGAATGTTCACTAACTGTGAGATGCTGTGCTGGGAGCTGAGAATTCAGAGAGACAGTTTGCATACTATGAAATAATCTAGTCTAGTAGTTAAGAGCATTGGATTTACAACCAGGTAGACCTAGGCTCACCATCAAGCACTATGCCTTCCCATCTGAGCAAGGTTCTTAAATTATCTAAGCCTCAGTTTCTTCAAAATTAACGAGATTAATTAACAAGATTAAATGAGAGACTGTATACAAATCACTTAAAAACTCTTAGGGTGTGGTATGTGTTCAATTAATGCTAGTTATCATTATTACAATTATCATTGTTGATATTATTTTATAACAGTGCTAAATGACTACTTCCTCCAGTGCCAAGGTGCTCACAGTCTGAATATAGAAAGCAGATATGAAGGCATATAAATTACATTGTACTTGAGTTACCGTGCTATTAAAAACAGCAAATAGTTACTGAGTCTATACCATTTGTCACGTATTTTTCTAAGTGTTTTCCATGTATAATAACATTTAATTCTTATAAAAATCCTAGGAGGGGGCTTCCCTGGTGGCGCAGTGCTTGAGAGTCCGCCTGCCGATGCAGGGGACGCGGGTTCGTGCCCCGGTCCGGGAAGATCCCACATGCCGCGGAGCGGCTGGGCCCGTGAGCCATGGCCGCTGAGCCTGCGCGTCCGGAGCCTGTGCTCCACAAATGGGAGAGGCCACAACAGTGAGAGGCCCGCATAACGCAAGAAAAAAAAAAAAAAAAAAATTTAAAAAAAAAAAAAAAAAAAAAAAATCCTAGGAGGCCGATAATACAATGCCAAATGGTCTATAGACGAGGAAATGCAGGAGCACAGGATAAATAATGTGTCCAAGGCCACACAGATGGTGACTGGCAGAGTTGTATGTGAGCTGAGCTAGCCATGCTCTAAACCACTAGTTGACTCTGCCTCTCTGACAAACAGGGTGAGATCATTTTAAAATCATGGGAGGTTTTCAAAAGGACGCAACATCTCTGTGGGACCCTGACAGATGAGCTTCTCACTTTGTTTCCAGGAAAGCCTCAATTTAAACCGTTCTAGATAGAAGGCTACACCCAACTTTATCCAGAGCTAGAATGCCTTTTTCAAGAATCCGTTACACATTATAACAATAACCATCATTGCTACCAAAACCTTCTATATCTGTACTAAATATTTATGTTGGAATTAGGGCCAAAAGAAGTGAATAACATCCTCCACCAGTAGTGTAAAGGTAAGTTCTAGCTGTCTGTGCAAGCAAAGGAACCCCTCCTCACCAAGAGTGCTGCTCCTAAGAACAGGGTTTCTGCTGATTCATTAATGGAGGGAGTGGAATAATTTGAGGGTGATATTAATCTCTCCTTCCATTTATCCATAGGAATTTTCCTTGTTGTTCTGAACAGTCAGCAAGCAGCAACAATGGCAACAATGTTAATATTATTACTGAAAACAATGGTGGTTGTTAATATAAATATAGCAGTTGACACAACTAGTATCTCGTAAATCTCTTAAAGACATTCAAAGAGAGAAAGCCTCTATGAGTATATAAAATTGATCATAACCTTTTGAGGACATTGAGGCATGGGATGATTTAATAGTGTATTCAAGATCACATAACTACAAATGCCACCCTCATGGTCATGGCCAGAGAAACCATTACTCAGTTCATAGCTGTGGTTATAGATCTGTCTCAGTATCCTCATTTTAGATTATGCCTTGTGACAGGATGTACAAATTAACACTTTTATTTGCCAAATCTCACTGCCCCCCTGAGTCCAAGTTTGGGGTGGGAGTAGAGAGACATTTTCTAGCTAGTGACCAAATCCCACAGTCTCCCCTTGAATAGAGAGTCTCTGCATTCCAACAGAGTGGACAATATGTACACAATTTTCTCAGTCTGGTGACCCTCTAAATTGAGTGTCCTTGGCTGATACATTGAACCAAAAACAAAAAAATCAAGAGAAAAGGAATCTTTCTGAATATTCTTTAACAACATAGGGTGTTGTGGTCATTAAGGGCTTCCCTGGTGGCGCAGTGGTTAAGAGTCCGCCTGCCGATGCAGGGGACGCGGGTTCGTGCCCCGGTCCGGGAAGATCCCACATGCCGCGGAGCGGCTGGGCCCGTGTGCCACGGCCGCTGGGCCTGCGCGTCCAGAGCCTGTGCTCCGCGGCGGGAGAGGCCACAACAGTGAGAGGCCTGTGTACCACAAAAAAAATAATTTAATTAAATTAGAAAAAGAAAACAAAAAACATATTCATTTAGATATTTCTAAATATCACTAGATATTTCTTCTGATTCTTCTTCTGAGAGTCGCATCTTAGTGCTTCTTTGCTTCCATAAAGTTGAACATGTCATGGAATGTGCCAATGGAATGTGAACAAAAGCATTCTGTATTTTCCCTGCATGGAAGCTTTTACAAGATGGTCCATCTTTTGTTATGGTCTCTTCCCATTTCTGCAGTGACAGTAGAAACCTGTGTCCAGGTGGCATCTGCTACCATCTGGGCCTTGAGAGACCACAATGTAGAGAGCCCCTGTTGATTCACATTGTACTTTTGTTAGGACATTGAGAGCTTAGGGTTATCATCATCATCATTATGTAATGTGATTTGGTAAGTGATGTAAGTGCTTTTGATAACATTTGGCAAGATACTAAGTAGAAGGGAATAGAAAGAGTCAAGAAGTTCAGGTACTTGTAGGATTAAAAGCGGAAACTTTTTCAACAAAATTTATAAAAAGATATCATTGAGAACGTCACTGAATATAACAAAGGCCAGAGAAAACTTAGACTTGCAGCAAATGAAAGAAATGGCTGTCACAACCACTGTTAAAATCTCTGAGTCGATTAAGGTGTTCCAGAGGAAAGGTGTAATTAAAAGCTCGATAGCCAGTAAATGCATTCAATTGCACAAAATGGCTCAGAGAAAAAAAAGACCACAGTCTTAGCTTGCCTGTGGAAGCTGAAGTTGTAATTCAGGTTGCAGGGGGTAGAGGGAGAGGAGGCAAGCAAACAAAGACAGCAAATCAAAGAAATATATCCAGAAAGGAACAGTGAGAGTGGTATTGGCACACAGACATGTCTGAGTCAAAGAGATATAAAGGCTATTAACATTTTCAGTGAGTGGCACTACAAACACATTACAAATAATTTATGACTGTTTGAGATTTAAAATAACACTGGGGGTCTCAAACCCCTAAGCAGGAAAGAAGCTGAGAAAGATGCCCAGCCACCGAATAGGGCCTATTCTCCAATGCCCACTTTCTGATGTGGCCAAAGGAGGTTAATGGAAATGGAAGAATCTCATTTCCATTAGCAGGAAATGAACCATGAGAGGACCATGGACCACAGAAAACAAAGGAAGAGGGGCCCCACCCAGGGAGAAGAATAGGACGCTAATCTGGGAACATCATCTACCTTCAGAGGAGAATTTATCACATCTCTCCAGCAGATTTCAGAAGTGCCATAGAACAACTATTGTGTCCCACTTATAATTGGAAGCATTTATTGTGGTAATTCTGTGCATGTTCTCCTGTTGTACATACGGGCTGATAACATGTCTTTTTAATTCAGTTTTTTAGTTCAGATCTCTGGATCGAAAGGAACTATCTCTGGACTTGATGAAGAAGCAGCAGGGAACCACTCAGTTATCTGCACTTCAAGCTGATCACAGTGAGTGGATGAGTTGTCCTGAGTTCTTGAGTTGAGCTCTTGAGTTACCTCTCTTGGTGGTTTGGGAATGAATATGTTTTTTGTTTTCTTTTTTTAATTTAATTTAATTTATATTTGTATACAGCAGGTTCTTATTAGTCATCAATTTTATAGGCATCAGAGATATCTCACACCGGTCAGAATGGCCATCATCAAAAAATCTAGAAACAATAAATGCTGGAGTGGGTGTGGAGAAAAGGTAACACTCTTGCACTGTTAGTGGGAATGTAAATTGATACAGCCACTATGGAGAACAGCATGGAGGTTCCTTAAAAAACTAAAAATAGAGCTACCATATGACCCAGCAATCCCACTGATGGGCATATACCCTGAGAAAACCATAATTCAAAATGAGTCATGTACCACAATGTTCACTGCAGCTCTATTTACAATAGCCAGGACATGGAAGCAACCTAAGTGTCCATCAACAGGTGAATGGATAAAGAAGATGTGGCACATATATACAATGGAATATTACTCAACCATAAAAGGAAACAAAATTGAGTTATTTGTAGTGAGGTGGATGGACCTAGAGTCTGTCATACAGAGTGAAGTAAGTCAGAAAGAGAAAAACGAATACCATATGCTAACACATATACATGGAATCTTAAAAAAATGGTCATGAAGAACGTAGGGGTAAGACGGGAATAAAGCCACAGACCTACTAGAGAATGGACTTGAGGATATGGGGAGGGGGGAGGGTAAGCTGGGACGAAGTGAGAGAGTGGAATAGACATATATACACTACCAAATGTAAAATAGATAGCTAGTGGGAACCAGCTGCATAGCACAGGGAGATCATTTCGATGGTTTGTGACCACCTAGAGGGGTGGGATAGGGAGGGTGGGAGGGAGGGAGACGCAAGAGGGAAGAGATATGGGAACATATGTATATATATAACTGATTCACTTTGTTATAAAGGAGAAACTAACACACCATTGTAAAGCAATTATAGTCCACTAAAGATGTTAAAAAAATTTTATAGACATCAGTGTGTACATGTCAATCCTGATCGCCCAATTCAGCACACCACCATCCCCACCCCACCGCGACTTTCCCCCCTTGGTGTCCATATGTTTGTACTCTACATCCCTCAACTTCTGCCCTGCAAACCGGTTCATCTGTACCATTTTTCTAGGTTCCATGTACATGCGGTAATATACGATATTTGTTTTTCTCTTTCTGACTTACTTCACTCTGGATAACAGTCTTTAGATCCATCCACGTCTCAACAAATGACTCAATTTCGTTCCTTCTTATGGCTGAGTAATATTCCGTTGTATATATGTACCGCGATTTCTTTATCCATTCATCTGTCGATGGGCATTTAGGTTGCTTCCAGGACCTGCCTGTTGTAAATAGTGCTGCAATGAACATTGGGGTGCGTGTGTCTTTTTGAATTACGGTTTTCTCTGGGTATATGCCCATCAGTGGGATTGCTGGATCATATGGTAATTCTATTTTTAGTTTTTTAAGGAACCTCCATGCTGTTCTCCATAGTGATTGTATCAATTTACATTCCCACCAGCAGTGCAAGAGGGTTCCCTTATCTCCACACCCTCCCAAGCATTTGTTATTTGTAGATTTTCTGATAATGCCCATTCTAACTGGTGTGATGTGATACCTCACTGTAGTTTTGCTTTGCATTTCTCTAATAATTAGTGATGTTGAGCAGCTTTTCATGTGCTTCCTGGCCATCTGTATGTCTTCTTTGGAGAAATGTCTATTTAGGTCTTCTGCCCATTTTTGGATTGGGTTGTTTGTTTCTTTAATATTGAGCTGCATGAGCTGTTTATATATCTTGGAGATTAATCCTTTGTCTGTTGATTCATTTGCAAATATTTTCTCCCATTCTGAGGGCTGTCTTTTGGTCTTGTTTATGGTTTCCTTTGCTGTGCAAAAGCTTTGAAGTTTCATTAGGTCTCATTTGTTTATTTTTGGTTTTATTTCCATTACTCTAGGAGGTGGGTCAAAAAAGATCTTGCTGTGATTTATGTCATAGAGTGTTCTTTCTATGTTTCCTCCAAGAGTTTTATGGTTTTATAGTGTCCGGTCTTACATTTAAGTCTCAAATCCATTTTGAGTTTATTTTTGTGTATGGTGTTAGGGAGTCTTCCAATTTCATTCTTTTACATGTAGCTGTCCAGTTTTCCCAGCACCACTTATTGAAGAGACTGTCTTTTCTCCACTGTATATCCTTGACTCCTTTGGCGTAGATTAGTTGACCATAAGTTCATGGGTTTATCTCTGGGCTTTCTATCTTGTTCCATTGATCTGTGTTTCTCTTTTTGTGCCAGTACCATATTGTCCTGATTACTGTAGCTTTATAGTATACTCTGAAGTCAGGGAGTCTAATTCCTCCAGCTTTGTTTTTTTCCCTCAAGACTGCTTTGGCTATATGGGGTCTTTTGTGTCTCCATACAGATTTTAAGATTTTTTGTTCTAGTTCCATAAAAAATGCCATTGGTAATTTGATAGGGATTGCATTGAATCTGTAGATTGCTTTGGATAGTATAGTCATTTTCACAATATTCTTTCTTCCAATCCAAGAACATTGTATATCTCTCCATCTGTTGGTATCATCTTTAATTTCTTTCATCAGTGTCTTATAGTTTTCTGCATGCAGGTCTCTTGTCTCCCTAGGTAGGTTTATTCCTAGGTATTTTATTCTTTTTGTTGCAGTGGTAAATGGGAGTGTTTCCTTAATTTCTTCTCCAGATTTTTCATCATTAGTGTATAGGAATGCATGAGATTTCCGTGCATTAATTTTGTATCCTTCAACTTTACCACATTCATTGATTAGCTCTACTAGTTTTCTGGTGGCATTTTTAGGATTCTCTATGTATAGTATCATGTCATCTGCAAACAGTGACAGTTTTACTTCTTCTTTTCCAATTTGTATTCCTTTTATTTCTTTTTCTTCTCTGATTGCTGTGGCTAGGACTTCCAAAACTACGTTGAATAAGAGTGGTGTGAGTGGGCATCCTTGGCTTGTTCCTGATCTTAGAGGAAATGCTTTCAGTTTTTCACCATTGAGAATGATGTTTGCTGTGGGTTTGTCATATATGGCCTTTATTATGTTGAGGTAGTTTCCCTCTATGCCCACTTTCTGGAGAGTTTTTATCATAAATGGGTGTTGAATTTTGTCAAAAGCTTTTTCTGCATCTATTGAGATGATCATATGGTTTTTATTCTTCAATTTGTTAATATGGTGTATCACATTGATTGATTTGCGTATATTGAAGAATCCTTGCATCCCTGGGGTAAACCGCACTTGATCATGGTGTATGATCCTTTTAATGTGGTGTTGGATTCTGTTTGCTAGTATTTTGTTGAGGATTTTTGCATCTGTATTCATCAGTGATATTGGTCTGTAATTTTCTTTTTTTGTAGTATCTTTGTCTGGTTTTGCTATCAGGGTGATGGTGGCCTCATAGAATGAGTTTGGGAGAATTCCTTCCTCTGCAATTTTTTGGAAGAGCTTGAGAAGGATGGGTGTTAGCTCTCCTCTGAATGTTTGATAGAATTCACCTGTGAAGCCATCTGGTCCTGGACTTCTGTTTGTTGGAAGATTTTTAATCACAGTTTCAATTTCATTACTTGTGATTGATTTGTTCATATTTTCTATTTCTTCCTGGTTCAGTCTTGGAAGGTTATACCTTTCTAAGAATTTGTCCATTTCTTCCAGGTTGTCCATTTTATTGGCATAGAGTTGCTTGCAGTAGTCTCTTAGGATGCTTTGTATTTCTGTGGTGTCTGTTGTAACTTCTCCTTTTTCATTTCTAATTTTATTGATTTGAGTCCTCTCCCTCTTTTACTTGATGAGTCTGGCTAATGGTTTATCAATTTTGTTTATGTTCTCAAAGAACCAGCTTTGAGTTTTATTGATCTTTGCTATTGTTTTCTTTGTTTCTATTTCATTTATTTCTGCTCTGATCTTTATGATTTCTTTCCTTCTGCTAACTTTGGGTTTTCTTTGTTCTTCTTTCTCTAGTTACTTTCAGTGTAAGGTTAGATTGTTTATTTGAGATTTTTCTTGTGTCTTGAGGTAGGCTTGTATAGCTATAAACTTCCCTCTTAGAACTGCTTTTGCTGCATCCCATATGTTTTGGAGCGCCGTGTTTTCATTGACTTGTCTCTAGGTATTTTTTGATTTCCTCTTTGATTTCTTCAGTAATCTCCTGTTTATTTAGTAACATATATGTTAGCCTCCATGTGTTTGTGTTTTTTACGTTTTTTCTCCTGTAATTCATTTCTAATCTCATAGCGTTGTGGTCAGACAAGATGCTTGATATGATTTCAATTTTCTTAAATGTACTGAGGCTTGATTTGTGACCCAAGATGTGATCTATCCTAGAGAATGTTCCATGTTCACTTGAGAAGAAAGTGTAATCTGCTATTTTTGGATGGAATGTCCTATAAATATCAATTAAACCTATCTGGTCTCTTGTGTCATTTAAGGCTTCTGTTTCCTTATTTATTTTCACTTTGAATGATCTGTCCATTGGTGTAAGTGAGGTGTTAAAGTCCCCCACTGTTATTGTGTTACTGTTGATTTCCTTTTTTATAGCTGTTAGCAGTTGCCTCATGTATTGAGGTGCTCCTATTTTGGGTGCATATATATTTATAATTGTTATATCTTCTTCTTGGATTGATCCCTTGATCATTATGTAGTGTCCTCCCTTGTCTCTTGTAACATTCTTTATTTTAAAGTCTATTTTATGTGATATGAGTATTGCTACTCCAGCTTTCTTTTCATTTCCATTTGCATGGAATATCTTTTTCCATCCCCTCACTTTCAGTCTGTATGTGTCCCTAGGTCTGAAGTGAGTCTCCTGTAGACAGCTTATATATGGGTCTTGTTTTTGTATCCATTCAGCAAGCCTGTGTCTTTTGGTTGGAGCATTTAATCCATTCACGTTTAAGGTAATTATGGATATGTATGTTCCTATTACCATTTTCCTAATTGTTTTGGGTTTGTTTTTGTAGGTCTTTTCCTTCTCTTGTGTTTCCTGCCTGGAGAAGTTCCTTTAGCATTTGTTGTAAAGCTAGTTTGGTGGTGCTGAATTCTCTTAGCTTTTGCTTGTCTGTAAAGCTTTTGATTTCTCTGTTGAATCCAATGAGATCCTTGCCGGGTAGAGTAATCTTGTTTGTAGGTTCTTCCCTTTCATCACTTTAAGTATATCATGCCACTCCCTTCTGACTTGTAGAGTTTCTGCTGAGCAATCAGCTGGTAACCTTATGGGAGTTCTCTTGTATGTTATTTGTTGTTTTTCCCTTGCTGCTTTCAGGAATTTTTCTTTGTCTTTAATTTTTCCCAATTTGATTACTATGTGTCTCGGCGTGTTTCTTCTTGGGTTTATCCTGTATGGGACTTGCTGCACTTCCTGGACCCATGTTAGGGAAGTTTTTGACTATAATCTCTTCAAATATTTTCTCTGGTCCTTTCTCTCTCTCTTCTCCCTCTGCTACCCCTATAATGCGAATGTTGTTGTGTTTAGTGTTGTCCCAGAGTTCTGTTAGGCTGTCCTCATTTCTTTTCATTCCTTTTTCTTTATTCTGTTCCGCAGCAGTGAATTCCACCATTCTGTCTTCCAGGTCGCTTATCCGTACTTCTGCTTCAGTTATTCTGCTATTTATTCCTTCTAGTGTAGTTTTCATTTCAGTTATTGTATTGTTCATCTGTGTTTGTTCTTTAATTCTTCTAGGTCTTTGTTAAACATTTCTTTCATCTTCTCGATCTTTGCCTCCATTCTTTTTCCAAGGTCCTGGATCATCTTCACTATCATTATTCTGAATTCTTTTTCTGGAAGGTTGCCTATCTCCACTTCATTTAGTTGTTTTTCTTGGGTTTTATCTTGTTCCTTCACCTGGTACATAGCCCTCTGCCTTTTCATCTTGTCTATCTTTCTGTGAATGTGGTTTTTGTTCCACAGGCTACAGGATTGTAGTTCTTCTTGCTTCTGCTGTCTTCCCTCTGGTGGATGAGGCTGTCTCAGAGGCTTGTGCAAGATTCCTGATGGGAGGGACTGGTGGTGGGTAGAGCTGACTGTTGCTCTGGTGGGCAGAGCTCAGTAAAACTTTAATCTGCTTCTCTGCTGATGGGTGGGGCTGGGTTCCCTCCCTGTTGGTTGTTTGGCCTGAGGCAACCCAACACTGGAGCCTACCTGGGCTCTTTGGTGGGGCTAGTGACAGACTCTGGGAGGGCTTATGCCAAGGAGTACTTCCCAGAACTTCTGCTGCCAGTGGTCTTGTCCTCACGGTGAGCCACAGCCACCCCCTGCCTCTGCAGGAGACCCTCCAACATTAGCAGGTAAGTCCAGTTCAGTCTCCCCTGGGGTCACTGCTCCTTCCCCTGAGTCCCGATGTGCACACTACTTTGTGTGTGCCCTCCAAGAGTGGGGTCTCTGTTTCCCACAGTCCTGTTGAAGTGCTGCAGTCAAATCCCACTAACTTTCAAAGCCTGATTCTCTGGGACTTCCTCCTCCCATTGCAGGACGCCCAGGTTGGGAAGCCTGACATGGGGTTCAGAACCTTCACTCCAGTCGGTGGACTTCTGTGGTATAAGTGTTCTCCAGTCTGTGAGTCACCCACCCAGCAGTTATGGGATTTGATTTTACTGTGATTGTGCCCCTCCTACCATCTCATTGTGGCTTCTCCTGTGTCTTTGGATGTGGGGTATCATTTTTGGTGGGTTCCAGTGTCTTCCTGTCGATGATTGTCCAGCAGCTTGTTGTGATTCTGGTGTTCTCACAAGAGGGAGTGAGAGCACGTCCTTCTACTCCGCCATCTTGGTTCCTCTCTATCGGAATGAATATGTTTTATAAGCAGGAAAAAGAAAGAAACTTTTGCCATTAGAAAAGCAGACTATAGTAGTTATCAAGTCTGTTCAAAAATATTCTTTAAAAAAATTCCAGATTTTCTCCCTTCTTGGCACATGGAAAAATCTTACTTCCCTGCTCCTTTAGGTTAGACATTGTTGGGTAACTGGATTTGACCAAAAAATTGTGAACAGATGTGCTGTGTGTCGTTTTGAGGTGGAAGCATTTAATTACCAGGCCAGCGTCAGACCCTGCAGTGTTGTGGTAATCCCGGAAGCATGTGTAGGGCTGTGTTCTCCATCAGCCAGGCTCTCTAATTGACTATAATGAGCAGAACACCTTGCTGACCTGAGATAGACATGTGGTGTGAAAGGATTTAGTCTCTGTTATTTTCAGACTCTGAAAGTTGGTGGCTGTTCATTGCACACTATAACATACCTACCCTGGTTGATCGTGGCCATGAATCCATGTCTTCTGACTCCACATATCCTTTTCCTACCACTGTAGAATGGTCTTTAAGTTATAAGATAGGGCTTTTCTGGTCGATCAATATTATTTATCATTTGACCCTGAACCGTGGACTAGCAGCTGGCTATTCTCTGAGGTTATGGGCATTCCTATCATGAAGACTAGAATGATTGCAAAACACTTATCCCCTTGCTTGTCACCATGGGCAACTAGCACTGCCCTTCCTCTTGAGTCATTTACGAGTAATAAAAGACGAACCAGAGGCCAAAACTTCAGCAGACTTGCATCCTATCTGGCTCCTCCAAGTCCTATCACTTTGATGAAGTACACACAAATTCACATCATTACTTCTTGGTTTCCTCATCCATTAAGTGAGGTAATGAGAATAGACGTGACCATCCCACTGTGGTGCTGTCCCGAGTACCAACTGCAGTTAGGTATGAACTTAGTCATAAACTCAAGTGTACTCTAGATCTCTTGGGTGAGGGTACATATATTCTCATGCTTCTTGCCATATGCACAACCATATCTGTTGCTCTAAGATTTCATGAAAGGAGAAGTTAGCTCTTCCTCACAAAAAGATGCTATATGAATGCACCCAATAATAAAAATTATTTCATCAAAGCAAGCTAAGATCCTTTCTGGTTTCAGCCTTAATGTAAAGATTCTACAATGACGTGGCATATTTTTTGCCTTTCGCTTAGTCAAGTAAAGATAATTGTGGTTGGTAATTGTTTACTAATTCAGCTTATTGTTATCAAGGACCTGCTATGCACTCGGTCTTGTGCTGGGGATACACAGGGAGGGTCTCTCTAGGAGAGTGACATTTAAGTGAGAGATTATGAGTGAGGAAGTTAACCAAGCAGGGGAGAAAGGAGCATTCCAAGCACAGAGTAGCCTGTGCAAAGCCTATGTATGGTATGCAGCTCTCAACTCCTTTGGGAATTTGAAATAAGGCCAGTGGGGATGATATGGCAGGAACAAGTGTGAAAGCGACTGGGGTGAAGACACAGGGCAGAGACAGTTTATCCCAGACACTGTAAATGTTGACAAAAATTTTTAAAACTGTGTTACGACAATGGGCCATTCAGGAGTTATTGATGCTCTTATAGTGCCCAAGTTCCATTGGTTTGAAAATTATGGAATCTTAGAAATTCAAAGGCTTGTGCCTATACCCTACCCTGCTCGTCATTCAAGAATCTTTTCTATAGCAAACTGGGATCCCCATAAAACTGTTCAGTTACCAGATTTATTGAGGGTCTTCTACATGTCAGACACTGCAAAGAACTGGAGGTATAGATATGCCTTTTAAGTTACAGGGGTCCAGTGGTACCCAATGAGAATAAGAATGTTTAAAAAAGGAAAAGAGGGGCTTCCCTGGTGGCGCAGTGGTTGGGAATCCTCCTGCCGATGCAGGGGACACGGGTTCGTGCCCCGGTCCGGGAGGATCCCACATGCCGCAGAGCGGCTGGGCCCGAGAGCCATGGCCACTGAGGCTGCGCATCTGGAGCCTGTGCTCCGCAACGGGAGAGGCCACGGCAGTGAGAGGCCCGTGTACTGCAAAATAAATAAATGAATAAATAAATAAAAAAGGAAAACAAGAATTCCTGTGTTTGTGCACAGCCCTTAAACAATTATTTTGCTTTCTCTAAGTGGGAGAAAGCAAAATTGTGAATTTTAAAATTCACAAGTTAAAAAATGTGTTTAATAAATAATCCATGGGAGTCAAAGGGATAAATACATTGAGTTCCTTAGAGAATGATAGAAACAGGCTAGATGACAAAATATAAGGAGTAGCCCTCATGACTCTCCTGACAAAATTCCTTTAAAAAGCGTATGAGCAGAAAGAGTGAAATAGGAGAACGGAAAGCTTGCTGCAGTTGCAGATTTTTTTTTTTTTTTTTTTTTTTTTTTTTGCGGTACACGGGCCTCTCACTGCTGTGGCCTCTCCCGTTGCGGAGCGCAGGCTCTGGACGCGCAGGCCCAGCAGCCATGGCCCATGGGCCTAGTCGCTCCGTGGCATGTGGGATCCTCCCAGACTGGGGCACAAACCTGCATCCCCTGCATCGGCAGGTGGACTCCCAACCACTGCGCCACCAGGGAAGCCCCCAGTTGCAGAATTTTAAGGGATTTATTTAACATTCTCTGGGCATAGTTCTAAAATATTCATGATGTTGGACATAATTGTCATTTTATTGTCCACTGTGTGTCAGTGAAATGTCATTTTTTCACTGCAGCTTATATCACTTCTCTGGCAATTGGGAAGTGAAAATGATTATAAACAGAGAAGTCTTAAGTGGTGAAGAATTTGTTTTGTGAATCTTATAGTGAAACTTTGAAATCTGAATGCTGTACTCAGGGAATGACTGAGAACTAAATGGGCACATTTCTCTATACAAAACACAGAGTGGTCCCTTTACAGCCGTCACATTTAAAGGAACATTAAACTAGTGATTAAAGAGTTCAGGAAATATCCCAGTGAGGACTGAATAGCAACGGAATTGCTATTTCCAGTCTAGAAATGACTATTGTCCTGTGTTGTTTTAGAAGACCCCATTAGTATCAATGGGTGGAAGTTGCAAGGAAGCTGATTCTGTTCCAACTCAAAGAGAAACATCCTGTAGAATTCAACTTTCCACTAGAAATTGTTAGGAATTGGTGGTATGTTAGCAGAGAGATGCTGTAAAAGAGCTTTATACACAGTGCAGGACAGAAGACGAGAAACCCTCCAGGGGACAGTTTGGCATCATGGAAACTACCTGTGTTTTGATGTCAACCAGATCTGGATTCAAATCTTATTATTATTATTTTTTTTTTAGTGCCATTTCAGCCCATAAGTGCATGGCCTTAGCACCTGCATTCCTGCCCTAGGGATTCAGCTATTTCTGCCTTAGCATTCCATTTGACTTCTGAACTGGCAACTGAGATTTTTGTTTGGCATCTACAAAGCACGTCTAAATTATTCCTCTGAATTCCACAGGGATTTCCGTAAATAAGAGTCCCATATAAAGCCATGTTTTTAGTTTTTTAATTATTATTTTTTTACATAGCAGGTTCTTATTAGTTACCCATTTTATACATATTAGTGTATACATGTCAATCCCAATCTCCAAGTTCATCCCACCACCACCACCCATCCCAGATTCAAATCTTAACATTCCCAATTTACTGGCTGGATGGATATTATGGTTCACTTAACTTTCTGAGCTTCATCTTTCCTCACTGAAAATAGAGATAATCTACTCAGAGTTGCAGTTGAGATTAAATGAGATGATATATGTAAAATTCCTAACAGATGTCCATCAAATAATAAATGTTTTGTAAAAAATTCTGGGAGAGTGAGGCTCATAGGCAGGTAGTGCAATTCTTGCCGCATAGTAGGTGTTCAACAAATGTTAGACTGTCTGTCTTCCCATATCATTCATGAGAGATTATCTCTCATTTCTGAAAGATCCCAGGCTTGTGTTTACTTTTCACATCTAGAAAATGCATTCAGGGGAGAGTGGTTTCTTTGCCTTCCTGGTTTTAATGCTTAAACTCTGTTTTCTCAACCCTATCCATGCTTATTTCTCAACCCTATCTATGTAATGAGTCTCTCTTCATGTCTTAGGTTTGTGTGAGAGTGTGTGTGTGTGTGTGTGTGTGTGTGTGTGTGTGTGTGTGTGTTATCCATCTTTAAAACTGTAGGTTTTTCTCAGGAGAACTTCAAAAGCAGATGAAAATGCAACATTCTTCTTGATCCTTGCCCCAATTTAAATTAAAAACGGAAACTAGTGATATTAAATCCAAAAAGAGCTTTGGATTTGTCAGTCCAATTTATTTTCATTTGGTGGTGAGAGGGGCAGGTACATTTTTATAGCATTAGTTTTATTTCCCTTTGTTGAAATGAAATGCAACTTCAGTTACAGTGGTAACTGTGGCTGTCAAAAATGACACATGGAACTGAAAATGACCTCATGTTAACTTATTTTCTCCATCCTATCTTTATTCCTTCTCTTTTGCTGGCCATTGTCTTTACTAATACGTCTAACTAGGGTTTTGTGATACAAATGGAAATGTAATAATTCAGAAGACCCAAGCATAAACACTGGGTCATATCAATAATTTCTATTAACCAGTTTTGGGAATTTATGGGGTCAGTAAACAACACTCTTTTCTTCTACTCTTGCCAAAGCAAATATTTCTGCAGGGGAGGCTTTGAAGTGTGTAGTTTGATTTATGACTGGCTAGATTCATTAGTCAGAATAAGCTAGGTTATAACATGCTGTGTAAGAAACAACACCAACATTTCAATGGACTAAAAAAAAGGTTTAATTTCAGCTTACATTGCATTTTCAACAATGGATGGCAGGGGATTTCCCTGACAGTCCAGTGGTTAGGACTCCGAGCTTCCACTGAAAGAGGTGCAGGTTCGATTCCTGGTTAGGGAACTAAGATCCTGCATGCTGCGTGGCATGGCTGAAAAAAGCAATGGACAGGAGAGGGGGTTCTACACACAGTAGGTCTTCAGAGGCCCCACCTAATGTTGAAATATGAAGACAAATTCAATAGATGGCGATCAACATATCACTGTTATAACTTACAGGAGCTGCATTGAAGTACATGGATTAAACGTGTATTCACAGTGGTCTTTTTCACATTTAACCCTGCCTTATCTCAGGTAATTGGATCATCTCTCAGCCAGTAGTGAATAAAGTGCGGATATTTAACATTTATGAAGTGATTTTACTTGTATCCTCCCATCTGAATAGGACTGCACAATTCTGGGAGGTGAACAAGGCAGGGAATGTTGTATTCATTTCACAGAACAGGAGATCATAACTAATACTATTGTAGCACTTTGCAATTTTCAAACCCTGTTCACATACATCACCTCAATTAATGCTCACAATCTGAAGAGAAGGAGAAGCGGAGAGAAGCAAGGGTGGGAAGAAGGAGGGGGTGGAGAACTATAAGTACGTTCCATTTGAGAACTCAGATCCCTTCAGTGACTTTAACTGAATTCCCTCCTTGTTCAAGAAGAACCTCCATTCCCATGGAATCATGTCTCTAAGATGGAACTTTCTCTTGAATGACTCATGGCCTTTCTTTAGCCTCTTTACTCCTTTAGGAAGGAGTGGCTTATTTAATTGGTGAATTTTGGAGAAGAATTGCAGAATGCTTACCTTCAGTCTTTCCTAAAATTACTACTGGATCTGCCTGCATGTCGGCCTGCTCTCATTGCTGAGCTTGCCATTGCAAACTCTTCTGTGGGAAAGCTTGGAGTTTTTCAGTGTGGTTTATGACTGCTTGGATTTATCAGTAAGGATTTGCTAGGCTATGCTGGGTAACAAACACCACCAACACTTCAGTGGATTAAGGAAACGGGTTTAATTCCTGCTTATATTTGCACAGCAAGGGTGGCCAGAAGCCCAACCTGATACAGACTTAATCTCAACATTTTCCAGTATAATTACGAAGGCAGAAAAATTAAATGTGTCAAATCACATGCTGGCTCATAAAGCTTCCACCTTTAAGTGACACATGGCACTCCCACTCATAGTTCATTAGCCAGGGCAAGTTGCTTGGCATGCCTAATTCTAAAGTGTGCAAAAAATGCAATCCTCCCACTTGGCTAGATAAATAAACTACTGCACATGTTTGGTGATCAGCACAAAGATTGCCATCGTGGATTGGTGTAAAGTATACAATTCAGTAATTTTTAGTGTATTCACAGAATTGTGCAAGCTCACCACAGTCAATATTAGAACATTTTCATCACCCCCCAAGAAAACCCATAGCCATTAATCATCAATCCATATACTTTCAATTTAATAAAACTAATCCGAAAAAAACGATAAATGAAACATTATATGTTATTTTCAAAACAATTAGATTTTACAAACCATATATTATGCATTAAGTAAGAGGAAACATTTAGTTTCTTGAGTTACAGAAGCAACTTCTAGGTCCTCAGGAGAGAGTTTAGCATGAAGGTGTGTGTCTTATTTTTTTCATAGATTAGAAGTCTTCTGCCATTGTGTCTTTTGGCTCTTCCAAGTTATTTTCTGCTTCTGTTTTCCCCTAAAACAGTACTTTGTACTCATATTTTGCTTCTAATCCTCTATATTATTTCTTATTTATTCCTCTTTATCATATTCCAATATTAAATAATGAGCATGGTAGATTTAATGCATTTATACAATGCCTAATAGAAAAATTAACATTAATACTATCACCCTATATATGTGCAATTACCTATATTTACATAAAGTGCCATCACACAACTTGGTTCATTTTAACTTCACAGTAAGTCTATAAGATACCTATAATTATGTGAGTTTTACAAATGAGAAAATAACACTCAGTGGTAGGTAGGACCTAAAACCAGGTTTACGGATTCCATGCCCAAGGGTCTTCCTTGTAACGCTTTTAGTGTATCATTCCTTGTGGAACTGCTAGAGAAAAAGGCAAGACTGATAACCAGCAGTACCTGTCTGCATCCCAACAGTAAATAGACTGAAATTGTTCAGTGTTCGTTTCTCTTTAGGTCCAAAGTGACTGACTGATGGGGATCATTGATTTTTTGTTCAGGAACACTGAGAGAATTCTGAGAGTAGAAATGATGTGATCAGAGCAGAGCCAGAGATCATGAGAGAGAAACTTCACATCAAGGCACATAAACAAGATGTTGGTGGGAACATTAAGGCAGGTGGGTAAGGCACCAGGATGGCATAGATCGAAAGAGAATATGGAGTTAAGAAATGGTAACAAGCCAGAAAAATGGTTGAATTATAGAAACTTTCCTGAAGCCAGACAAGGCAGCAAAGATGAGAGGTAAGATACTAAGGAGACACAATTCTGAGACAACTCCAGAAGCACAGTGTCAGTTAGACAATGAACATGGGTTTCTAGTTGCAAATATATGTATATTTAAATAAAGCTTTGATGCGTATTAGCTACTTGGCTTTGGACAGGTTTCTCAACTTCTCTGTGTCTTAGTTTCTTTGTTGTTAAAATGGAGATAATAAAATTTATCTCAAAGTTGTGTTTTGTTCCATGACGACATCAATTAGATAGCCTAACTGTGTAAACCCATAGCATTTTACAATTCACATTAATAAGCATCATCACTTTGACTCACCTCCATAATATAATTTGGCCGTGACTGGGTCTTACTGAATATTGCTGCATCTGCAACACTTCCTGGCAAATAAAAGTCATTGAAGAAATGTTTATAAGATGGTTTTGATTAAAATAACATGGATGAAGTACAGGGCATATAGTAGGATGTTAACAAACGTTAGATTAGCAAATTTCAGCAAACTTTTTCTATAAAGTGACAAATAGTAACTATTTTAGACTTTGTTGTCCATACTGTCTCTATCAAAACTCCTCAGTTCTACTGTTGAAGTGTGAAAGCAGTCATAGATAATATGTAAATAAATGTGCATGCCTGTGTTTCTATAAAACTTTATTTACAAAAACAGGTGGCGGGCCAGATTTAGCCCTACAGCCATAGTTTTCCAACCCCTGCTCCAGAGGATATACTTGTATATTGCCTGCTTTTGCAAGAGCTACTTTTAAAACTTCTGATTAAAAGGTACTTCCAGGGATTTCCCTGGTGGTCCAGTGGTTAAGAGTCCACGTTCCTCATGTATGTGGCCCGGGTTCAATCCCTGGTCATGGAAGTAGATCCCACGTCACTACTAAGAGCCCACATGCCACAACTAAAAATATCCTGCATGCCGCAGCTAAAGATCCCACATGCCACAACTAAAGATCCCACACGCCACAACGAAGATGCTGCATGCCTCAGCTAAGGCCCAGTGCAGCCAAATAAATAAATATTAAAAAAAAAAAAAAAAGAAGGTACTTCCAGGAAATAGGTCTAATATGGCTGAAAAAAGAGCAGTTAATGATGACCCAATCTAACAGGGTCAAGCACTGATCCACCTCCTTACTGCACCCTCTCCGTACTTCTCTTCCTCCACATAATATGCTTCATGCATTTAATTTCCTTAGCAAAACTTTTTCTTCGTAGGTAGCACCAAAGGAGACTTCAACTCAATTCACATTGAACCATTCTGAACAAATAAAATACGTATGAATTTATAAACTTCAACTCTATAATTCTAACTGGCATGAAAACATTGTCTTTTTATTATTTTTATTGAAAATAAATGGATATTGGGGTATACATTTTCGAATTGCTTCCCATTGCCATCTTAGACACAAATGTCTTTTGCTGCGATTAAAAGTAAAAAGTTTCTGTTTATCATACTCACAATCTCTTTCATTACTTTTGTTTGTTTTGTTTTTGAGTCTCTGGTTGCAGTTGGAAGCCATCTGGAAACACACAAGTTGTGGGAAAGGAAGGAGATACCAGTATGCATATTTTGTGCCTTTTGTAACAATATAATAAGACTACTGCTATGCATTGATAGCCTATTTTGTGCCAGAATCAATGAGGGCACTTACATACATTTTCTGATATAATCCTCGTGGGATGGGCAGTCATTCCCATTCTAGATGGCAGAAAGTGGTGACTCAAGAGGTAATAATACAGGACTGAAACCCAGATTTTCAAAAATCAAAACCTTATTGCTTCAAAAAGAAATCAATCACTTCTTTTTGACTGTACTCTGGATATTCTATTTTTATATACACCATTAAAAAATAACAGTAGGGCTTCCCTGGTGGCGCAGTGGTTGAGAGTCCGCCTGCCGATGCAGGGGACACGGGTTCGTGCCCCGTTCCGGGAAGATCCCACATGCCGCGGAGCGGCTGGGCCCGTGAGCCATGGCCGCTGGGCCTGTGCGTCCGGAGCCTGTGCTCCGCGGTGGGAGAGGCCACCACAGTGAGAGGCCCGCGTACCGCAAAAAAAAAAAAAAAAAAAAAAAAAAAAAAAAAAAAATAACAGTAACACTCAGCTTTTACATACATAGTCCTTTTAGAACTTAGAGTGTTATCTCATTTAATCATTACACAAACCTTGTAAAGTGAGTATCATGGTAGGAATGCAGAGTCTTGGGCCACACCCTAGACATACTGAATTAGAATCTACATTTTAACAAAATCCCTAGGTGATCTGTATTCACATTAACATTCAAGAAACACTGAATTAGGTAATATCAATCATCTTTTACAAATCAGAATCCTGAAAAACAGAGTTTCTGGACTTGGATTGTAAAGGTCTTCTCAAGTTTTGTCAAGGCAATTGGACAGTGTGGACAGAAAATGTCAAGGAGGTGCTAAACATTAACAGCTCTCTGTTTTGTCAAGCTCACTCTAGCAGCAGAGGGAGAAATCTGCTTGGGGAGAGAGTATCTCAAGTTTCTTAATAGAAGCCTAATCTAGAACGGGGAGCGGGGAGGGAGATGAAGAGCTTAAATTTACTCCCCGACAGGGGAAAATGTCAGTTCATTCTAAAGAGAGCCTCTGGTCACAGGAAAATTCTGTTACATGTGAATTCCAGCATCCATTTTTCAAGATAGCCGTTATTTCATCTACCAAGCCTTAGTTTAACTAAAAATAGTTAAAACAGAGAGAATTCCTTCGCCTGAGGAACATTCTTACAAATTCAAGGAGAATGCTCCTTGAAGAATGTTCTACCACATGATAATAATACAGGTGGAATAAATCATATATAGGAAAGGCTTAATATCCAGAATCTCTTGCCTTCACTATAGTCTGTTATTATATCAATATTTTTTCATCCTTTCTTGTTTTCTTCTTCCGCATTCCCCACCCCCCAACCCTCATTCACTCTTCTTACCTCTGTCTGTACACAGGATGTTACATAACCCTTCCCTTGTCTGGTGGCCAACCAAACACCAATGCCATTTCTTTATAATAACACAGTCCGAAACTTCAAAAGGAGAAGTAACAAAAGATTTCTGAACAGTTAAAAACTGGTACCTCAATATCTGTGTAGTGATGTCTACACATTTTCTTCATAGGAAAGGAAATCCTCAGGTCCTCTTTTTTTTTTTTTTTTTTTTTTTTTTTTTTT
>NW_006775143.1:221363-234702 GCF_000442215.2 Lipotes vexillifer | reverse complement strand
CCGGGGCACGACCCCGTGTCCCCTGCATCGGCAGGCGGACGCTCAACCACTGCGCCACCAGGGAAGCCCCTCAGGTCCTCTTTATTCTTACTTTGCTTTTAAGTAAACATATTCATGTTTCTGGGTTTTGTTGTTGCTGTTATAGAGGGTAAGTAGGGTCAGTACATTTTAAAGGCAGTTTTAGGCAAAGACACAATGAAAGCAGTAGGAGGGGCAGCTCAGGGTGTGCAACTAAGGGAAGAAAGTGAGAAATCGCACAAAACAAACAGAACCGGGGAATGATAGCAGAACTTACACTATTCAGAACCTTCTAGAGGGAGGTTGTAGTGATTCAGTATATGCACATGAGTGTTCCTGATGATGATTCTGTCACATGAAGTGGTAGTTCAATTATGTGCAAATACTATGCAATTAGTTCTTTAAAAAAGGAAATTAGTAAAATAACTTACAGAAGCTACTCTCTAAAATGTCAAATTAAAATTTAAAAACCATTTTTGATCTTTAGATGCTTGTATTTTAGTTATTTGGAGACAAATAAATTTCTGAATAGCATATCCTCATCTTCAGACATATTGAGTGGAAAACCATCACCTCCTTTCTCGAGCACTCCAGAATTTTCCAAGTCTTTCTACAATATGTATTTTAATTTATCATCAGAGGAACCATTTGTGATTGACAGAATAGATAAGAATGTATTCATTTTACTGATGAGGAAACTGATGTCTTACATCTGTCAACTTACTGATGAAGAAAGTTGACAGATGTAAGAACACTAAACATATGGGAGCTATTATCATCTAATATTTGCCCAGACCACTACTTATCGTATCAGCAACCTAGTATCACTTTTTCTATCTCTCTGTTTCTGTCAATAAATCTCTCAAAAACAAGTAAGCCTTTGGAAATGTGGCTGGGTGACAATAATTAAATGATTGAATTACTATAGTAATATATGAAGAGAATTATTTTTAATGAAATGAATTTATTTTATTCATTGTGTTTTTGTAGTTTAGAAAAGATTTGGGGGGTGGAAATATCTGTTCATTAACTATTTATGGACAATCAACCATGGGTATTATGTATGGAGATACACAAATGAGAAGATAGAACTTCTGGCCTCCAATACCTTATAGATAAGATCTATGGTTCTAAACCGGGGTTATTTTATGCCCTATGGGAAATCTGGCAATATCTGGAGACACTTTTGATTGGCATAATGGGGTGGTGGGATGGTGTTGGTGTCCCTGGTATCTAGTGAGTATAGGCCAGGGGTTGTTAAACATCCTACAAGGCAGAGGACAGCCCCCCATGACAAAGAATTATTAGGTCCAAAATGTCAGTAGTTCCCAAGATGAGAAATCCCAGCTTAGATCAAAAAGGCAAAGAATTAGAAAACAATAATGGTCCAAAACAGACCACTATAAGAACCTAAATAAATAACTAAATCTGCTTGGGCAGGATAGGGAAGTTTCATGGGGACAGTGTCTGTGGACTGTCTAAAATAATGGTTACAAATGAAGACATCATAGGAAAATGTATACTAAAGATCTAGAATCTAAATTGGGGACCAATGTTTCTCAAAGGGGCTTTCAGGGAATACTAGGGTATGTGGGGCACTAGGAGTATGAAGAGAGGTATTATACATACACACACACACACACACACACACACACACACACACACACACACACACACAAATACACACATGAATTTCTGTGATCAAATATTGAGCAAAGCTAACTTAACGAAAGTCAAACAAGATCCTTTGCTGTAAGACTTCTCAGAGCCTTAAGATGTGACTTTCTAAGAAGGGGATATGGTATTCAGCATTTCCAAAATATATTTTGCCAGGTAATTGATTGGTACTGCATGGATCACAGCTTTGAAAAACAGTGTTTTAGATAACAGGAGGTCATTTTAGGAGATTACACAGGGGAAGTAGGCTGAGCACATTTTTGGTTTTGGAGGATAAGTGGTAACTGTGGGGAATGAGCTGGGAAAGAGAAATGGGTGCCATAAATTCCAGTTAGCAGATTATCACAATTGTTTTTGGAAAATGATCAGAGTCCTGTCAAGGCTGTGGCCCAGAGGATGGTTTGGAAGGACTGGAATTCACAGCTTAACCAAACACGAGGGCTCTCATCAAGATGTAATACTCTTTATGCCTCATCTCGTGCCCTTACTTTCTCCTTTTAATTTATTTTGTCCATGGCAGAATGTCCATCCATTAGCAAAATTATAGCATAAAAGACGTACTCCTCAAGTATATGCTAGGTTTGGGATTTCAACCTACAATGGATTGCAGCTAAGACTCTACCAGGCACAATTCTCATCCACTAAGCATTGGCGTAAAGCCAGTATCTACAAAGTAAGGGCAGGTGGCCTTTATGAACTGCAGCCTTGCATGTTTGTGCAACGCAGTCTTCAGCTTCTAGGGCCCCCTAAATGGTGGAAAGTTTGGCAGCTCACATCTCACTGAGCTCCTTGCTATACGAAGAGCTCCAAAGTTACTGAATAGTCCACACTGAACCATAAATTACAGGGTAGTTATTTCTTAGTTATTTAGCAGTTACAGTGCAATTAGTTCCACTTAATGTCAACTTTTGCCAATACGTCTTCCATTAGCCTGAAAATTATAGCTTGGTTCTATAACAGCCGTAATATTCAAGCAGCTTCCAGACTCCAGCTTGCATCTGGGAGGGGAAGGCAGGGAGGAAATTGCTAGGAAGACGGAGTTGATTTGTATATGTATGGACGATCCTCCTCCCTAATTCAGAAACCATCCACTGACAAACTCACAGCCCCCTTCTGCATCAGTGATTGAGCAAGGGGGTCAAAGCAATACAGTGCCCACAGCTGGCAGGTGTGGTGTGGCTTATGGAAGGTAGGAATAAACTTGTCAGCGCTGAAATTCGAGATCTGATGAGGTGAGATCCAGGCTGTGCCACTCCGCGGTTATAGAGAAAGCTTGGATTAGTTCAGGGTTGTTACTTGGTTCAGAGTTTGCCAACATACCACTGCATTTGCTAGACCACTTTCTCACCGAAGGTACAAGGGAATCACACAAACCAGACTTTCTTTGCTTTTATCCCATATTTAGATAGCTCATATAATTTTCAGTTTACAGGATACGATTTTAAAGAAACATGGCTCAGTATTTAACGTATATACCTGGATCCATCCATACAATGGAGTGATGTTTTACAAAGTAGTAATTTTAGAGGAATCTCTTGGCTTAATCCTTCAGAATACTTTTGGGTCGTTTACTAAAAACCCAGTCATAGTACCTGTTTACTGAGCACTTACTGTATGCCAGGTATGATGCTAATCATTTTGTTTGAGTTCCTCATTTCATCATCAAAACAACCTAATAAGGTTTATATTTCACAATAATATCTCTTTTTATAGATAAGGACTCTAAGTACCAGAGATTAGTAATTTACCCATGGAGTAGTGTTTGAACCCAAGTCTTCTGGAATCCAAAACCCATACTACTTATAATAAGCTACTTATTAATATTTATTGGTAACCATACAAGATGAGCCAGGAACTGGGGAAAGAAAATGATCTTAGGGTAGGAATGGAAGGAGAAGGGGCTCCAAAATAACATATTTGTCTGACTTATTTCACTGAGCATAATACCCTCCAAGTCCATCCATGCTGTTGCAAATGGCAAAACTACATTCTTATTTCTGGCTGAGTATAGTCCACTGTGTGTGTATATATATCTATACTTCTATATCTATCTATATCTATATATATATATCACATATTCTTTGCCCATTCAACTGTAGATGGACAGTTAGGCTGCTTCCACATCTTGGTAATTATAAATAATGCTGCTATGAAGATTGGGGTGAGTGGATCTTTTCGAATTAGTGTTGTTTTTTTGTTTTCTTCTTTTTTTGATATATACCCAGGAGTGGAATTGCTGGGTCATAAGTCAGACAGAGAAAGACAAGTACTGTATGATATCACTTATATGTGTAATCTAAAAAATAAAACAAACTATTGAATACGACAAAAAAGAAATGGGCACACGGATAGTGGTTACCAGTGGGGAGAGGGAAGGGGGGAGGGGCAAGGTAGGGGTAGGGGATTAACAGGTACAAACTATTATGTGTAAAGTAAATAAGCTATAATGATATATTGTATAGCACAGGGAATAGAACTAATATTTTATAATAACTATAAAGAGTATAACCTTGGGCTTCCCTGGTGGCGCAGTGGTTGAGAGTCCGCCTGCCGATGCAGGGGACACGGGGAACTGAATAAGATGATCTTGGAGTCGTCAATTTAAAATTCTTATGTAGAACTATGAGTTTCTGTTTGCATTATATAACTTAACTTTCACAGGTACCTTATGAAATCATTAAGCAATTTATAAAAAGTCACTCCCTCAGGATACTTTCAAATAGTTGGTTATTACTATCTTTTTGAAATAAAAGCCTAGACTGACCATTAACTGAGACCCTGAGCTATCCTTTATAAGAAGAACAAAAAAAAAAAAAAAAAAGTATAACCTTTAAAAATTGTAAGTCACTGTGTTGTACCCTGTAACATATATAATATTGTACATCAACTATACCTCAATACAAAGAAGCATTTTAAAAAGAGAAGACAAAATAACATTTCTGCTTGTGCATGTGTGGGCATGCATGCAGTGCAATTTATAAACTGACTCTGAAATTGTTCACCAACAGGACATCTGTTTGAATGATGCCAGCTTTGTTTTTAGCATATGTGACTTCTGACATACAGGGTCAGCAAGAGCCTGAATTTCTCTATTCTGCTTTCCTTTGCTTGTGTGTCCCTAGGGACCCTTATGCCCTCTTGCCTGGAGTTAGAACTGATTGTATGTATTTGCTGCCTTCTACTTATCTTTGAGGGCAGAAGCTAAATTTTCTTCATCTCCTCTTGCCCACCACGACACATGCACTTAGTAGGGCAATACACATGGTGACAAAAGACCCAGGCTCTGCATGACCATAATGACGTCTGTAAATCTCAGTTCTCTAGTTGGAAAAATGGGGTTAATGACATTAGCTTATTTCGGAGGGGTTTGTTAATGTTAAATTGATCCATCCATATAAAAGACTTAGAAAAGTGTATGGCAAAGAGTAAGTTGTCAATGAATGGGTAAAATTATCATTCATATATTATCATTTTGATAGCAGGGATATTAGCCTATCCAGGTATAAGAAGGAGAAGGGATAAAGGGAAATTTTTTAATGTTCTTGGTTGCCCAAAGAATTAAGAATAAATTAAACACGATAAAAAATAAACCAGGCTCTAGTACATTGTGTACTCTTGTCCCCTTCCTTTTCTCTTTCAGTAAAAGATGTGTGCCTCAATGGATTGTTTTTATACAAGGGCACATGGCATGAATCAATGCAGCTCACAGAGTGTATCACCCTAATGTCCATCTCTGCAAGTGTCCAGAGCAGTGCTGGGTGACAGCCCCAGATTCCATCAGCAGGTTTGCAGAAGGGTATAAGAATTACCCTCTTGGGCTCTCCATTGGATTTTATTGTTATTAATCACGATGCTACAACCGTGTGGCTGTGTTACATCCATTATCTCAGTGGCTCCAAAGACAGCCAATATGATCAATACAACTTTTGTTATTTCACCTTATTTATCTTCATGTCCTCAGGTGTCCAGACTGGTAGCTCATACATTTTGACAGTCAGTGAATATTTGTTGAATAAATGGGGAAAAAGGTCTGTGTTTAAGCAACAGAAGACAATTATTCAAGCAATCTGTTGACCAATATTCATGATCATCTTCCCCTAGAGAGAAAAGATATTACTTGATAGGTACTGTGATTTGCAGCACCTTCAAACACTGTATTAAAATTAAGCATGGCCACAAGCATCCAATCTCACTTATGTGTAGTATCCAAAGTAGTGCAAGTCATAGAAACAGAAAGTGAATGGTGAGTACTAGGTGCTTGAGGTAGGACAAAAAGAAGAGCTGTTGTTCAAAGGGTATCGAGTTTTTTAAAATAAATTTATTTATTTTATTTATTTATTTTTGGCTGCATTGGGTCTTCGTTGCTGCGCCTGGGCTTCCTCTAGCTGTGGCGAGAAGGGGCTACTCTTTGTTGCGGTGTGCGGGCTTCTCATTGCGCTGGCTTCTCTTGTTGCAGAGCACAGGCTTTATGCACGTGGGCTTCAGTATTTGTGGTACGCAGGCTCAGTAGTTGTGGCTCGCAGGCTCAGTTGCTCCGTGGCGTGTGGGATCTTCCCGAACCAGGGATCAAACCCATGTCCCCTGCATTGGCAGGTGGATTCCTAACCACTGCTCCACTAGGGAAGTCCCTCGAGTTTCAGTTTTGCAAGATGAAAAAGTTGCAGAGGTCTGTTTAACAATGGTGTAGGTAGGACACTTCTGAACTGTACCCTTCAAAATGGTTACAGTGGCTGTGTTTTTTACTACAATAAGAAAAGGGAGAACATTAAGAACGACCTTGTGAATAACTTAAAACACAAGGTTAGGTACAAAAGGTAGGAATACCTCTCCTCCCACCACTGTTTTTGTTGCTTTAATGCCACAGACCCTCTCCACAGAGACAGCCCTGGTTAATGAGTTCTGTTTCCTGTCTAAAACATGGGAGTTTTTTTTGTTTCTTTCTTTTCTTTTAGACTAAAGGTGGATAAGTCAGTGGTTAACCAGAGAAAGAGAACCTGTGTGATGCGCGCGCGCGCGCGCGCACACACACACACACACACACACACACACGTATACATATGTGTATGTGTAGGGATTTACTACATGAAGTTGGCTTATGCACTTGTGGAGCCTGGCTAGACAAGCCCAAGGTCTGTAGGACAGGCAGTCAGGAAGGGAAGGTCACTGGCGGACTGGGACCTACAATCAGGAGTTGAAACTCCTAGCACACAGGTAGTGCTCAGGAGGGAAGATTCGGAGAGAAGAGAGAGACTGCAGACCCTGAATATCTGCCTCAAAGGAGTGCTTAAGACTCCTTCTAAAGGCCTTCCAACTGATTAAATCAGGCCCACCTCGGATAATCTTGCTTTTGATGAACTCGAGGTCAAAATCTATGAAATCCTGTGTTTGATTGAATAACTGGGAGAAGATTTGTATATGCTACAAACTGACCATAGCTTCCTTTCTGCCCTCCAGCTCTCCTGAGAGAGTTGGGTTAGGAGTCTCTTCCTAACCCAAAAATTATCACTAAGGGCATCCTGGGCACCAGAGTTCAGACTAGCTAGGATGACACATCACAAAGCATCACAAGGTACCATACACTGCATGATATTAACATGTGGTCTTATATCAGATAGATTTACTACCCTGATACATAAAAGATATTTTCAAGGCATGCAAGATATTTTCAAGGCATGTGTGTAATATAATTTCTTCTATTGATGGACATTTAGGTTACTTCCAGGCATTCATCTTACTTCTAACAAAGCTTCAATGTTAACCTTGTGTATACATCTTTTCTTACATGTGCCAGTATATTTGTAGAATACATTCCTAAGAGTGGCCATGTTGGGTCAAACCAACATGCTTTTTGTAATTGGTCAAGTATTGCTAAATTCCTCTCTAGAGAAGACCAGCAGCTTTTCTCCTTCCACCAAATATTAGACATTTCTTATACCTAAGATGGTCTTCCTTTCCTCTTGGTTCTCACCCAGCTCAATGCTGCCCTATTCTTTTCCAGGGAGACATGATCAGCTTTTCCATGAATCTAAGTTTCATCTTCTTGAACTTAACCCCTTCTCCATGAGTTCTTACAGCAAATATTGAGTCTAGTACCATACTTTACAACTCAGGCATGACAGCTATCACATAGTAAACCTCTGGAGAGTCACAGAAACCTGGGGTGAGACAACACCAAACAGAACATATAGTATACCCAATGACACATATCTGTTGAGTTTGTCTACAAATTGTTCTTATAAACTTAGGCAACCATTTTTAGAATTTGTAAAGCCACCTGTGCCCTACTTGATAAATTCTTTACATTTACAATTTTCTAACACAATTTTACATCCTAATCAGAGATGGATTGTACAGCTAATGGTAAACGTAGCTCAAATGGTAGACTTAAGTGTTCAAAAAGGGTTTGACCTTAGAAAGTGCAGGGCGCAACCAACATGTGACAGGAAGAAGGTAGTTTGGTGTTTAGCTTGTACCTTCACTTTTATTTAAAAACCTGTGTCTAGATCTGTTAGCAATTTAACAGTCTTATCTTTTCAGGATGAATTCAGGGACCTACTAATGAGGTGACCTCTGTTCGGTGAGGTACAGGACCAGTTGTTAAAGACTTAAAAAACCGCCTGTGCACTTTCAGGAGAGCGAGGATGAACTGGCTCAGATGTTCTGAGTTCAAAGATCTGCAGCTGTTTGAAAACCCAGGGAATTGAATGGGAATAGAATTGTCCACATCAAACAAAAACTGTCCGTGGCTTTTGTGCCCAGTCTGATCCTTTGGAGTATCAAAGAAATCCTTTCCCTCCATGGACAAACTAACCCCATATAAATCAATAAAAGAAGAGGCAGAGATAAGAAAGTTTGCCCGATTCAAGCAAGTAGACAGAGCAAGGCCGGGGAGGGTCTGAGGGAAGGTGCATAGGGGGAGAATCAAGGAGGAATAGAGAAGGGGGGACAAAACTGAGGCTGTTAAAGGGACAGAATCGGGCAGTGAAAATCATGGGTGAAAACGGGAGTTAATGAGAGAGAGGGAGAGAGAAGAGAGATAGAACAGGGAAAGACTGATGTGATTGAGGAAACATAAGGGAAGGGGAGATGAAAAAAATTAAGCCATTAAGCCATTCGATATATTTTTACCAAGTATCTGTGACAGGTGCATGACTCTGAGAGTGAGTGCCTCCTGAAATGTTACGATCGAGGCACGTCACTCTCATCCCTCCAGTCCTGCCCCTTGTACCTACTACACATCTGGCTCTGTCCCAGGCCCTAGAGACAGAGGGATGAACAAGCCAGGGCCCTGCTCCAAGGGGAGACGCCAGGACAGTCAAACAGGCAATTATGAACCAGTGAGATATGAACTACAAGAGGGAGCTCTCAGCGGGTTATGAGAACACAGAACAGGGACTTCACGTTGCCCAGGAGAAACTGAGGGTCAGGAGAGAAACTGCAGAAGTGAAAAGACAGGAAAGTTGGAGAAAGACTAACATTTTTTCGTTGCTGTTGATGTTGATGAAAATGATGGCAATTATTATAAGAGCCGGTGTTTATTTTCAAGGCACTGTATGTAATGTTATCTCTCGAGACCTAGGTTCTTCACAGATGTCATCTCATATCAACACAGATGTTTTACATATGACTTTTTATTGACCCATTTTGAAGATGAGTAAGTCGTGCATTTGAGGTTGAGGCATTTTCCCCAAGACCATCTGTGTCCATCTTATGCCCAAGACTGTGGTCTTTCCACCACATGAAGTTGTTGAAGAGATGAGAGGAGGGTAGAGAAGAATGAAATGAGACGATGAGAGAGGATATGGGGTAAACAAAGAACAGAGAGAAGGAGGAGACAGAGGAGGGAAGATCTACAGAAGATGAGAGAGTGGGGAGCATGCAGGAGATGGAAGGGTAAAGGGGAAGGACGTGTGATAAGGAGTGAATGTCGTCCTTAGACAATGGAAGGTTCCTGGAAGAGAAATGATGGCAGTGAAGTAGGGGTCAGAGTGGGCGTGGATGACAACGACAAACATAAGGAAACTGCTGTGGGCTGGAGGTGTGGAGTGTCTGATGTGGAAGAAATTGACAGAAAGGAACAGTGAGAGAGGGAGGGAGAAGGGACAGGATAGAGAGAGTCCTGGCAGCCAGAAAAAACCTTCCTGATCTGACAAAACTGGCCCACTTGGGCACTGACCTTGGATTCCCCTGGCTCCACAGAAGCCAAAGTTTCCTCTGCCCCTGACTGTCCCCACAACAGAGAGAAAAACACACAGAGATGTGAGGCCAGGCATTGCTGCTATTGTCTCTCTGGCCAGCGTTAGTGCTCTGAACACAAGTTGCCTTTCCCACAGTCGTTTGGCAAGGGATTCTGTCACGCTGAGGAGGGATGAAAGAAGGAAAGACTGTGGGCTGTGGAGAGGCAGACAGAAAGGCAGCGAGGAGAATCCTGGCTCCAGCTGGCTAGAACTGAAGCAAATTTTCAAGACCAACTCCCTGATTTTATAGATGGGGAAACTGAGGCCCGCAAAAGAGGAAAGTCCTGTCTAGATCACTCAGCGGGTTGACCCCAGACTTCTGCCCAGTGTGAACTCTGACACCCGTCTGTGATGGGGCGGGAAAGAAGAGACCCGGGGGCACGCGGGGACCTGGGTAATTAAAGCAGTGTGAAGGGCAAGACTGCTCCTTCGCAGTTCCCAGCGGCTGCGCGCTTGCCTGCAGGCACCTCACCTTCTGGGAGCTCAGGTTGTGAGACTGTGGAGCTGAGCAGGTGCTGCTATTTCTGTCCCACTCTTGGTCTATTTTCAATGGCAGGATGCAGCCTCCCTCGGCTACAGGAGGGACTCGTGCAAAGGTAGATCTGCTGTTACTTCATTCCCTCCTTCCCCCACTCAGGCTCCCCTTCTGCAAACCAAACCTCCAACTCGGGCTCATTCCTGCAGAGAAGGGCTGCTTCTGCACCCCACCTAGGACAATCTGCTTCCTGTCTAGAATGAGTCGCTCTGGCTTCTGCAGGAATAGGTAGGAGGTAACCTCTTATGACCTCTCTGTGAAGGCACCCCGGAGATCCCTTAAACTGACACCAGTAAGCTTCCTAGCACAAAATTGGGGCTCAGTGTATGTGTGCTGAGTCAATGAATGAATGAATGAATGAATATTGAAGCACGCCTCCTCAATGAGGGAAAAGGTTTTCCTGACATTTTACAGCAAGTGAATGCAGTGCCAGAACTAGAAGGGATTCTGGCTCAGTGGGCAGGAAGAGGGGTCAAGGACCATCTAATATAGCTATAATAAACCGTAAAGACAGTGTTTCAACTAAGTTTTTTAGGCCCCATTCATGTTAGTGAGCTGAGAAGTAATCAAGAGAATCCAGGCATGAGAAGACCCCAGAGACAGAAAAGAGTAGAGAGCATGACTCTTTGGGTCAACCAAAGAGGTCAGTGTCTATGGAGTGAGGCAGGGCAGTGAGTATGGTAGGAAGTGTAGACTCTTTACTAAGCACGGAACCTCACATCGGCTCTAAGGAAGCGAACCCTATGGAGTAACCAAGCAGAATTTCTAAGAGAACCAAGAAGGACGAGAAACACGAGAAGAATGAAGCAGGAGGGTGACAGACAGACGGAAAAGAGAGTGACTGTGGGTTCCTCCAGAATCATCAAATCACACACAAAGGGAATGGCCAATGGGATCAGTAAATGCACTTGACAACGGTGAGGAGTTGTGTAGAAAGAAGGTATTTGGAAGAGCAGCTGATGTCAGAAGTGCTATTTGAAGAGGGCTTTCAGCCTCAGAGGATGAGAAGGAAAGGCGGGGTCAGTAGGCAGTGGGCTGGCCTGCTCTCCTGATCCAATGGCAGGTGATGCCTCTGCTGAGTTACCTCTGAGCTTGAGTAGGGGATCATGATGGAACGGGAGGGGCTGAAATGGTCTCCCTCGCAAGAGGAATATTCTCCCAAATCAGCCTGAATGTAAAAGAGCCAAAAGGTAATTCCGGAAGAGCTTGACTCCCTATAGTAACTGTAGAAAGGTTAAATCGATACATGAGATGGCAGCAGATGGCTGTTTCATAGAGGGTAAGAGCTAGTGTGGTACAGTGAGCATTGGATAAATGTGCTCTGCTTCTAATGTCACAGTCATCAGAGATTGTGGCCCTCCAATGTGAGCTGGTGAGCCCTGAGGGAACTCAGGAAGGAAGGAATACCTGCCATCCAGCAGCCATCAGACTGCAGCCACACCCACTGGCGAGCCCTGAGGGAACTCAGGATATGAAAACACAGGATACTGGCCCCAGATAGCTGAGGTGCACATCAAAGGAATGATTTCAGTGAGCCCAGATTCTTGCATCTTCCTATACACAGAAAAACACTAAATTTCTTAACTTGACATACCTGGTTTTCTTCCAATAACAGTGATCTTTTTTTTTTTAACATCTTCATTGGAGTATAATTGATTTACAATGGTGTGTTAGTTTCTGCTTTATAACAAAGTGAATCAGTTATACATATACATATGTTCCCATATCTCTTCCCTCTTGCGTCTCCCTCCCTCCCACCCTCCCTATCCCACCCCTCCAGGTGGTCACAAAGCAGCGAGCTGATCTCCCTGTGTCTGTGCGGCTGCTTCCCACTAGCTATCTATTTTACGTTTGGAAGTGAACAGTAATCTTTTGATATTCCTGACTACCTGCCCTTTGTTGCAAAACTTCTATGTAACCTGGCTCCCCCGCTTGCCTCCACGGGGCAGTTCTCCAAGGGATACTTGAGATGCTGCCTCCTGGATTTGAAGTCCTAAAAATTCCAGCCGAATAAAACATAAGTCTCAAAAAAAAAAAAAATAAGTGCTCTGCTTTTAGCCCCATCTGTGTTTTGGGGAGAAATTACCTGTCTTGAAGCCTCGGTTTCCCCATCTGTAAAATAATGATAGTGCTTTAGATGGTTTCTGAGTCCCTTCTCTACATACTTTTATTAAATTTTTTTGCAAATATTTACAACATTCATCATTCTTTCTTGATGCGGGAAATCTCTGGGGATAGAAAACCCACTCCTCTTCATTTAATTACTCTTCCCTGGATGAAAAAAGAGAGTCACTTCCAACAGAGAACCAGGAGGTTTGGGAGGAAACTAGTTTAGCAAGGTGTTGGTAATTGCTTAATAATCAGTTAGACTCTGAGGTCCTTGAGAACTAAACTAAATATTGAGGCTTCATATTTTCAGTTCCTTGCAAGCCCCCTTCCTCATATGCATAAGCAAAATTGCTTCTTTAACCAAGGTCAGGTTAAATCCACTGGACAGGGCATTCTGCTTTTGGCCGCAAGCCAGTTGGGGGCTTAATCATCACATTCCGTCCTGTGAACTTTGTGGCAAGGTAGCTTTCACGTTGCTTTATACACTCTCTTTCTGCAAATGCCTTTCCTCATGAAGAGCATTTCTAAAGGTTGAATATCATGATTAGTGACATGTACACGGTTCATCTTCTGCAGTCCTTCCCTGTCTGGCTCCCCTCTGCGTTTCTAGTCCTTAGAGTTTTATGCCTCTATCAAGGAAATGTTTTCATCTGTCTCGCTGCTATTTTCTTTTCTGTCTTATAAATCCTTAAAGAAATGTAGTGTGAGTGAATTTAGTGAGAGGCTGGATGGATGGCTCCAGAGAATGAGTTCTCTTCATCTG
>NW_006775143.1:212573-221353 GCF_000442215.2 Lipotes vexillifer | reverse complement strand
AAGAGCGTCTCTATACACAGAGAAGCAAATAGCTTCTTCCAGTTCTGTCAGCGTGATTATTAAGCATTTATAGAGCTTTTCCCTCTATCACTATAACCGCTACAAGCAGTTTAATTAGTTGGTTTTCACCCCAGAGTTGCAACGATAGACAATTCAATTTATCCAACCTTAGATTAAGTGCACATTTGAACCTAAGCTCTCTGATCGAGTACTAAGAGTGCTTGGCTTGGAGTCAGAAGCCCCAGATTAACCTTTCAGGTCGACAGTTTTTAAGTGATGTGACCTAGTGCAAATCATTTCATGATTCCAGGGTCAACATGAAGAAAGAATGCATGTCAGGACACCAACAGAGCATGACAAGACATGACATGACATGCCAATGACAAGACAATATACTACCCCAGAGGGGTTAAAATTGGTTCCTATGGGGCAAAAAAATCTTACTCTTTACATATAAAGCACAGATTTACACTGTACAGAAATGGATGTAGAGTATATTTGTAGTATTAAAATGTTATGAGGAGGAACAACTAGAAAAATAAAGTTTAAAATTTCCCCAGGTGGAGGGGGATGGTTGGCAGTAATGTAAAAAGTTGAGAAACCCTACGATGGAGAATAAGGGATGGCACATCCATTGAGCACCTACGATGTTCCAGCCCTCATACTTCCATTAATTCTCACAACCCTGTAAGGAAACTATGGTCATGTTTCTTTATTTAATAAGAAGGTTCAGGATAGGAGGCAACTAGATAATGTGTGCAAAATACCTTTTGAAGGATAAAATTCTATGCAAATATCAGGTGCTATTCTTGGTAATTTCTTAATATATATAAAGTTAGCAATTGATGGAAAATAAAACACCCATAACTAGTGGCTTAAAAGAATAACCATTTATTTAGCTCACAATTCTAGGTCAGCCAATTAAGGTGGATTCAGCTGAGCAGTCCCAGTATTGGCTGGGCTCTCTCATGCGTCTCCAGTAATCTCCAGGTCCCTCAGGCAGCTCTGCTTCTGCTGGTTGGCTGGCCCTTGGCTGGTAAGCATTAAGGATGCCTAAGACTGGTATCTGTTATCATCCAGCAGGTTAGACCCAGTTTGTTTTCACAGGGTATCAGCAGGGTTCCAAGAAACCCAGATGAAGTGGGGAAGACCTCTTGAGGTCTAAGCTCAGAACCAACACAGTGTCACTTCAATCATAGCATATCTGTCAGAGCAAGTCCTAAAGTCAGCCCAGTTTCAAGCAGCAGGGAAATGAACTTCATCTCTCTCTCTTTTTTTTTAATCTATTTATTTAATTTATTTATTTTTGGCTGTGTTGGCTCTTCATTGCTGCACGTGGGCTTCCTCTAGTTGTGGCGAGCGGGAGCTACTCTTCATTGCGGTGCCCAGGCTTCTCATTGTGGTGGCTTCTCTTGCTGCGGAGCACAGGCTCTAGGCACACGGGCTTCAGTAGTTGTGGCACGCCGGCTCAGTAGTTGTGGCTCATGGGCTCTAGAGCGCAGGCTCAGTAGTTGTGGTACATGGGCTTTGTTGCTCCGCAGCATGTGGGATCTTCCCAGACCAGGGCTCGAACCCGTGTCCCCTGCATTGACAGGCGGATTCTTAACCACTGTGCTACCAGGGAAGCCCTGAACTCCATCTCGTAATGCGAGGGGCTACAATGTCATCTTGCAAAAATTGTGGACAAAAAGAGGGGAATAATTGCAGCCCTTTGGATCAGCAATCTTTCTCAACATAAACATGGCTAAATAATGGTCAATGACCTGTCTACCTTGTGAGCAAAAGCACACCTTCAAAACTGTAAACTATGATATGAATATTATTGCCATCCCCTGGCTTTTACTTCTTAAAACCATGATTAGAAGATGTGAATGAAAAAGTTCATGCAACCTTCTCTTTTATAAACAGTATAGATACTAAGTGAAATAAGTCAGTCATAGGGAACAAATACTGCATGATTCCACTTTATGAGGTGTCTATGGCACCCGAACTCATAGCAACAGAGAATAGAAGGGTGGTTGCCAGGGGATGAGGGTGGGGAAGATGCAGAGTTGTTCAGTGAGTATCAAGTTACGTTTATGCAAGGTCAATAAACTCTGGAGGTCTTCTGTACAACATGGTGCCTATAGTTAACAATAGGATGTTGAGTACTTAAAAAATTAAAAGGATAGGTCTCATGTTAAGTGTTCTTTCCACACACACACACACACACACACACACACACACACACACACACAGAAATCAGTGGACACAAGGAAACTTTTGAAGGTGATGGATATGTTTATTACCTTGATTGTTGTGATGTTATGAGATGTATGCATGCATCCAAAATGTATACATTAAATATGCACTTTTTATATATTAGGTATAACTTAATAAACCTGAAAAATTGAAAAAAAAAAAGAATTGAATGAAATATAGTCCTTTTCCAAGGCTTAAAACACCTTCCATCTGAGGAAGGAAGCTTAATGGACATGGTAACTAGCCATTCATCTCAAAACTCTGAATTCTACTGAAGCATTAAGTTAGGGCATCAGAAAGCAGAGTGGATGCTTGGACACCGTTATATCAGCATCCCACAAAATTGCCTGCCCTGAGTTATGACTTAATGTCACACCCTCTGCGTTTATGGAGGACCAGTCTGTGAATCACCCAAGAGAACAGCATTTCTGAACTTTTGTAGAACTCTGGTTGTAGATAAAGTGCACTGAATGATGTTTCTTTTTTTTTTTTCCTTTAAATATGGGTATATATGCTAAATTTCTTCTTGGGTTAAGGTCCAGAAAGAATCTTTCTCTATAGATGAATTTGTATGTTTTCTATTATTGTGTAATTCAAAATGTTTCTCTTTATAGCTTAGCTGCCAGAAAATAAACTAATTGTCCCTGTGCTATAATCTTCTCAACTCAAGTGCCTGAAAGCACCAGTTCTATCTACATTTTTTTCAAATGCCTTTTCAAATAACCTTAAATGTTATTTCTCCTACTTGTTTTAACTGCTAAGTCACCTTAAGCCATTTCAGAAGAAGTCAAAGGACATATTTAGAATACCTTTATTTTAAAATTGAACTAATGTCCTGAGGAGATTTTTGCATAATTATAAGTTTAGGTTTGAAAGCTTAGCCCTTCAGATGCTATTTTTATCACCCTACATCCAAAGGCTGTGTTAAGCTGTTTCCACGTGGATGGGGGCACCTGTGTTTGGCTCTTTTGTCCCAATTTTAGTTTCCTAAACTGTGGTCATATGCACTGAAGAGTTCTTCTGTTCAGCTATGGTATTTTCTCATAACAATAGATTTCTTTTTTTAAACATGGGAATATTACGTTCACTAGATTTACTAATTATATTTAATGATACACTATTTAGATAAAGATTTAAAGTACCTTGAAACATACCTAGCTTTAAATTAGTTCTCCCTTTGGTGACCTTCAAGTTGGTTACAACTTCTAAAATGCTATTTATTTTCCTAATTGTTGAATGCCTGGCAGCTCTTCTTGGGCTGCTCTAGATTTGAAGTCAGGTAGGTAAGTTTCAAAAAGGAGACACTTTATCTCTCGTGACTGCGGCCCATTTCTCCAGGGCCTTGACCATGGTGGCCAATAAATATGTAATGAATGATTGAATAAATATGTGTTCTGTATCCCTCCAGCTTCCAGGGAGATTCCTGGCAGTTACTTGGCTTCTCTGGTGGAACTATCTCAACTATGCTGTGGGAATAAAGGTGCATGTTTGATGAGTTGGCTGCAAAAGCTGAATAAGATAAAAGGCCATGAAAAGCCACTGTAAATTATGAAGAGTCACACGTGTGAGAAAGAATCTTCTTGTTCCTCTTTGGCTTCAACTTCTTCCTCGTCTCTAACATTAGCCTTGTCATCACAACTCACGGCCCCACTGCGGAAACAGCTCAAGGTATTGTCCTCTAGAGCTGTTTTTGGACCAGCACACATGACTGTTCTGAAAGCTCACAGACCAGCACACCTGTCCAAGGAGGTTTTTACACCCAAGTTATCTCCACCCTTGGCAGGTTCAGTGAAAGCCCCAAATGCTTACAAATATAATCCCTGTTGTTCAGTTCTATATATTGCCTTCGTCTCTGTAGCTTTGTTTAGTCTGTTATGCCCTTTGGCTGAAAGAAGCCTGAGACATTTCTCCTTCTTTGTCATAAGCCATCAACTTCCTCCCATTTTATGAGGATGGAAACAAGAGAGATGGTGAGAATGAGAGAAAGAGAGACACACAAAGATAGACAAAAGCACCTAAGCCCTACATTCTTACTTCTTAAAAAAGCATATAGGATAATGATATTTAACACATGTTATTTTACAATTATAAGCTAATGGGGACCAAACTGATACAGAGAGAAAATTTCTAAAAACCTTTAAAAAGTTATTTTACACGAACTAAAGCTAGAGTAGAATATAGATGATAAAGTCACAACTAGAATTAGGGAGGGTCTCAGGGAATATCCCTGAGACCATGGAAAGAACACTTGTAGTCAGAGGCTTGGGTCCTAACCTTGGATAAGACTTTGCAGCTCTTTGAACCTCAGTTTCTTTCGTCTGTAAACTCAAAGTTCAATATAAGGTGGTCTCTAAGATCTTATACAGATCTAAAATCCCATGACCCTCTCCACAGGCTTGTAAAAACAAAGGCCACATATTTTTGGTGACATAATTGGAGACAGAACAAGTGGGTTCAAATAGCAGTGGGGCCAGTTTCTTCAGAGTTTACTCTTTCTTTGTTAATTTTAATGTGACATTTTGTATATTTCTCTGGCTTCTGAAAGGGCATCTGTAGCACCCTCTGCTTTTCTAGTTTACAGTGGTCATTGAAGGGTATGGGAAGGAGGGGAGGGACTTGCCTCTCAGGGACCCTGGCAGGGCTAGTTTAAAGAAAATCACCATGAGTTCAGTGCTTAGTCACAGCATTTAATTTATTTGTTTAAATTACCACTAAGGGTGAAGGATTATGGAAGATATTTAGTTATCAAAAGGAAGCATGAACTTCAATTAAAAAGTAGAAAATGAGCACGTGTCACATCACACTGAAAACTCTATATGTTTCTTCAGCATCAGCCTATGGGCTGTTCTTCAGTGGTAGGAAATATGATTATTTTTTAACATTTTATCCTCAGCCTCACCAATGGTGGATTCTTGATATTTATGGAAATGAACTGAATCCCCCTTATCTGTTTCCTAAATGAAAGCCTATTTGAAAAATAAGGCTACTGTGTTTTTGTGAAACAGGGGATGAAGGCTGCAAGCAGAACAGATCCTTAATCCTGTGGAGTTCTTTATCTTGGATTTTTTCCTCTCAAATGCCTTTAGAGAAGAATGGATTTTTTTTTTTGTAGCTATGAAGTTTTAAAAAGTACTGTGAAATCTTTAACAAATAATAATTTTACACTGTACCGATCATCAGTAAAATCAGTTATGGAGAATTATGTAATAAATTAAATATGAAATGTGGTTGGAAGTAACAGCTTCAAGGTATCAGCTACACGTCACATTAGAGCCAAGTAGGTGTAATAGTTATTGAACAAACTGACACTATTGATAAGCTGAGAGGGCAGCAGGCATTCAAGAAATGTCATCTTAACTTCCAAAGAAAGAAAAAAACCTTCTTCCTTTATTACCAATACTTCAAAAGTGAGTTTCTTTTTTTTAAACTAAAAACACTATTGAGACAGTATTAGGTTGAACCATAAGGTAAAAAATAGTTGGATATTGGCGTGTCCATATGGAGGCAAAGATTTTCTCCTTGACCAAACTCTAGTCAGGCTTCTCTGAACCCTTTATCAATGATGTTCTATTGGCATGTCCTCTAAGACAGGGGTCCCCAACCCCCTGGCCAGGCCTCGGACCGGTACCATACTGTGAAATCTTTAACAAATAATAATTTTACACTGTACCGATCATCAGTAAAATCAGTTATGGAGAATTATGTAATAAATTAAATATGAAATGTGGTTGGAAGTAACAGCTTCAAGGTATCAGCTACACGTCACATTAGAGCCAAGTAGGTGTAATAGTTATTGAACAAACTGACACTATTGATAAGCTGAGAGGGCAGCAGGCATTCAAGAAATGTCATCTTAACTTCCAAAGAAAGAAAAAAACCTTCTTCCTTTATTACCAATACTTCAAAAGTGAGTTTCTTTTTTTTAAACTAAAAACACTATTGAGACAGTATTAGGTTGAACCATAAGGTAAAAAATAGTTGGATATTGGCGTGTCCATATGGAGGCAAAGATTTTCTCCTTGACCAAACTCTAGTCAGGCTTCTCTGAACCCTTTATCAATGATGTTCTATTGGCATGTCCTCTAAGACAGGGGTCCCCAACCCCCTGGCCAGGCCTCGGACCGGTACCGGTCCACGGCCCGCCTGTTGGGAACCGGGCCGCACAGTGGGAGCTGAGTGGCGGGCGAGCGAGCAAAGCTTCGTCTGCCGCTCCCCAGCGCTCCCCAGCGCTTGCATTGCCACCTGAACAATCCTCCTGCCCCTGCCCCACCCGTGGAAAAATTCCCTTCCATGAAACCAGTCCCTGGTGACAAAAAGGTTGGGGACCGCTGCTCTAAGGGCCTGGTTTTAGCAAGAATTGTGTCCAGCCAAGTTGATTTAGCCAGAATTCTCCACCTTCAGTGTCTGTTCATGCTACTCACCCTTCAGCATCCCGCAGGTGTTATCCGATCAGCCTGACTGCCCTCAGCAAGAATCCCATTAGATCTGTTAGCAAGAATTGACCCTACTTTCCATCCACCAACTCCCAGCCCCACTCTGCTCCATAGCTATAAATTCCTACTTTTCTTTGTATTCAGAATTGAGCCCAGTTCTACAATGAGATATCTTTTCCTCGATTGCAATAATTTCTGATTAAAATATGCTTTTCCACTTTAACTATTGACCAGCTCTGATTTTCTTTAGCAGTGGTTCAACCTAAATCTATGTATATAAAACAGTGCTAGAACTTATGGAATTATAAAGACAAATATAGTCCTTACTATATTAACTCATTTCTATTCCACTTTATTTGACAAAGAATGTGAAGAGACTAACCAAAAGATTAACCATGAAATGGCCAAACCATAAATTGATTAAAAATAAAATCAGGGAATCTGAAAATTATATGGAAATTCAAGATCAGAGAAAATTGAAATTATGCAGACCCTATGCTTGTATCAGTTAGCAAAACTGATTCAAAATATGGCCATGAGCTCTCCAGCAGCCAAGGGATAAAAAGTCAAAAGGATACTGATTTTGCACATAAGTGAAAAGTCTATAAAAAATGAGATTTATGCCACTGGGGTCTGAATCACACATGGAAATAAGTGATCTGATAATTAGTAAATATTTGTAACATTAGAAAGCTAAATGAACTAAAACTGTTTTTTGTTACTGTTGTTGTTGTCTTGTGATGGCGGCATTTTTATTTATTTTGTTGTAATTTTTTAGTGACATACCAGAAAATGGAAACGCAAAGGGAGAACTGTGGAAAAGTTTGTTGAGAAAATTTCATTTGAATTGCATTCTCAGAAGTGTATAGGATAATGGTATTTAACACATAAAATATTTAATATGTATAAGACATCATTCTAAATTTTTCACATGTATTAACTCATTAATTCTCACTATAATCTTTTGAGGTAGGAAGTATTATTATTTCACATTTTACAGATAAGGCAGTTAATTAACTTGCCCAAACCACATAGCTGGTAAGTGCTAGAACCAGGTTTCAAAGCTGGCAGTTCAAAGCTTATATTCTCAATGGCTTATACCATCCTCTCATCTCTATTGTTTTGCATGTTTATAGACCTTTAGAAGACTTAGCAACTCAGTGTGCATCCAGCTCTACCCACAGCACACACAGAAGTGAGGAGTGAATGGTTTGTGACCTGGAAAAGAGATACTCATGCTACATGGTATTGCCAGACAATGAGCACAATAGAGTAAATGTAGACACAACTTAGGAGTTTGTGGAATGTGATGGTTAAAAGCATGGGTTCTGAAGCCAGAAAGAACAGGGTTTGAATTCCTGCAATTTACTACCTAAGAGACTTCCATAATAGTTTTCCAGTCCTTCTTAGTCTCAGTGTTCTCAATCTTAAAAAGGGGACAAAGATTTCTATCCCACTGAGCTTGTGCAAGGATTACATGACATAATATGTAAAGGATTACATGACATAATATGTAAATGACATTAGATATACATTAGACATTAGATATGCTTTTTGGTGTATTGTCTGGCAGATGGTAGCTCACAAAAAAGGGTACCAGTGATGGAGGTAATAATTAGGATGCACAGCCAGAGGAACGAGTCCTCAGACAAGGATTAATGACCCCAGTAACCTTAGCTGAAGCTTTAAAAGTGGCGTGGAGAGCATCCAGGTTGACCTAAATGGAGAAACCACCAAGCCCAAACATTCATCAGTGGGCAAAGATGGAACAGAAAAAGGAGCCCTCATCACTATTTCAGGATAACTTCCTGCTAGAAGTTAAGAAAAAGAATAGCATAGGTCTCTCCCGGTTTAGCACTTCAGTTTCATGAGTGTCATCAACTTCCAGGGCATTATAGCTGAATTAGCCCAAAGAGGTTAGCAAATCCAACTTCTCTACTCCAGAGTCCATGAAAAATGAGGCTGAGAGGAAAAAAAAAACCTTCAGACTTCTAGGGCCAGTACCTCTCACTCCAAGGTTCTTTTTTTTTTTTTTTTTTTTTTCTGACTCTGTTCCTAAGTGAGAAGCTGAGGCTGTCCCTCACAGTTTCACTGACAATGTCTTTA
>NW_006775143.1:183203-211871 GCF_000442215.2 Lipotes vexillifer | reverse complement strand
CGCAGGCTCAGCGGCCATGGCTCACGGGCCCAGACGCTCCGCGGCACGTGGGATCTTCCCGGAGCGGGGCACGAACCCGCGTCCCCTGCATCGGCAGGCGGGCTCTCAACCACCGCGCCACCAGGGAAGCCCCCAAGGTTCTTTTTGCTGCCCAGTCTGCCTCACTGAGACAGACATTCATTGATGATGCTTAGGGATGTACTGTGCCAGGTACTAGGGATACAGAGATGACTCTGTGTGTGTGCATGTGTGTGTTTCCACATAGCTTAGAGAGACATGAATCCCTGAAACAGACTGAGAAGAAAAAGAAGGGATTAACCAGAGAAGCTATAGAGATATTCACTAACTTTATAGGGATTACAGTGAAGGGCTCCCTAATCTTGTGTAGCATAAGATATTATCAGAATGGCTTCTGGAAATAGCCGATGGTTGAACAGAGAAGGAAGCAGGTCACTAGGAGAGGGTCGCTTTTTCAAGAAGGGAATCTGAAAAGGGATGAAATTTGCCATCCCTACTTGGAAAGTGTAGACCCCACGCCCAGGGAGGAAGTCTGACACACTTCATCACCAGGGATGGGCCAGATGCCTCTCAATATAACACCCTCTACTTTGCTCTCTGCTCAAACAGAACTATTATAATTCTGTTTTCTAGATGAAGGCTGCCTAGCATAGGGAAGTCAAATAACCTTCCCATGTTATGCAATGAGTACCAGAACTTGGATTCAACACCCAGGTGTCCTGGCTCTAGATTCTACACACAATCTTAACCACCTTAACTACCCCCACAATATCCTTCTCTGAAATCGAATCCACTCAAAAGTGAATCTCCCTCAGATAGAAACACAATTCCAGAGGAAAGCATGCAGGTTCAGTTTGGCAAATGAAACTAAAGTGCATGAATATACGTTTATTTTCGCTTATATAGTCAAAATTTATTTGAAAATTTTAACTGCATGCTAATTCGTAAAATGATCAGAAAATGAGCCAGGTCTTGATTTTTTAACTAATTTTTCTGACAAAATTGTATGATCAAATGAAATGAAATCCTTCACTTTGCATTTAACTTTCATATCATGATTAGGAGGAAGGTAATTTTTGTAAAAATATTTGAGAGATTCATCATTTTCCCGCAAGGATTCTCCTAATCCTTTGATATTCAAATATTTCTCTTTTGAAGCTTCTAATCATCTTCCTTGTTGATTTTCTCTTTTTCAATTGTTAATTGGTCTAACTCAGCCTAACCCTCCTTTGCCAGTGGCTCAGAATGAGATTCCAGAGAATCTTAGTATCACTTTCATCAACTTCATGATACTGTGCAGCTTTCACGGGACTGCAGTTTCATTTTGCAGGTGATAAGCATTGTATTCTCGTTATGACTGTGCGTGCTCAAAACATTTTATAAAATCAGTGATAGCCGAAACAACAACAAAGATTATTTTGACAAGATGGGAAGAAACAGGGTAAATACCTTGGTGGAGACTAATTTCATAACAGCTAGTTTTTTGAATATTTTTGAGACTTTTGCACAGCCCTAGCTCTCTGAATTCAAGTATTGAACACTCCTATAACAAGGATCCCACATATATACAGATACCTTGAAATTCCTCAAGGTTTCAGAGCTGCCAAAGGGGGAAACAAGAGACCCCATCTGCTCAGTTTGAGAAGTAGAACATTTGGGGAAAAGTAGCAGGAAAAAGATTTTATAAATAGAGTTGTGTTTTATATGTACATTCAGCATATGGAATACAGCTCCTAGTAATATATGTCACCCAGTTTATTGGTACCAAAGGTTTTTTCTGTACTTTGACAAGTTAGTGCATGTTGTGACCCGCCTAGAGACGGTGTGGTTCTAGGGAGTTGAACTGCATGCCTGCAAGCCCAGTGACTTGGTTGAGGTACTCATTGTCATCAATGGATAAAGGACTTCTGAAACTCAGCACCTCCCAGGCACCATCCTTCTCCCAGGGAAAAATAAATAATTAGATCTATCTCCTTAATCTGTAACTTTCTTGAGGAGCTGGGGAGCGAACACTTTCATGAAGAAACTTAGAACATCAGTGCTACCGACTAGGTCTGGAGGGCGTCCCAAGAGCCTCGCTAATTCCCTGTTGTCGAAGAAGAGAAATAACAGGAACCTATTCTTCAAGGAGAGGAACACTGATGGAGATGTTCTTTCTCCCCTGCTCTGCCCAGTGACTTTGTGCAGAGCTGGTTTGTGTGCAGAGAGTTGGCCATCTGTTGTGTCTGGGGATATAGTGCATATGTCTGAGTGCGGGAGGAGAAACGCAGCCTCTCAGCTTTGCCGAGCTGAGTTCCAGAAATTCTTGGGTCTCAGGAGCTTCCTGGAGCCAAAGAAGTAAAGGAACAAATGTTGTCAGCCTACTGTTCTTTCAGTTTACATCTTAGCCTTGGAATCCATGAACCCCTCTATTCCCGGTGCATGACTCAACTCTGTTCAGGCCCCATTAAGCTGGTTGTTTAGTGCAGGTTACCACACACATGTGTGTGCGTGCACACGAACACACCAGATACTGTTTTCTACATGTTATATATTCCAGTCTCTGTGATCAGGGATGTATGTCCCATACCTCTTTGAATGCTTACGCCAACTCTGGCAGGAAGATCTTTTTATTCCTGTTCTATAATGAGGAAACTGAGACTTAACAGGATTAGGGAACATGCCTAAATTCACAGAGCTAGCCAGCTGTGAAGAGAGAGAATCTGAAACCAGGTCTCCCTAACTCCAAAGCCTATAATTTAAAGTATCATCTCTCTTATGAAACATACATACATGTATGTATATGTGTATATATATATATATATATAATAGCATTTTATAGTACTATATAGTATATGACTATAAATATATAATACCATATAGTATTTCATACTATAAATGTACAGTACTACATAGTATTTTATAATATTATAAAATATTTGTAATGCATACCATACTAATTACTATAATGGGTAAGGTATTGCTGTAAAGATTCACTGAAGTCTGAGCTCCTAGAGTCTCAAAGTTATAAGGGACACCAGATTCCTTCCATTACCCTGTACCCAAATATTCTGCACTGGATAGTATTCAGAAACGATGATTCCATGAACCTCTTTCAACTCTGAGATGTTATGATATCATAATTATTACATGATATCAGATACTGGTTCTCCAGTTAGAGTATCTATACCACCAGGGGTATATACCAAGGATCAATTTTACGGGATAATAATTATTTCAAAGGCTATATTAAAACAAAAAGGGACATGTTGTTGAGTTTAAAGTGTGTTTGGAGTTTTGTCATAAAACAGGAGATTTCAGAAGAATTTTGTGCTTTTAGAATCCATTTTGAGCTACATGTCCCTAGATTCCTATGAGTGCATGCTGTTCTCTTTAGTCATAAGATTTTCCTCGGGGGGAAAACATGATGAACAAACTCTCAGAGACTCTATGACTCAGATCATTCCACTGTCATTTCTAATTCACAGAAAGTATTTCTATATTTTGAATTGAGATCTGCCTTTTCTTATGGCTCTAAGGACTGAACTTCCTCTATGGAAGTGGCCAATCCTTTTACTAAGCATGATTTTCAGAAGAGGCCACACCTTTTCTTTATTCTGCCAAAGTCTTGAGGTGGTTTTTATCTGTGCAATCGAATGGTTTATCAACCATATTCAGATCATCTGCCCAGTCAGACCCATCCAGAACTCAGATCACACAGCCTTCCTGGAACAAAGCCAGTGTCCAACCAGTTCTCTGCCCCAGGGAAGACCATTCCCTTCTTGGAGCCACAGTCTCCTTTTCTGGACCCAAAGATGCAGACCGGTCATGTCTAATGTTGACTGGTCTGGATTGTGAACAGAAGCTTAAAGCTAAGACATTTTGAAGCACCTGGCACTGCGCTTGAAGTGAGTACCCTGCTTGTTCCTGTGCTTCTTTTAAAATAACTTAACGTCTCCTGGCACCTCTGAAATGAGCCAGGCCTCCAACTCCATAGTAACCCCTGCAGGCTAATATTCTGGCTATTTAATTTTTCCTGAATAAATATCAGAGGTGAGCAACTGCATAAGAGCAGCATCTTCAGAAGGATGAGGTAGAGTTTGCTCTAACAAAGGATCTGAAGAATGAGCTGGGCTGCCTATGCCATAACTAGTCACCGCGGACACATTGGAAGATGTCAAGACACAATGACAATGTCTATTCAGTGGGAGAAACCCACATCCCAGGGATTTAATATTCTCCACCACGGCTAAGTAGCTTGCCCACCACACCAACCAGCCCTGGCTAAAGAAACTGCAAGGACTAGGTTCTCCCCTGGCATTCAAGCCTCCTTATATAAACCAGCCCCACTGCCCTTCCCAGTTCAGCCTCCTTTCTCTGAATGTCTTCTCCCTGTTCCTGGAACATGCTTTCGTGCCTCCATGCGTTTGCTGAGGCTGTTTTCTCTGCCTCAAATGCTCTTCCTCCAACTTGGCAAATTCCCTTTTCATCCTTCATGATCCAGATTAATGAAGCCTGAGCTTTGGAGACATATAGAGCTAGGTTTGAAGTGTTATATTCTAATAGGTGTGCGGCTTAGGTAAACTACCTCTGAGTTTGTAAATTGAGTACTACCATAATTACTATGTTATATAATTGCTGTGATTAGCACATTAAATACAATTTTTAAAAATTATTAGTAAAATGCTTATCACGTAGTTGACACTTGGTTATTTTTGTTATTATTAATAGCATTTGGATTTGAACTGGTGTCTGTCTCACTCCTAATTCCTTGTTCTTATTCAATAATATCCATTTTATTTTTCTAAATCAGGGGTCTTCAACTTTCTACAAAGGATAACATAGTAAATATTCTAGGCTTTATGGGCCATAAGGTCTTTGTCAGCTCTGCTGTTGCAGCGTGAAGCTAGACTTATTGTGGTGTTCGTTTTGCAATATATACAAATATTGAGTCATTATGTTATATACCTGAAACTATATAATGTTATTTATCAACTATACCTCAGTTTTAAAAAGAATAAATATGCATTAAAAATAGCACAGTCTCATTGGCCTCATATTAAAAAACATAGGCTAGAGGGTTTTGAATTCTGATATCAAATACCAGATTTTATTCATCTTGTAATGCCCAGCATCTAACTCAAATGTCTTCAGACTATAGTTCATAAGCCAAATCTGGCCCTCTACCTGTTTTGAAAATAAAGTTTTGTTGGAACATAGCCATTCCTGTTGGTTTATGTATTGTCTATGGCTGCTTTTTCACTATAATGACAGAGTTGAATAGTTCATAACATACTCTATGACTCTCCAACCCTAAAACATTTATCATCTGGCTTTTTTCAGGAAAAGTTTACGAACCTAGCTCAATGCTTGGTAGCTGTTTGTTGTATGAATGAAGACTGACCAGAAACAGGCAGAATTAACAATCTGGCATTAGGACTTTGCAAGATTCAGTGAAAGAAATTGGAAGGAAACATGGGCCATAAAGATTCATAGGTCAGAGAACCAGCAAGAGTGGTCATGGTGTAGAGGGTAGTGAGCTTTGGTCCCAAGGCTAAGACTAGTATCTTGTAACCCTATTCAGTGCTCCCTACTAGATGTCGACAGGCAAAGCCATGTCCAGAAAGGGAAACTGAAGCCCAGGGAGGGAAAAAGTTTGCTCAAAGTCATATACCTGGTACAGTGCTGGGTTGGTACCAGGCTGGCTGTAGTCTGGAGCCTTGGAAGTGATATGCATCTAATAGAGACTTGGGCTGAAATGCTTGGGTCACCCCCCAAACTGAATGGTCATAATAGAGCTTCTAATGCTCTGCAATGTCTATCTTGTATTTGTCCATCAGCATCTCCTGACCTATGGTTCAAGATGATCAGATTAATGGTGGGATTAGTTTTGTAATGACTACCCCTAACATTTTAAAAACACATTAGAGCACTTCACAGATGAGCAAGTCTATGACTGATGAGGCATGAAATTCCCATTCAACCATATTTGGCCAATATTATTCTCTACCCTGAACCCCTTTTGTAAAGCCCATCGTCCTCTACCAAGGTACTTGTGACAATTCTTTTTAGAATGGTTTCATGTTTTTTAGATGTCTGCTTTTTATGCCTCAGTATCACCATGGTATTTTGAGTATCAACAGACAGGTCAGGCAGAGTCTCACACGGTCATAGCTATTAGCTAATGAATTCATGCACAACTACTTCTAATCAAAGATAAAGTATTTTTTCTTTTGCACTGTCCAGCCGCTACCCTATCCCCTATGTCACTTATAAATAACAGTTGTCTCTCATAGTCAACCAGAGATCCAGTGCTTGAAGATGCCCAGAGAATGTAAAAATCTTAGCAGGGGCTTCCCTGGTGGCGCAGTGGTTGAGAGTCCGCCTGCCGATGCAGGGGACATGGGTTCGTGTCCCGGTCCGGGAAGATCCCACATGCTGCGGAGCGGCTGAGCCCATGAGCCATGGCCGCTGAGCCTGTGCGTCCAGAGCCTGTGCTCTGCAACGGGAGAGGCCACAACAGTGAGAGGCCCGCGTACCGCAAAAAAAAAGAAAAAAGAAAATTTTGCATTTATACAGAAATTTCTATTGCAGGCATTTTTTGGTGTGTGTCAGTTTCAAACTTTCTCTCTGGGGCAAATACAAACTATCTCCATAGTAATATGTCCCCCTAAGATCAGAATTGACTACTCATCTTGGAGGCATCCTAATCACCTCTTCCTGCCAGTATACACCTTCCCCTTAATGCATTATACCTCTCCTAGTACCCTAACAGGTGCCTTAACCTTGGAAAGGACACTTCCAGCAATGGAAAGTTCAGCCTCTTTGAAAGTTTCACTCTCCCCTGCTGGAAAAGCTGATTGTATGAAAGTTCTACCTAAGTACAGACTCTCATCCAGTAGGCGTATATTCTTGACTTCTAGGGCCAAGCAACTCTTCTCTCTTTAGGATACAAAATACCTTCACTGGGGCTTCCCTGGTGGCGCAGTGGTTGTGAGTCCGCCTGCCGATGCAGGGGACACGGGTTCGCGCCCCGGTCCGGGAGGATCCCACATGCCGCGGAGCAGCTGGGCCCGTGAGCCATGGCCGCTGAGCCTGCGCGTACGGAGCCTGTGCTCTGCAACGGGAGAGGCCACAACAGTGAGAGGCCCGCGTACCGCAAAAAAAAAAAAAAAAAAAAAATACCTTCACAGAGTTGAGAATGGCTCTCATGCCTTTCCCTGTAACTTACCTTCCTTCCAGTCCAGTATCCCCAGTCTAACCACCATGTCAGTTAGTTTGAAATCTCAGACCACCTTCCATGGTCATAATCCCACTCACCAATGCTCACTAAGAAGGCTTAAGTGTTTTGCTTTATTTATCACTTGTCATATTTGGCATTAATTGGATTTGATTGCATACTTAAAAGAGCAGTGAATGCATATACACCTATTTTTTTGTGGAATCATTTGTTCTAGATTCTGGATTCTATAACTAGAAGGATTTGAAGAAGGTCATATCCATCTTTTTCATCTACTTCTGTTATTTTGTTGTTGTTGTTGTTTGAATTTTATTTCATTTATTTTGTATGCAGCAGGTTTTGTTATCTATTTTATACATATTAGTGTATATATGTCGATCCCAATCTCCCAATTCATCCCACCACCACCCTCCCCCTCTTTCCCCTCTTGGTGTCCATACGTTTGTTCTCTACATCTGTGTTTCTATTTCTGCCTTGTAAACCTGTTCATCTGTACCATTTTTCTAGATTCCACATGTATGTGTTAATACACGATATTTGTTTTTCTCTTTCTGACTTCACTCTGTATGACAGTCTCTAGGTCCATCCACATCTCTACAACTGAACCAATTTCATTTTTTATGGCTGAGTAGTATTCCACTGTATATGTGTACCACATCTTCTTTATCCATTCGTCTGTCGATGGGCATTTAGGTTGCTTCCATGGCCTGGCTATTATAAATAATGTTGCAATGAACTTTGGGGTGCATGTGTCTTTCTGAATTATGTTTTTCTCTGGGTATATGCCCAGTAGTGGGAATCTACTTCTGTTATCTCTTCTATATTCATTTTTCCCAACCCTCTTCATTTTAATAAATGATAATACAATTATTATGCCTAAAAGACATGGAATGACTTGCCTGAGTTCATGCTGTGAAATGACGTATCCTAGCAAGTATTTAAAGCTAAGAAAATAATATTTAAGTAGAATCACTATGTGCCAAGAGCTTTGAACATGTTTTCTTATTCAGTCTTTAAAGAAAGCTCCATGCTTTTACTCCTATTTAACAGATGGTGAGACTGAGGCTAGGAAAAAGGAAGGCTTCGCAGATGCTCAGTGAAAGTGAGCCCAGATTTTAACAGTGTTTCCAGAAGACCACCTTGCTCTTCAACTCAGAGTTCTATTTAAGTCATAACCTCACAACCTTAGGCCAGTGACGCTGCTTCTTTCTGAGAGAAGCAATTATTCATTTTTTCCCATAATTATAAAATCTTAGAGCAGGAAAAGAACATATGGGGTTTGTCAAGTCCAACTTGATTACTAAGAAGAAAAATATGTACTAATGTTGGGTTTCTGCATAACTTGGTTTCCTTTCTACTTTAACAGCCAGCATCCTATTTTTTTTTATAAAGTTAATATCTTAGATTAAAAAGAATTCATCATCACACTCACCCGAACACGTAGTGTCACCTTATGACATCATGGTCACCATAGCAACAGCTGTGAGTTTACAGCACATTGCCTTCAGTTAGGGATCATGGTAATGAGTTAAAGTATGGCAGCTTCGGATGCTGATGTGAACAGGAAGGGAAGATGCGAAAAAGGAGAAACAGGTGTGCTACTTTTCCTGCCAACATTCCTTAGACCTGAGATGAGGTGGGAGTGAACATGTGAATAATCGTTAAGGAACAAAAATAAATCTCCTAATCATCTAGCCAATGAAAAGAAGGAGAGGGGGAGAAGGGCAGAAGAGAAAGTAGCAGTATTCTGGCATCCTATTTCCAGATGTCAGAGGGTTGAAAATTCTTGATTCTTTCTCTGCGTTTTGTCCTTGAGCTGTGTAGCATATCAGAAAGAGCAGGGAATTAAACAACCCTGGGAAGAAGTTTTGTACTATACCAGTTATAAGCTTTTCACACTTGGGAAAGTTCTCTAATCTTCTGAATCTCAGTTATCTCATCTGTAAAAGGGGTGTGACATTTGCGTTCTGAGAGCGTTAGGAAGATCAAAGGGTAATGCAAGTAAGGTATCTGACATGCAAAGCCCTCAGTTTACTATTTTTCTTTCTAAGTGGTTAAATTTTAGCCTTATGAAATATGGTAGTCAGTGGTGGACACATAGATGGCCATCCTACCCATTTTTATACTTTTCTACATGTTTGAACTATTCTCTAGTTGTTTGATTTCTAAATAAAAATGTGTTAATTTGTTTAAATCCCACTTTGGTAATAGATATCCATTCTAGATACGTTTTACTCTGAGCTTGGTCAAAGCCCTCCACTTCTCTGAACCTTCAAACTGTATAAACAGAAAAATAGATTGTATGCTTCTGTTAGCCCTTGCTACTTATATCACACTTTCTACGCCTGTGGACTTACCCATCACTGGAACTGCAACATTGAAATTGGAGATTTCTTTCTTTGTTTTAAATTTTTTATTGGGGTATAGTTGATTTACAATGTTGCATTAGCTTCCACTGTACAGCAAAGTGAATCAGTCATACATATGCACATATCCAGTCTTTTTTAGATTCTTTCCCCATATAGGTCATTACAGAGTACTGAGAAGAGTTCCCTGTGCTATATGGATATTTATTTCTATTCTTTTTGCTTGATGAATGTCTTTCTAATTAGACTTCAGAGAGAAGGTTTTGCAATGTTTTGCTTATTGTGTCCCCAGGTTCTAGCACAGTCCCTTACACAGAGAAGGTGCTCAATATATACATTTGTTGAATAAAAAGATATTTAGAGGCTTCCCTGGTGGCGCAGTGGTTGAGAGTCCGCCTGCCGATGCAGGGGACACGGGTTCGTGCCCCGGTCCGGGAGGATCCCACAGGCCGCGGAGCGGCTGGGCTCGTGGGCCATGGCCGCTGAGCCTGCGTATCCGGAGCCTGTGCTCCGCAACGGGAGAGGCCACAGCAGTGAGAGGCCCGCGTACCGAAAAAAAAAAGAAAAAAAAAAGAAAAAAAAAAAAAAAGGTCTTTAGTAGATATCATTATTTGAGATAAGTACTTAAAATGCCTGCATAATATTATTGAATACCTCTATGAGTGCGCACACTAAAATAGCCAAGCGTGCCCTTATATATGCCTGACTTTGTCTATATCGCTGCCTGTTAGCCTTTTGTGCTTGAATCTGTCTCCAGCTGAGCCTGTTTCTCTGCATGTCTCTCTTTATCACTTTCAACATACATATGTCATTCTTTTCTTTCTCTGCCTCTTTAAAATCTCCCGCCCTGTCTCCTACACTCAGTTTCCGCACCCCGCCCCCCCGCGCCTTTTTTTTCTCCGTGGTCTTTAAAAAGATTTTTCCTTGGGACTCTCCTGCCAACATAATTCCATGTGAGTTACATTCGTTTGCAAAACCTTTCACTGCATGAAGATGTTTTATTTAATTAGTAAAAGTTCAATTATTTTTTGTCCCCCGACAGCATCATACATCACCAAGTCCGGAGAGTCATTAGCTATGAAATTAATCAGGATGGAGGAAAGCAGAATAAAATCCTGGACCCTGGTGTAACTCACCGTGTCTCAGATTCAGCTGTGCCTACCCTCCAGGACCCAGCCCTCTCAGGACCTCTTGGGCCATTCCTGAGTCTGAAGGAGTGCAGTGAAGGAGGCTGTTACTCACCCCAGCACACATGCTGCTGCTCAGGGACAGAGGAGGGGACCAAGGGGAACTGAGAGTATTTGAATATCTCAAGCACAAAATGTCCCACCTGGGAACTCCCATGACTCTTTTGAGAGAAAGTATTTATCTGCCAGAGCCTCTTTCAGGTTTGGTAGAAGGTGACTGCTTCCACTCTTGGGGGGATAAAGAAGAGAACTTGTTTACATCTCTGCCCTGCCTAATATACAGCCTTTAGGGAATGCTGCCTTAAGATTATAATATGATTAGGAATAAAACAGGGAACATGCATGTAAACCCCCAAGAAGCATTTGATCTCTCTATAAATTATGTTAATTAGTTACTCTCTTGGTCTTAATGCTCTCTGGTCCTCAGTTTCCAATCAGTAAAATGGGAATAATGATGTCCACTGTATGTCCCTTGCAGAATTGCTGCCAGAGTAAAAGAAAAGAATAAAATTAACATTGGGATGCTAAAATGACACTTTGTTTCCTAACAGTTCTCAAAAGTAACTTTGTCAAATACAAAACCCTATGTTGGGACTAAAAACAAAACAACACATGTGACCATTCTGTTCACCACGTGGATAAGAGAGGCAGCTGTCATGTGTCAAAGGGAACACTGGTCAGAGCACATCTCTACCCTTGGTGACTTGTGTGACTTCGAGTCTCTCTGTGAACTTCACACAGTGGCAAAATGGAGAGTGGAGGTCATCGCCCAGGGTGTTGCTGTAAGAACAGAGTAAGTTCATGAACATTTAACTGCCTTTATTCTGTCTTGAAATACCATCAGTTAAACTTTATGTTCTTGGTTGCTTCAGTGTAGCTATAGGATCTTTACAAAATGTATATGGTCTAGTATGTGATTCTTTCTCTTATCATTATTCTCCCTCCTGGATCATTGTATCAGTTTCTTTATCTGGAATCCATCATTTAGGCAGCTTCTACTAAGTATCATGTGTGATGTAAAGTAGTTTGCTTGCATTACCTCATTTACCCCTCTAAACAGCTCTATCAAAGTTGGGCATTATCTCCATTACACCAAGAGGAGGTGAAAATAGTGTCCTGTAGTTCATTGGTAAGCAGGAGGCCCAGGAGTCAAACTCCTCACCATTTGCCTCTGAAGCTGGAGCTCATTCCTTTTTATCCCATGGCTTTTCAACAAGCTTTCTCTAGGAACTGTCAGAATCTCTGAATTCCCCCTGGGATGCTCAGGTATAAGGAATGGGCCAGCCTAAGGTCAGGTTGGGTTTCCAAGCAGCAACTGATGTGCTTGCTTTTCTGCCTTGTTCTTTCATATGCAACCTAACACACAGCCAAGCAGGTGACCCGAGCCTGGCAACTGGTAAATTGTAATAATAGTAAGACTGTGCATCAATACAGTAACTTTCATCTGGAGGCATCTGAGGACTCTGCTGACATTAATTAAACTTCACAGCATCCTCATCCTTTAAGGTCAAGACTGTACCAATTGTAAAGAGAAATAAACTGAGATGATAATGACTCTCATCAAAATCAAGATGGATCATTTGTCAGAATAGCCTCTGAAGCAGATGATAGAGGCCCAGTCTCTAAGTCAACAGAAACAATCATCACATAAGGGTGTCCGTGAAAGCACCAGCTGTGAAGTCAGTAGACATGTCTTTGGCCTCTCCTTGCCATTTATTATCAGGGTGAATAGAGTCAGGACACTTTTCCTTTGCATTCTCCATGTATCCATCAGTAAATCAGGGGAGCTGCTGATCACTGTCTTACTTAGAATCACTTATGCTCGTGGCAATATGGTCCTTAATAATAATAATAATAATTTATTATATTAATTATATAATTAAATATACCTATATAATTATATTTATTAATATTACAATTAATAATAATAATAATCTTCCCAGTGTCCCAAACGGTGCTTCCTGTACATGTGCTACCAGGTTGTTTCCGAATCATCTTGGGGATTGGGTGGGGGGTGGTGATTAGGTGCATCAAAGAAAGGCAGATTCCCAGGGCCCACCCAAGTGACTCAAACGGAAAATTTTTTAAAACTCCGCAAATGCTTCTGATGATGTTTGGGACCCACTGGAGGCCAACCTTCATTCTGATCTTTTCATTTTTATGGGTTATAGTGAGATTTTCTGCTCCTGCCCCATTTGTTCTCTCTCCAACTCTTTTAACCCATCCCGTTTACTGCCCTAGATTCCACCTTAAAATATGGATCATCTGGGGCTTCCCTGGTGGCGCAGTGGTTGAGAGTCCGCCTGCCGATGCAGGAGACACGGATTCGTGCCCCGGTCTGGGAAGATCCCACATGCCGCAGAGCGGCTGGGCCCGTGAGCCATGGCCGCCGGCCCTGCGCGTCCGGAACCTGTGCTCTCCAATGAGAGAGGCCATAACAGTGAGAGGCCCGCGTACCGCAAAAAAAAAAAAAAATGTGGATGATCTGCTTGTTTTCAACAACAATTGAAAAAATGTTTTCATAGTGAGGTAGATTACAGGCAATCCACTTATGGTGATGTAACAGAATGGTTCCAAAGGAAATTTTGATTCTATAATAATAGCAGATCTTCACCAAACACTTACTACATGCTAGGCACTGTTAATTATTTTTACATGCATCAGTTGATTTGGTCCTCACAGCAGTCAAATAGGTAGATAATTCATATTATCCTCAGCTCCTTGTAGCTGAGGAAACTAAGGTACAGAGAAGTTGGGTAATTTGTCCAAGACCATGCAGCAGAGCTAGGATTTGAACCCAGACAGTGTGGCTCTGGGGTGTTTCCTCTTAAGCTCTAATGATGGTCTGTCAACTAATCCAGAGAAGAGAGAGGATCCTGATAACTATGTACTATGACGTACTAAACAATACTGAGACCTTTCAGACTCTGATAAAAGCTATAAAAGCATCTCCAGAAAATTTTTGCTATCATTTAAAAAGGCAACAAACTTGTCTCTGTGGCTTTTGGGTAAAATTACAAAGCACATTATGGGTAAACACAAAGAAACATTTAATGGTCCAAGCTGTCAGTTTTTAATAGTCAGATTTCTTCAAGGTGGTAGTGAGCTAACCTTTGCAAGAGGTGCTCAAGCAAATGGTGAGCAGCAAACTCACAGTGATGCTGCAGATGGAATTTTTCTATAAGAAATCAATTGCCTTTCTGGAAAGGAAAAAGTGCACCTTGGCAGTCTGTAAAGAAGGACACCAAAATACAGTCTCAATAGTGTAGTGTTCATATTGTCTGGTATATAAGAATAATTAAAAATATTACTAGTTATGTAAAGAAGCTGGACAATGTGGCCCCAAACCTGGAAACTGACCCTGAGATAACCCAGCTATTAAAATTAGCAACAACAAGAAAAGCACTTCAAAGCAGCTATTATAAATATTCCAGGACTTAAAGGAATGTACAATCATACTAAGTCAATCTCCAGCAGCCAAATAGAAACTATAAAGAAGAACCAAGTGAAAATTTTAGAAAAAATGTCTCATAGCTTAAACGAAAAATTCACTGATTTGGTTTTCTAGCAGACCTGAGAAAACAGCAAAAGAGATCAGTGAAACTGAAGACATAATAATAAAAACTATCTAAAATGAAGCACAGGGAAATAAAAAGACAAAAAAATAGCAAAGCCTCAATGACTTGTAGGAAATATCAGTCCATTATATCAATATCCACATAATCGGAGTCCCAGAAATAGAGGAGAGATAAGAGGACAGAAAAGCGATAGGATTAATAATGGTAAAGTGTCTCCCCAATTTGGTAGAAAACAAACTTACAGATCCAAGAACATCCAAAAGGAAAAAAAGCCCCCCAAATGATAAAAACAAAGACAATGACATCTAGAGATAGTATAGGCAAACAATCAAAAATTAAAAGAAAATATTGAATGAGTCCAAAGAAAATGACACATAGATAGAGTAAAACAAGGATGTAAATGACAGCTGATTTCTCACCAAAATCAAGGGAGGACAAAGGCAATCAAATGACATCTTTAAAGTGCTGGGGGAAGGGTGGGAAATTGTCAGCCTAAAAGTCCATATCCAGCAAAAATATCCAGGAAAAGTGAAGGCAAGATTAAGACATTTTTATTTATGTATTTTGCGGTACACAGGCCTCTCACTGCTGTGGCCTCTCCCGCTGCAGAGCACAGGCTCCGGACGCGCAGGCTCAGCGGCCATGGCTCACGGGCCCAGTCGCTCCGCGGCGTATGGGATCTTCCCGGACCGGGGCACGAACCCGTGTCCCCTGCATCGGCAGGCGGACTCTCAACCACTGCGCCCCCAGGGAAGCCCCAAGACACTTTTAGATTTTTTTTTTTTTAACTGAGATAATTTGTCTCTAGAAGACTGGAGTTACAAGAAGCGGGAAGAAAGTTTATCAAACTAAAGGAAACTGACAGACCTACAGAAAGAGCTAACAAGTACCAGGAGGAGTAAGCATAAGAGTAAACATCAAAGACAATTTTTAAAATTGTCTTTATATATTTAAAATGCATATGACTATTTTGAGCAAAATATATACTACTGCTTACATATTGCAGACATATAAGATATGTGACACCATAAAAGAGGAGGATAGTAAATAACTCTACTGTTGCAAGTTTCTTTCGCTTTACTGGAAATAGTGACATTAACTCCAAGTAGACTATGAGGATGCATACTGGAATCCCTAAGGCAACCATTTAAAAAAAAAAAAATTGAGGTGGTATAGCTAAAAAGCCAATAGAGGAATTAAAATTAAATGCTGGAAAATATTTGATTAACCCAGATGAAGGCAGGAAAGGACAAATAGCAAAGTAATAAGAAAATTGTAGACCTAAATCCAACTATATGAATAATAATATTAAATGTAAATGAACTCAACATTACAATTAAAAGACTGAGATTTTCAAACTAAATAAAAAAGCAAGACGCAATGCAATTGTGTGGTACTTTGAAAATTAAAAGACGACATAAAAATTACCATGCAAACGTTAAGATTAAGAAAGTTGAATCAGACAAAATGGACTTCAAGACAAGTACTTTTTTATTTTAAAATTGTCAAACATACAGAAGAACTTCCAAATAGTTTAAAGAATTTCTATGCACTCTGCACCCAGATTCTCCAAGTGTTAATATTTGAGCACGTTTCTCAATATCATTCTCTCTATATATCCGGCTTTCTCTTCTTCCCCCTTCCCTCTCCCTTTCTTTGTTTATCTGTGTAAAGATCTGTACACACACACACACACACACACACCCAAGTCTGCAGATCTTTTTTTCCTGCATTACTTGAGAATATGTTACATACATAATTCTCTTTTACACTTAAATATTTCATTGTGTGTTTCCCCAAAACTAAAACACTATCTTACATAAACAGGATGCAATGATCAAAATCAGGAAATTTACATTGCTACCATATTATTGTCTAATCTACAGATGCTATTTAATTTTTCCCAACCATCCCTCTAAGGTCTTTTTTATAGCAAAAATAACTTTTCTTCTAGTTCAGAATTTAATTCAGCATTAAATGTTGCACTTAGTTTTTGTGTCCCTTTACTTTCCATTAATGTGGAATGGTTCCTTAGCCTCTGTCCTTCACGACCTTGAGATTTGGGAAAATCACAGGTCTTCTGGGGTAGAATGTTTCTCAAACTGGGCCTGTCTGATATTTCCTCATGACCACGCTCAGGTGATGTATTTTTTGCAGGAGTACCTTGGGAGTGCTGTTGTGTCCTTTTCTCAGCAAAATATTAGGAAGAAAATGGTGCCTGTTTGTCCTACTTCTGGTGATTAACCTTGATCATTCAGTTAAGGTGGGGTCTGCCAGTTTTCTCCTTTAAAGTTACGATTTTTGCATTTGTTTAATAAACATCTAACTGGGAGATTCTTTGAGACCATGCAAATATACTGTTTCTCATCAGACTTTTACTGGTTTTAGCATCTGTTGGTGATCTTTCCCTGAAACGATTATTACTAAGGTCATTTCTGATTGAAAGCCACGAGTATAAAGAACAACACTTGACACTGAAAAAGGGTTAATTTGTTAGGAAGATATAGGAATCATATATATATATATATATATATATATATATATATATATGTGTGTGTGTGTGTGTGTGTGTGTGTGTGTGTGTCAATAACAGAGCTTAAAATGCATAAAGCAAAAGCTTCCAGAATTAAATGGAAAAAAGATATAAATCCAGAATCATCATTGAAGATTTAAAAATACATGCAGCAAATTGACAGAATTAAAGAAAAATAGATATATCCATAATCATAATGAAGATTTTAACACTCTTCTTCAACAGTTGATAAATTTTTAAAAATTCTGTAAGGACATACTATGAATAACACTATCAACCACACTAACATAAGTGACAGTTATACCACACTACACCCAGGAACTACAGAGCATACAGGCTTTTCTAATGTACATATAACGTTCACCAAGATAGACTATATGTTGGACTATTAAATAGGTCTCAATAACTCTTAAAAAGAGATATCTTACAGAGTATAACTTCTAACCAAATGGAATTATATTAGAAATCAAAAACTTCTAAGACATCTAGAAAAGTCCCAAATATTTGTACATTAAAATGCTCAGTGAACAGTGCCTTAGCCAAGGAGGTGGCCTTATAGTCAAGTTTTAAATATAGATTCTGCTGTGTGACACACTTAGGGGGTCTTGGGAGATAGATAAACACTATTTTAATACATTTTATTATTATTCAGCATTTGCATATTTCAACAGAAATTTACAGGTAAAGAAAGAATGACAATATAATTCACTATGACGCAGATGTTTAATCTCATGATTTGGCAAAGGCCTTTATTGGTGAAGGAAGTAAAGCATGGGCCAGAGCACATGCCACCCTCCAGGCTGGATGGAGTGATTCCCCCAAACATATAAAGGAAGGGACCCAGTGCCTTTCATAGGACCTGCTCCACCCTGTGGTTTCTGTGGCTATCTCCTCTATGATTTGCAGAGGAGAGGTATGTAGCTAACCCTGCTTTTCCCAGATTCCAGCTCTTAGAGAAATTGACATTATTCAGGCCTCAGGGAACTATAGAAATGAAGCAGCAGCAGCAGAATTACCTGGCAGCACATCACTGCATAAATGCCACTGGATCTTTATTAGAATGGAAACAGAATGCTTCAGAGCAGCTGACCTCAGGAGGCTATTTCTGCCTGTAGACTGTGAAATAAAATTGCATCTATATCCAGATATACATTTATATATTTTATTTTCCTTGTTATGTCTCTAGTAACTATTTTTCTATTATGAACATTATTCTTTATGTAAGATATATATATATGTGTGTGTGTATATATGCATCTATAGTTTTTAAATTTTAAAAGTGAAAGTGAATTCAATGCTCAAAGCAAGGAAAGTTTTTTTTTTTCATTATCCCTTTAGAACATTGTGCTGTCCCCATTATTTTGGGAAAGAAATCAGTGCTTTAAAATGATTAGGAAACTAAAGGGGTGGAAAGTCACACGTGATTTATTTTTTCAGGTGATGAACTTCACACTTGAGAGGGAGAAAAGGGACCTGAGAATGTAACTGTGAGTTTGGAATTAGTGTGCTAGTCAAAATGGGTGTCAAGAAGAGAAAGGTGGGAGGGGGCATTACAGATCAGGAAAAGCAATTCAGTGAAGACGTGACTCAAAAGGTCAGGCTGCTAAGAGTCCCTGAAGGGTGAGAACCAGAAATCACACGATGCAGCCCACGCAGGCCCGCATGAAGGACCAGAATAATTGATGATATAAGAGCCAGAATCTGCGTAATTCACAGGATCTTCACCACCCACAGACATGCAGCCCAACTGTCACTGTGCAAACATTATAGAACTCGGGTGATGGTGTGAGGGTTTGGGGCTGCAAGGTGATAAGGTAGCTAAAGAGAGAGGGCTTATATGGACAGGGACCTTGGACAGGGACCTGAAATGCATCCCTCTCCCACCCACTCTGTTTTGAAGATAAACAACGAAAAAAAAAAATAAAAATAAAAAATAAAAAAATAAAAATAAAAAAAATAAAAATAAAAAAAATGAAGATAAACAACGAACAGGTACCACGTGAGAATCCAACTCCCCAGTGTGTGTGAACGTGTGTGCCAGTCTCTAATACCATAGTATGGTTCTCTCTCTGGTAAAAAGCTGGGATTTATAGCTTCAAAGCGAAATAGACATCCTCCTGTTCCTTCAGTCTAACTTGAGCTAGCAACACTCAAGCCTGCCTGGGGGAAAATGACGCAGCTGGTTCCCCAGCGGAGGCTCTCAAAAAGGTAAAGAGCAGGTAAGAAAGATGCTAATAGCTGGTCCCTGCTTTTTAAGACCCAGTAAGCCTGTCTACTATTAATCGTGCCTCAATTAGTGACTCAGACTTGACCAATCAGATGAACAACTCTTCCTGCCTTTGGGAGAAAGCTAGGAAGTGGGTGGGGAGTGGCAGGCCTGTTGTGAAGAGAGGGGCAGATATTGACATTGAGGACCATACAGTCTCCATCAAGCTCACACATTTCCTCCTGGGTGAGCCTGGGTGTGTTTACCTAATCACTTGTCGCCTTGAACGGACTTGAGCTTCCAGTAATTGTTCTCAGTGCTCCCTACATCCTTGGTCCTGTTAGAGTGAACCTGGCTCTTGCTCTGACCATCTCTCTGTGATTTCTCTAAATCACAGCAAGGAAGAGGTACAGAGTGAACGTGGGAAATCACGTAAACTCTCTGGGTCTTCCATTTTTATTAATGTTTAGATTCATTCACTGGGTGCAAGGCCTAGTGCCAGGAACCTTGGGAACAGGGCTTAGTAGCTGTTGCCTTTGAGGTGCTCACAATTTAGCAGGGGAGACAGACCAATCATATGTACTGTGGCAGGCTGTGCTAGTTTGCTAGGGCTGCCCTAACAAAATTACCACAGACTGGGTGGCTTAAACAACATAAATTTATTTTCTTACAGTTACAGAGGCTGGAAATCCAAGATCAAGGTGTCAGTAGGGTTGGTTTCTTCTGAGGCCTCTCTCCTTGGGTTGCAGACGGCCACCTTCTTGCTGTGCCCTCACGGGATCTTTCCTCCATGAACACACATATCTGTGTCTTAATCTCCTCTTCTAATAAAGGACATCAGTCTTATTGGATTAGGGCCCACTCATCCATATGACCTCATTTTATCTTAATTATCTCTTTAAAAGCCCTGTCTCCAAATACAATCTCATTCTGAGATACCTGGGGTTAGGACTTTAACCTATGACTTGTGCGGGGACAAAATTCAGCCCATAACAAAGGCACTGTGTTGGATGTAAAAAGCTAGAAAACAGAGTCCCTACTTTTGAGGTGTTTTCAGGCTAGTGGGAGAAGCAAGGCCCCAACTCAGTATAAATCAGGCAGGGATACAGTGCTTTAGGAGCGTAATTTAAAATTGAAGGAATAAATATATTCACAAGTAAATACTCTACAAGTATCTGGAGAGGTTTCATGGAAGAGATGGTAAGAATGTTAGGACTTGAATAGAAGGAGGTACCCTCCCTTCCTGTCACTTATAAACATTATCAGGACTTTTGCCTTTCCATCTAGCAGTAAACTCAACACAATAATGCTCCAAGGGGGTGGGGCAGGAAGGAAAGGGAAGCCGGAGGAATGAGAAACTGGAGTCTTCAGTTCAAGCTGTTGCCTCCTACTTGGTAAATCCAAACTCTCTTTTGCTCAGCATCCTTTATATTATCAAAGATTGTTGTTAATTATTTTCACTCAGCTAAACATTCCTGATTCCCTCAAATATGCTCAGGCCATGTAAGAATGAGAAGGAGCCTTAGAATTCTATGAAATTGAGGGGGAACACAGATGAGATTTAGAGAGGGCTGGGAGCCTCTAAAACAAGAATCAGTTTTGTGGTTATATTACATAGGACACATACATATGGATAGGGTCCATAGTTCTCCCTGCATAAAGCTCATGTGACTCCTTGGAAGGCTTCCTTCCAGGGCACTTAGAATAAAATCCATTCTTGCTACCAAGCCCTACAAGATCTGAACCCTGCTTATCCTCTAAATTCATCTCCTACAACTCTCTTCCCTACTCATTGAACCACAGTGATCCCTGCCTCTTTTCTATTCCTGAAACACACCAAGCTGATTCCTGCTCTAGGAAATTAGCTCTTGCCTCTCCCTGGAATGCCCTGCCCCCAGATCTGTGCCTGTCTGGTAACTTCTGGTCATCCAGATCTTAAGTTAAAGACCACCACCTTTGCACCCAGATTATTAACTTTCTCAATCATTGTTGATCACATTACCCTCAGTATCCTGTTTTGTTCTCTTGATATCCCCATCACAATCTGAAATGATCTTCTCTATACCTTCGTTTACTGGCATATTTCATGCCACACAACTCAAATGTAAGCTCCATGAAACCAAGGCCCATGTTTATTGCTGTCCTCCAAGCATCCAGAATTGCATCAGGCACATGGCAGGTAGGTGATCAATACGTATTTCATGCATAGATCCTCAGATTGACCCACGATTTCTTACTCCATCTCATGTTCATTAAGTGAACAAATAACAAACAGCTAACAAGTAAAGAAGTAAAACCAAGAAACACCAGTTGCATTGAATCTGTGTATTTTGAAAATGAGGAAAATGAGGCCCAGAGGAGTTCATTCATTTTAACAAGCCCTCTATGGGATCATTTCAGCCTTTTTGCCATCTAGGAACTTCTGTTTGGACCTGATCCAGTTGCCAATATTCTTCCCAAAATGTGGTACTGGGAATATTCCATAATAGGCTGGCTGGAAATAGCAGGATCACCTCCCTTATCTTGAACCCCACCCCCACCCCGTACCTCCTACAATGCTTTAAATTCTTTTTCAATATCTTTCTTGTGCCATCAGGCAGCTTATTACTTGCAGTTCTTTTGGAAGCAGTTGCCATATTTTCTGTTATTAGTTATTACTAATAATCCAAACAAACACTTCAGTTTTCCCAAATTCTAGGAGGAGGTATTTTTAAAAGGGCCATCTTCATTATGCATAAACAATGGAGAATCACAGAGGATTCATTAACATAATAAACAGAAGTCTGTTTCCAGCATCCCACAAGCAAGGTGATATAAAAACAACCATTATTTGCTGCTTAACAACTGTGGGTTTCTTTTCCAAATTCTCCCAGCTCTCCTAATTTGGGGACTCTTCTTGCTGCCTATAATTTCACCTGAGGGGAAAGGGAGAGTTTAAAGAGGAAGTGACTCTTGATCTTTGCCTTGAGATAGAGATAGAAATGAGACCAGGCATACTCCCAATAGATAGTCTCAAAACAATAACATGATAAAATAAGAAGAGTGGATATGTGAGAAGAGCACAGCCTTAGCACCAGAGAGACAGGAGATCCAATCCTAGCTTCACCAGTCACTAGCTGTGTGACCTTGGATCAGCAGTATAACCTCTCTGAGCCTATTTCTTTCTCTTTCAAATGGCATTATCCCATGCTGCATTGGGTTATGAAATAAGTTTGCATGTCTGAATCTCCCAGCTCAGTGTCTGGCACATCCTTAGAAGCTGTAGTTCCCTTTACCCCAAAGAGAGTCCTTAGAACCTTGCTATGGCTTTCCCCTTCTCCACCTCTTCACCTTATCCTAACTTGGGAAGTTGACCTAACTTGATTCTTCCTGGGGCCCCAGTGGGATCTAGAAGCCAGCAGGCTCTGAGTGGTAGCTGCCTGCCAGTTGGCAGGGAAGAGTGGTATGCCAGAGTGGGGATTGAACTGTTGCCATTGGAGATGGTAACAGATGCTTCCTGGCTAAATCAGGGCCCTGTGGTTTGAGACAGAATCCCAGTTACTTCAAATTAGGAGACTGCAACCACGGGGGCTTTTAACCCACCCACTCCTCACTGCAGCTGACCTGGCTTCATTTTGTTGAGAGCTTTAACCTGGACTCAAGATTTGTAAGTGAGAGCATCCTGTACACATAATCATGTTTGAATTATTTAAATTTCCCTCTCTCTGGACCTAAGGTCGTCCTTAGCTTGACGGTAGTCCTGGGAGGAGGCAAAGGGCAATAGAAGAACAATTGGGTTCAATTCTGAACTCTATCACTTGCTGGCTGTTTGACCTTGGTCACCTGTGATCCTGTTTTCTCATCCGAAATGACGATGATAACTTGAGTCCTGTTCTGATGAGGAAAGTGAGATGCCCACTGTGAAAAGGCTTCGTAAATGGGGAAGGACTATACAGTCTCCATACCTGTGTATGTAGAACTCGCAGAAACGAAGTGCTGACCGTCCTACGCCACTCTACATAAGGGACTTGGGCATCCGTGGCTTTTGGTATCCACCTGGGTCTTGGAACCAATGCCCAGAGGATTCTAGGGGCCAGCCGTACATAGTCCTTCATATCATTGGAAGCCCCTTCAAGAGTGAACTCAAACCTGATACCACCAGTGCTAGGAGCACTCAGGATAAAGTCAGATGTGACTGATGCAAATGTGTTGTAAGGCTTAAGCCATTTATTTAAGCTCTAGAACATTCTTTTTGTCTTTCAAATTGAAGTAAAATTAATAGTAAGATGCTTGCCTCACAGGGTTTACAGTTTTATGAGTGTAATGTGGAGCCCTTTGTAAACTGTAAAGCGCTGTGTACACATGAGCAATTATTATTATGTTCTCAGGCTTTTTTGGGTTTGGCACCAGTTGAGTCAGCTGAATGCTCTAAGCAAGAACAATCTGTTTTCTTTCCTCCTGGCAAAGAGCACAAAAGACAGAGCAGCTCATAGAAACTGGGGCAGGAGGAAAAAGATGACGCTCCTCTCTCTCTCTCTCTCTCTCTCTCTCACACACACACACACACACACACACACACACACACACACACACACACATACTCACCTACACACAACTTCGCCATAGATTCCCACAAGTCCAGCATTCACAATACCACGGCAGGGCTTCCCTGGTGGCAAGTGGTTGAGAATCTGCCTGCCAGTGCAGGGGACACAGGTTCGAGCCCGGGTCTGGGAAGATCCCACATGCCGCGGAGCAACTAGGCCCATGAGCCACAACTACTGAGCCTATGCTCCGCAAGAGGCCGCCATAGTGAGAGGCCCGCACACCACGATGAAGAGTGGGCCCCACTCACCACAACTAGAGAAAGTCCTCACACAGAAATGAAGACCCAACACAGCCAAAATAAATTAATTAATTAATAAACTCCTACCCCCAACATCTTCTTAAAAAAAAAAAAAAGCCACGGCAGCACTTGGGAAGCGGCCTCATTTCCTAAGCCGTCTCTGTATCCCAGCCCCGATGCTCCCGCTAGTTGCCCAGATATAGTTAAGATCTAAATTAAGAACGGCTCCCTAGCTCCGGCGGGCCTTGTCGCATGGTGTGGAGCCTGAGACTTTGCTCCCAGGCCACTGACTCTTCCATTGCTTTAGCCTCTGCTTAACCCCCAAGTCAATCAATCTTTAACTTATGTTAATCTTTTATGTCTGAAATCCACCACCTTCTCTACAGTCCCTTGGATACCACTTCATTCCAGCCACCACACCCTCCTGTTCCCTTCCTCCGGCTCCTACAAGGGCCTCCTTCCCAGCCTCCCTGTCTCCACTCCAGGTTCCATTTCATGGGTTGTCTCACCCAGAGGGTTTTTTTTTTTTTTTTTTGCGGTACGCGGGCCTCTCACTGCTACGGCCTCTCCCGTTGCGGAGCACAGGCTCTGGACGCGCAGGCCCAGCGGCCATGGCTCACGGGCCCAGCCGCTCCGCGGTATGTGGGATCTACCCGGACCGGGGCACGAACCCATGTCCCCTGCATCGGCAGGCGGACTCTCAACCACTGCGCCACCAGGAAAGCCCCAGAGGGGCCTTTTTAAAAACGCAAACATCACTCCTCTGCTTAAAACTTGTCAAGGTCTTTCCACTTCTCTACAGTAAAAAGAAAAAACAAATGCCTTAACAGAGCTCACAGGACCCTGCGTGAGCTGGCTCTGTCTGTTTAGCCTCTGCAATACTCCCCTTTGCCCTCTGAGCGCCCAGAATACTGACCTGCTATCTGTTTAGGGAACCTGTACTCTCTGTGTCAGTCTATTTGTGGAACATCTCAAGCAAGCCCCTCCTCCCCTTCTTACTTTGCCCCACTTTGCCCCACTTCCAGCTAATTAGCTCTGTACTCCTCCTGCAGGTACCAGTTCACCATCCTCCCACCAGGAGCATCATGAGGAAGCATCTTTCTCAGGAGCATCTTTCTCAGTTTCTCAGTGGCTTAGTCCCTGGACTATGCATGTTCATGGCGCTTCAGCTCTTCCCGTATGGCGGTTATCCCAGCTTGCCATTATAGGTATATATATTTCTGTGATGATATAGTTAATGTTGCATAAAATTCTGAGCTCTGAGAGTGCAGGAATCATACATTTGCTGACTACATAGTCCTAGATTTTGTGCCACAGTACGTGGCACAAGATGCAATGAATGGACATGAGTCTGGGCAACTCATGTATTCTTTCTCCTTGTTCTCCTTCCACATCTACAAAACGGAGCTAATATGACTTTTTCCACCTACTTCAAAAGATATACAGAAGAGACAAATGAGATCATGCATCTGATGAGGGCAATGCAAATAAAGCAAAATTGGAAAATAACACCAAAGTTGCAGAATCATTATGACTGTCAGGGATTATGTACATAAAGCAGCTGGCAGAGGGTATAGAGCCTACAGGTGCTCAGTAAAATGTATTATCCTTACTACTACTGTTACTACTATTATTGTAGATATTCAGGAAAAGTTAGTTTCTATTGATACTTTGCTCAATGTCTTGCTTCCTTTAAAGAGCACTTCCCGCAAAATTTAACTGACGACGCCCTCCTTTTCTGACAAATTATCTACATTTTGCAAATCAAATTCAGTATCATGAAATATATGTATTTTGTTATTCACAAATTAACCCATGTTTGTAAATCTTACCTCTCCTTAAGGTCAAGGACCGTTGTATGGATCCATTTTATCACCAGCTGCACCCACCTCAGTGGAAAGTGTGCTGCAGGTATTTAGAGAATTGATTCAGGAGATATGGGTAAAGTTAACTCATTAATTCAGACATCACTAATTTGCATTTTAGAGTGAGTGGGTCAGAAGCTCCAGGGCATCTATGGGGTAGCTAAGCCTATTCATAGATAAAGCCAGGGTGTTTAAACCAAGGGGGAAAGTAGAATGTTTTATGAAGAGTTTTGGAATCAATTTATTATTTGTTTCCAGTAAGAGGAGAATAATTCACAAAATAGAGCCGGGTTGCATCCTAAAGTAGTTCTACTTGGAGGGACAGTGATGGTGGCAGCAAGAAGTTGACGAGTCCTCTCTGCAAAAATAGGTATAAAAATAGACACATCAAACATACTTCAATGCCAGCTTTATGAGAAAGCAAGACAGCGAGACAGAGACAGGGAATAGAAAAATGAATTTAATTGGGGGAATTTTCTCGACACTCCACTGGATGTGTGCGTGCTCCAGAGTGCATCAGCTGTTCTCCTATCATGGAGAGGGGTCTGAATCAGCTGTTCTTGCATCCCGGTCTGAGCACTTTGCCATGATGAACGTGCCTCTGGTGTTTAAAGAAACAGTTTTACACTGATGCCCCTAAACCAAGTCAGCCATGCAAGATAAGGAATGGCACTGCATTTTATGGATAATAGCCAGTAGAGCACAGTGGGTAAGAACACAATTTCTGGAGACAGGCTGATTAATTTCAACTCCCAGAACTGCCACTTAACAATAGGACACTAAGCAAATGACTCAATCCGCGTGACAGTTTTCTCATCTATAAAATGGGGATGATGATTGGACTTCCTCATAGGATTGTTCTGACAATTGAATGCACTTTATATAAAGAATTTGGCACATACTGAGTATTATATATTTATGGTTGTAATTGTTATTATTTGAGGGATTTTCCAAGGGTAATTTAGACCTTACACAGTTTTTGCCTTAAGCACTGACGATGGAACCTAACACCCGAGAAAGGTACAGCTTCACTGAATCTATAAGATAATTATAAATCATTTTAGATTATTAAAGGAGGTCCTTCGTGGGGTTAGCTAAGATATCCGTTTGTCGACCCGATTCAAGTAACGGCCTTTGATTGTGTCTAGATACTCTTTAAATGGACATAGGATGTACCCATATTTAGTACAATTCCATTTATTTTTTGAAAGTCCTGTGAACCTGACTTTTCATGAACTCCTACTTCCTGTCCACCTCCAGTGTCATTTGAAATAACAGGGAGGATTTGTTCCATGTTATTCAGCATAAACTCTAGTGGGAAAATTGTGACTCCCTGGGTGGCCGGAAGGGTCCGTGTCAGTCGTGCAGCAGTGTTCAGAGAGGAAGAGGCATATTTAAGGAAATAAAGCATAAAAGTTCAAAACCAGGCCTCTAGATTTGGAGACCCTTAGCTCCAATCCAAGATCTGCATCTAACTGTGGCTTTGGATAAGGTAATTAATCTCTGAAAATTAATTTACTTATCAGGAAAAAAGGGGGAGGTGATGGTGGCATGTGTTTCATGAGATTTATTGAGATAATGAATGGATATTATCTGCATAATATAACTGACTCATAAATACTATTATTATGAAAATATCTCCACCTACATCCTAATATGAAAATCCCAATTCTCTTATATTCACTTAGGTATGGTTTGTTGAGCTAAATAAAACTTAGAGTTGGGAATCATTCCCTCGATAGTTTGAGAAACTTTTTTTTTTAATTTATTAATTAATTAATTTATTTTGGCTGCACTGGGTCTTCGTTGCAGCACACGGACTTTCTCTAGTTGTAGCGAGTGGGGGCTAATCTTTGTTGCGGTGTGCGGACTTCTCGAGGCTTCTCATTGCAGTGGCTTCTCTTGTTGCGGGGCACGGGCTCTAGGCACGTGGGCTCAGTAGTTGTGGCTCACGGGCTCTAGAGCGCAGGCTCAGTACTTGTGGTACACGGGTTTAGTTGCTCCGTGGCATGCGGGATCTTCCTGGACCAGAGATCAAACCTATGTCCCCTGTGTTGGCAGGTGGATTCTTAACCGCTGCACCACCAGGGAAGTCCTGGGAAACTGTTATCTTCAGATAAGGCCCTCTTGCAGGACAAGTCCTTCTTTCTCACAAGGAACACTCAGGATGGGTATTTTTCTATACTTTTTACACGTCTGAAAAATCTTCTCTCCTCTAGAGTTGTATGAGTCCTTGGGTCAAGGATAGGTTGACTGAGAAGCTTTGTTAAGGGCATCTTTGAACCTTGGTCTCTGCCAGCCATTCTTTTAGGAAAAGGTATTTAACCAGTTAACTGAGAACCGAACAGATTCCAAAGTCGATGTCAGTGTGTGTTCATTGCCCAAGAGAAATACAGCAGTGTATGGAAATGATCTCAGAGGCTCTGAAATGTTCCTTCCTGATCCCCTCCATCTGTCAAAATTCCACCCATCTCTTAAAACCCAACTCAAAAGCCATCTTCATGTGAAATTATCCCTGACCATGTTCAGCCTAAACCGAGCACTTCCTCCTGTGAGCTCTTCCTCTGCCCACCTTCTGGCCATCTCCCATGAACACCTCTCTCATGCTTCACTGGACAAAAGTTATAGCTGTACATTTCTTGTCATACTTTCAAGGAGAAAACAGACCAAAGTTGTTAAAAGTACATGTGTTCTTTTCAGACATCTGAATTTAAATCCCAACTTCTTTACCTGTTTGCTGAGTGATGTCGAAAAAGTTAGAGCTTAAGCTTCTGGAAGGCAGGTGCCAGAACTTGGACAGAGGTTGCCAAAATGCATCTGATGAATATTAAATGAAAGGGGACATTTTATGAGTTCACAGGGTTTAAGTTC
>NW_006775143.1:171131-183174 GCF_000442215.2 Lipotes vexillifer | reverse complement strand
AGCAGGAATTAACTATTTGGTGGTGGCTCCTTGGACACTTGGCAAACACTGGTTAATTTCAGGAAATTATAAATAGGGGAGGCATGGGCTCTGATTTCTTAATTATTTTCTTGGGTTCCCTTCAGCCTCTGAGGATCTGATACAAGGTCTTTAGAGGTGGTAGACCTGGGTTCCTATCCCATCTCTCAATTTTGTCATTTATTCTGAGACACAGATCATGTAAGTCACACCCCTTTAAACTTTGGCTTGCTTATATAAAAAGAATAAGAATACCTTCCCCGTAAGATCCTTAGGAAGATTTACTTATACCAGCAGACTCTTAATAATGTTCTGTAAAATATTAATCAAAGAGCATATAAATAGATATTCTGGAAAACAAAACAGAACAAAAAACTGGCATGGCCAAATGTGTTTAGGAATTGCTAGATTAAACAAAGTTGAAGAGATTTATTTAAGGTAGAACTTTATATAAGATCTTTATATGTCAATATGCGTTATGAATCTTCAGAAAAGATGTGTAAGGTTCGATGTCTCTGAAAGTATCTGCATAGAATCTATGGTAGCTAGAGCTCTTGACATCTTGACAAGTGATGGAGCCCAACTCAAAAAAGGAGAGAGAGAGAGAGAAGTGCTTTTTTAACTATTACGTCTCTGGGAAAGGCTATATTCAGAAGATCAAAAGTAGTCATCAAAACTGGGTCCAAGGGCTTCCCTGGTTGTGCAGTGGTTAAGAATCCGCCTGCCAATGCAGGGGACACGGGTTCGAGCCCTGGTCCGGGCAGATCCCACATGCCGCAGAGAAACTAAGCCCATGCGCCACAACTACTGAGCCTGCACTCTAGAGCACACAAGCCACAGCTACTGAGCCCACACGCCACAACTGAAGCCTGCGTGCCTAGAGCGCATGCTCCACAACAGGAGAAGCCACCGCAATGAGAAGCCCGTCGACACAACTAGAGAAAGCCCACGTGCAGCAACAAAGAGCCAATGCAGCCAAAAATAAACAAATAAAATTAAAAAAAAAAACAAACTAGGTCAATGTTTATTCCTGGGTTCTGAGTATTGCTTCATGTTTTTATTCTATGAGTAGTGAATTGGGTCCTTTATCCAGCTCTGTACTACCCAATAGTCTGATGATGACAGTCAGATGGATATCATGCTCTAATTAAATGTGCTTCATCCCTGGAGCTTCAGACGAAATCATTTCCATATTACCCACCTGGATGAAGAGTACGAGAGGAGTGATTTGTATCCATTCTCAGAATGGATACAAATAAGTTAGAAATAACATGATATGTGCTACAGAATCATGCCCTTTTTTGGGGGGTGTGGAAAATCAGATGAGACAAAGATACAACATTCTTTGGGAAATATGAGCTAGGTGGTTATGAATAGGGCCTGGCCATGGTAGACCCTCATGAGCTATCAGTCCCCTTTCCTTTTTCACCTCATGCTATTTTAGTGTCTGATGACACTCAATGAGCCTCTCAGATGAGACAATCAAACCACGTGAAAAAATCTGTGAATACCTGAAGATCAGTCCAAGCACCAAGTCTTAGAACCTAACTCAAACTTCCAAACACTTGAGAAATTCTTTAACCTTGTTCATGAGACCAATCCTATAGGATGCCTGACTATAGTCTACTGGGCATTCTTTAATTGAAGACACCAAAAATAGCTATGTTTCCATATAGCATACAGCCCATAAGAGTCATACATATTTATTAGTTTAAATGCCACAGGAAAGACTTTCACAACTTTTTTCTCCATCCGTTATTAAGATTATTTTTTTCCCATTCTCCCTGAAGACATTAATACTTCAAGGTGGCCTTGACCTGCTCCTTCTTTCTTCTCTTCCCTGACTGCTCTGGGCTCCCACTTTACCTTTCTTACTTCCTCTGATCCCTCTTGGTTTACTGCCTGCACTCCCCTTGGCCAGTCTCCCTCTGGCTTCAGGGCAGCCTCATTTCCTGACTTCTTTTTGATCTTTATCTATTTTTGCCAACGTGTGCCTCCTCTGGGACCTTTTAAACCCCTCACCCTTAAACCTCTTTCCTCACTTTAGGCCCTGCCATGGTGTTACTTTCTTAAATATTGTCTTCCGCAATTGGGAGCCATATGACCTTTTGTTTGCAGAAATCATATCCATATTCATAGGTGGCTAAGCACATTTTTATAAATCAGAATGCGTTGTGAAATACACTAACCCATCCTGCTGTTTCAGCTTGCCTAACAGAGGAAGCTACAGTCTCTTGCAATTTTATTCCAAAGAATAAAGGCAATGTTTGGCAAATGAGAATGTACTCCAGCTCCTGCCGGAGGGAAGATACCAATAAATCACACCTCTGTTAACCCCTGTTAACCCTGTTATACAAATATTAACCCCTGTTAACCTGCTGGGGCTTTTGTCTCCCCAGCAGTACCTCTGAGTGCAGGTAAATAATAATAATAATAGCAATAATAATAATGGAATTGTACATAAAAATATTTTTTTCATCTGGAGGTTTTCCTCCTTGTCCCAAAGCACTGTAGCTTCTGGAATGATCATCGAGCATCCAACTCTGTTTTCCAAGAACCAGCCATGTCATTCAGCCAATAAAGAACTGAAGCTAAATTACTGACTTTTACAGTAAAACAAAAGAGGAGTTGAAGACTAGTTTTTATTGAACATCTACATTTCAGCACAGGGTTAGACGTTTAGCCTTATTTGAGCCTCAAAATGATATGTGTGTGTGTGTATATGTATATATATATATATATATATATATATATATATATATATATACACACACACACACACACACACACATATAAATATAGGTATAATCTTAGCTTAGACTGCATTAACAAAAATACCATGTACTGGGTGGCTCAAACAACAAAGATTAATTTTGCACAGTTTTGGAGACTGGAAATCCAAGATCAGGGTGCCAGGATGGTCAGGTTCTGGTGAGAGCCCTCTTCCTGACTTGCAGATGGCTGCTTTCTTGCTGTGTCCTCCACATGACTCTACTCTCTTCATTCCATCATGAGGACCCCACCCTTATGGCCTCAGCTAATCCCAATCACCTCCCAAAGGCCCCACTTCTTAATAACATCACACTGAGGGTAAGGGCTACAACATATGAATTTGGGGGTAGGGGAGTAAATATGCATTCAGTCCATAAGAATATATGTGCCAGTTCTTACAGAGGAGGAAACTAAGGCTCTGACATAGTCCAAGATCACACAATGAGTGAGCAGAGTAACTTCTGGAGCCCAATCTCTCTATCTCTCTGACTCCAAATCCAGGTACATTTCAAGACTGGTTCTTTAAAATATATATATATAGGAGAAAGAGACGGAGAAATAATTCAGAGTCTGTGAAATCTTGCAGTGATGGGGGAGCTCACTTCCTCTCACGGCATCCTGCTATTTTCATGATGTGGGAAGTAAAGCATGGATTGAGGATTATGCTCATCTAGTTTTTAGATTCGTCTCTGCCTGTGTTAGGCAAGTTTCCCCCTCTGGAGCCCCTCATCTCCTAAATAGGGGCATTAGGAGGTGCTATGTGAGGTCTGTTCTGAATGACCAAAGCCCTCATTTGTGGAGTGATCCTAATGTGCCATGTGCCAGATACCCTAGTAAGCTCTCATTTAAATTTCCCATTGGCAATAAATCATTCTTTAGATGAGGAAAATGAGAGTTCAAAATGTTAAATTAATCCACCTAGCAAGTAGAAGCAATTGGAACACAGACCTGGCCTCAAGATTGTGGTCTCAACAAAAATTCCAAATAACAGTTTAAATACTCTTTCCAGGAGAGTGCACATTCCTCTTAAAATATGAAAAACAGCTCCAGGGATGGTCTTACACATGAAGGTACTCTAACCCCATTGATCTTCCTGCTATAAACACAGTCCCTTAAAGTGAAAGACTATCCAATCTGCCTCCAAGGTCAAATCCTAACTTCCCCTAAGGCCAATCATGGTTGTGGTCCATTTATCTGACTACAGCTCAAGGATATAGAGACGGAGGTTTATGTGCTGGGATTTGAACCTGCGGCTCCCAGAAATCTCATGGGTGGGCAGATGCTCCACTAATTAAGCCCTCCCACTGACTCTCTGCCTTGCTGGCATGTCATGCTCATACTGCCACTGATACTGTGCACTCTGGTAAAACCTTTCGTCTTCATATCTCAGGCTGCTTTTCAAACAGTAATTAATGAGGTCTCATAACCCCCTGATGAGATTATTATGTATAAACACAGTCTCGTGCATGGCCCAGCAAATTTTGTCATCAGGAGTTGTAAGTTCAATTCACACCTCCACGGACCTCAGACTACCTTCACAAAGGCAAAAGAATGAAGAGATGAAAAACGGCGATACTATAATTCACATCACGAAAAATTCCTACTGTTGAGCAAACATTGAAATATTTTTGCACGTATAAAATTCATGGGTAGCATGATGGTCACTCATGGAACACTGGAGTTGGAGGATAGAAGATAAAGGTCTTCAATCTGCCATTGATACCGAGTTCACAGAGGTGATGTCATCAGTCTATCTTGGACAGCAGATTAAATCCCCTAAGCCTTAATTCTTCATATGGAAGTAGAGATAGTGAGAGTTCCTATTTTACAGACTTCACAGAAGAGTTAGTTGTTCAATCAAGTCAGACCATAAATCACAAAGAGTTTTGGGGCCTGTGAAGTGTTATACAAATATTAATATTTGCAATCACTATGATCTGAGTTCACGATGACCTGCAGGACAGAAAGCTCAGTTTAGTTCTGTTTACCATGCACTTATTGAGCACCTAGAAAGCCCTGCAATGATTTTGGAGATGGAAGGTACAAAGATAGATACAATTTATTTTCTTTCTGAGGATTGTTTGCCTCATTGGGTCTATGCCAGGATACTATGGAGACAGATTTTGGAATTTTAGTCAGCACTGGTTGCAATGCTGTCATCATTCCCTAGTTTTTTTTCTTCCTTTTCTTCTTTTTTGCTTTTCATAGATAGTGTGAAGACAACCACAATGTGGGATTGCTATGGTCTGAATGTTTTTGTCCCCTCCAAATTCATATGTTGAAATCCTAAGCTCCAAAGGTGATGATGGTATTATTAGGTGGAGACTTTGCGGGGTGATTTGGTCATAAGGGTGGAGGCTTCATGAATGGGATTAGTGCTCTTATAAAAGAGATCCTACTTACTCTGTTCTCTGCTGGGTCTCCAGCTTGTACACACTAAGTGATGGGACTTGTCAGCCCCCATGATTGTCTCTCCATAAACATAAAATTGGTTCTATTTCTCTAGAGAACCCCGAGGAATGGAAACCAGACACAAGAGTATATTCTGTACAATTCCACTTCCATGAAGTTTTAGAATAGATAAATTAACCTATTATAAGAGAAATCAGAATCATGGTCGTCTAAAGTAGGGGGTGGGAATTGATGGGGAAGGAAACAATGGAACTTTTGGAGCCGATGAAAATGTTCTATAGTTTGATTGAGGTAGTCGTCACAGGTTTGTATATATTTGTAAAAACTCATTGATTTGTATACTTAAAATGGGTACATTGGTCTTATTGTTGTAAATTACACTTCAGTAAAGTTAGTTTTATACATGAATACAAAGATGTTATCACATAGTTGTCCAAAATATTGGTTTCTTCCCTCACAGTCTGGCTAACTTATTCACTAGACGAGATAAAAATAAAGGGCCCCCTTCAACTGGGAGTTTCTATATGTCTAACAATCCATGTGAAATTCTGAAAATATCAGACTCCACGTGGGAATGCTCAGGTTCTTTTTTTATGAACAGAGGGTGAGCTGGCAGCACCTGCTCTGATTTGTCAAAACCAAGTAGTCTCTACCATGTGGCATTTCACAGAACTTTGGGAACTCAACAAGCCTTTACAGGAGTATGTGAGCACACTCGAAGTATGCTTCTGAGGAAAAAAAATATATTAGTTCTAGCTGTTAGTACCTGCTGTTCAGGTGTGCTTAACTCATGGGAAGATTAAAAGATCTGGCTCCTAAACTTTCCCAGCAGAATATCATGCTTCATCATCTCCTCTCCCATTTGGTACCTGAAACATAAGGTTCTCCCTTCAATGTCTAGGATGCTGTGTTGACCCCAGCTCTGGATAACAAGTTAAATTTTCTGAGTGCTTACTCTGTGAGAGGCACTATAATAACCACTTTATGGACATTACCTGGTTTATTTCTCAGAAGGACCTGAGAAGAGATTATCTTATTCCCTTTGGGTAAAGTGATGAGTGAAGGGCCATGCAAGTGACACAGTTATCCAATGGAATCCATTGCCTGGATTCCAATCCAAAGGAGATGGTGACATGCATGTGCGCTAACCATGGGGAAACATCACCTCCTTGATGACAGTCTCTGCCAAAAGCTGGCTTATAAGCTCTGGAATTGGAGACAGCTAAGATCATACGACTTCTGCCCATAAATGAAGTCATATCGGCCGAATAAAGTTGTACAGAACATATGATCTCAGGCCACTGGCAGAAACGTCATTTCTGTGATTCTTCCCTCTCTTGTGTCCTCTGGTAGGTCAAGGCTGGGGGTCTCCAATTTTAACTGCATTTATGTTTTGGGACATTTTGTTTGTTTTTGTTTTTAATAAAATGATAGCAGAATGAAATTCAGCTACATAACCTGTGGGAACCCGTGCAAAATAGATGGTTGGACCTTGGTCAGGGTGGGAAGGTCAATCTCTACTTCCTATAGGTCCACTGCTCTAACCCATGGACAACACCCCAAGGATTACAGAGGGGGCAACACCCCAAGGGATTGCAACCTTTAATTACAACAGGAGCATGTTAAGTACCTGGGTCAGGGGTGGGCAAGAGGCTGCTGCCAGGTTGCCTGCTGAATGCATGATGGTGATACCAAACCAGGGCAAGACACCTACCACCCCGCCCCACCCCAAGAGGCCACAAGGCACTGGCCCCTGCTGTAGACAGAGGATGATGGTATAATTCAGTCTTTTCTCTGCCACTGAGATCTGGTCACCACCCAGAATGGAGGGTGGCAGTGGCCATGAGGTGAGGGTGGGAAGGTAGAGTCTGGGCAGAGCTCAGGGCACCAGGGTTGGAGAGTAGAGTCTGAGGGCACATCTCGAGAAGGTGGAACCCCATGCAAGCAGTGTCGCTGAGCCCTCAGCACGTGCACCATCGTCCCATCTGATTTCTCTCACAAAACACAAGTTCAAAGACAAGATGATTAAGAATTTCAAGACAGCAGCGAGAGAGCTTCAAACCCATGCAGGGGATCCTCCCGAGTCAGGGGCTGTGTGTGGTGTGACCTCACCTACAAAGCTATCCCTGGCTGAAAGCAGTGCATGTGATGGTTAGGTGCATGGGTTTGGGGCTGAGACTGCCTAGATGCAAATCCCATCCACTGCTTAGTAGCCATGGGACTTCTGACCAGTTACTTAACCATGTTGTGCCTTAGTTTTCTTATCCGTAAAATAGCGTTACCATGAAAATTCAACGTGTAAAATGAATTAAGCACTCAGGCTGTAGTACTTGGCACGTAGTAAAGCTTACGTGTTAGCTATTTCCTCATTATTTATAAATATTTCCCACATAAATGTCCCAAAGCCCTTGTATGCACGTCTCTAAGCAAAGCCATTTGCACTGCTAATTCACCAATGTGAGTTAAAACATGTATGCTTCTCTGTTTAGTCATCTCCTGCTGCATGTTTCTATTATTGAATAGATTGTTTCAAGACAATATTGAAAAACAATTTGTAAAAAGGGAAAAAAACTTTACGTGAACATACATACATAATTGTTTCAATTTTTGCATATAAGATACAAGCACTTGCCAATATGCATGCATATTTTTACAAAGCTGAAACTGTATTGTATATATCATTTATATATTTTTCACTTCACATTAAATTGTAAGCATTTGTTTGTGATGCTACATTATCATAATTGCAATGGTCGCATAATACCCTATTATGTTGATACATCATAATTCACTATAAATTATTCCCCTATTGATGGACATTTAATTTGTTCCATTTTTGGGGCAATTATGGCTAATGCTATGGTGATGAGCACTTAGCTTTATCCTTTTGTTGAGTTATTTTCTTGAGATCCATTTCCAGGAGGGGGATTACTGGGGCAAAGGGAATAAATATATGTAGGCTTCTTTCTACAAGTTGAGCCATTGCTTTCCGAAAGGATAATTGTAATAATAATAATAATAATAATAATAATAGCAGCAACAAGGGGCATACTCTGCACAGACTGTGCTAAACTCTCAGCAGGTATTATATCATTCCATTCTTTCTATGGCCCCAGGTATTCTTTCTGTAATTCCCCTTTTATGTATGAGGGGACTGAGGCACAGGGAAGTTAAATAACCGGTGCAAGGCCATATATTTAGTAAGTGGAAAAGCTGGGAAAGGAGCTAGTCTAGTCTGATACTGAAGCCTGTTAATTACACCAGGCACTTAAACACTCCCCTTTGCTTCCTGCTCTCCATGTAGTGAGGATCCTATACATTTTCAAATATGTTCCCTTTGGAGTCCCCATAGAGATCCCACTACCACCACCACACAGTGACTATTTGTTCTTTGGAATGCTTTCTCATCCTATGTAACACCAGAAAGTAATGGCAATTGTTTACCTTAGTCTATTCTGTTCTTGTTTTTCTTTCCCTTCCCTCACCTGCCATTTTCTCCCTTTCTCTCTTTTATGCCTTCTCTTCTTTCTTTTCTCTCCCTCCTTCCCACATATTTGGAGGATCTTTTATGTGCTAAGTTTTACTAGAAGCTGATATGGAGTCTTTATCCTTTTTTTGTTTCCTTGGTTGCCGTCACATTTTCCCCTTTCAGGTCTTTAAGCAATTGTGCCAAATGTTAATTAAAAATTTCATCTACTTTACATTGGTATTTTGCAACTTATTTTGAGTGCTGTTAAAATTTAATTGGTGACTTCATATTTTTCTTTAAATACTCTAAGCTGTTTAAGAAGTTTACAGAAGCCTGATCTGTAATTTGCATCCATCTCAGAACAATTTTTTTTCAAAAGAACATGTTCATAATGTATGTCATATATATTTCCATAATATGGAAGAGAATCAGTCTAGGTGTGTGCAGACTTTCTTCACACACTTTTTAAGACAACCATTTGGGATAAAGTGAACCGTATTTTGTTCCACAGTGTTCATATATTGTCCAAAGCATTTTTAGTGTAGGGTTTACCTACTCCTATTGTTTTTAATGTAATATCTATTACAGGAAAGAAATGTTCAGATGGTTGTAAGCAAACAGTTACTGAGCCTGTATTCTGTAACTTAAAAATAACTATGAAGAAAAAAGAGACGGGGGGATTAAATAAGTTAAAAAAAGAAACAAAACACAAGGAAATTGAACAGGTTGCAATATGTCCTGAAGTGGAAGAATCATCCCACACCCAGCACATTCTATTACAGATGTTACAAGAGCACCAGAGAGAGTCTCCAAACATCCAGCACATAATTCAGTGGTGAACTTTAGAACTAAGGCCGGCTGAGAATAGCTTTCTAGATTGCAGTGCCCACCTCTTGGGGCTTACACGTCCCTCTATCTCTCTCATTCCTTCTCCTTCTCACCTCTTTCCCCCTTAAGCCCCTTTCAATCTACAGCAAAATGAAACATTCAAATACATTATTCAGTCCAGAAGAAAATGTCAGCTCTTTCTTTCCTCTCCCCATTTATTGTTTTCTCTGGTTTTCCTCCTGGCTGCTGCTGCAGACCCAAGTCTCAGTGGTTTTGGTCTGTGATATTTTGAAATAGAAAAATTGCAAGGAAATATTTCCCTAAGCACCTGGGAGTTGAGCAACTGAAAAATAAAAAATCAGGGGTCTCTAATAGCGCCCTTTGGCTGTGGTTGTTAATGGGGTGCTAATGAGACAGGACACGGACAAGAAATAGATAAACCCAGGTAGGTTCTTCTAAGATCCAGGTCATCTTCAGGCTCCAGGGGATCCTGAGCCCAAATTATCTTTTTCAAAACAAAGAACAGAAAAGAAAAAAATATTGAGAGTAGCCAAAACCCAAAGACATTTATAGAGCAGTAATATTGTAAATTGCAATGGCTTCCTACCAACATTGGGAGACAGCTTCAAATTTGTTTGTTTTTGCTGTGTTTAGTGCCTCAGTATCTCCATAGTATCTACATCTACATCTCATTCCTCCATCACAACCTGAGGTCTCCAGACACAGAACTGTGCTGGGTCCATCTTCAAACACACAGGAGGTCTAGATAAACCTTTGCTGAATGAACTGCCATGGGAGATGCAGTCATGGAAAGAAAGTCCAAGCAAAATGACTACTGGGAGTCTTTCCCTCATCTTTTCAAAGAATATCGTGCAACCCAGCATGCCTTCATATAACAGACAGACCGCTTATGTGATACAAGTGAGGAGCCTTTCAAATGTCTGAGTTATGACATCTACTGCAGTATTGCTTACAAAAGAAAATCAAATAAGGGGATACCTTCTCAGTACTATCAGTGAAGAACTGAGTAGTTTCATCCATTAAATGGACTAAGTGTTGAAAGAGATGAGTTCATGTCTGCAGACATCAGGAGAGGCCCATGTCGTATTTTAAGGGGAATAAATAATTCTGCATATACAATACATGGAATTAACTAGTTGCTCATATGCATTTGTGTATCTGTAGGATGTAGCAGAGTAGCTGACATGTGGAAGTTGCCTTTTTGGCTCAGTCATTGGGCTAATGTACATCATCTCACTTAATCCTCACAAGCAATCCAGAGAGATGGGTCATGATATTGAGTCCCAATTTTTCACTTGAAGAAATGGAGACCCAGAGAAGCTGAGTCACTTGCTCAAAGTCACACAGGTAGGAAGTGGTAGAACTGGGACATGAACCCAAGTAGAAGGAAGCCAGAGCAGTGCTGCTAAGCACCAAATGCTGCTTCCCAACCACACTTGAAACAGTGGTTCCCTGGGGGTGAGAAGAGCTTTCACTTTCCATTTTATGGACTTCCATTTTGTTTAGTTTTAAGCAAGTATTGTCTTCATCATAAAAATAATTCGAATTTTGAAAAATTAAAAAGCAGATTCCAAATGCCCTAGGGGTTTTTATAAGCCATGATGAGCTAAGGCAGTGTGAAAAAGAGGAAAACATTTACACTGTCAATGACGAGAGAAGTGAGAAAAAGAAGGGAAGGGCTAAGGTAAAGGAGGAGATGGTAAGAACAAGGAGACTCCTTTTCTTTCTCTATGGCTATAGAGCTCCAGGGAAGCTTAAGAAGGTCCCCCACATAATAATAACAGCAACAGCCACAGCGCTAGTTCGCGCAACCAAACCACAGCTAGCATTTTCATAGTGTTTATTTTTAAATCCCACAAAATCTCTTCTCTTTCCTTCCCTCTTCCCATGTGTTCTTTGCTACCCTACATGGCATGCCCCTGTGGTCTGTTCTGCAACATCTGTGATGACAAGTTGAACTCAAGACATAAATTAGACTTTTAGTTATTTGTATAGTTTTCCTATACAAGACAATCGAACAATAACCGGTTTCTGTTATTTTTAATTGAACTAGGCAACATTGTGTGTAACACAGAATTGACTTGCCCTATAGTTTTGCCCAAGGGAAAGAAGGAAAGGAAGCAGTGCTAAGGTTTAGTCCTGGCAGAGAAAAGGGAACTCATACCCAAGGTCCCTGTGACCTCAGGGGAGCCCTTCTGTGCATGAGTCGGTTGGCCTGGTGATTGCACGATCACCACACAGCACTGAGACACCAAGGGGAAGGCTTAAGTTCAAGTGTAGAGTGGGACTCTATCCTGGCCGCTGAGATGGGTCTGGCATCTTGGGTGCCATGGGTCAGCGAAGCCAGCTTTGTTAATCTCCTAGGGGGACATGACTTAACTTTTCTGAGTTTTCATGAATAAAATGGGTCTAATTGCCCTCCTTTCCAGGGCTATCATGAATATCAAATTGGATAATATATGTAATGCTCCTTTCAAATGATAAGTCCTAAATATATATATATATATATATATATATATATAT
>NW_006775143.1:168471-171112 GCF_000442215.2 Lipotes vexillifer | reverse complement strand
GTATGCGGGCCTCTCACTGTTGCGGCCTCTCCCGTTGCGGAGCACAGGCTCCGTACGCGCAGGCTCAGCGGCCATGGCTCACGGGCCCAGCAGCTCCGTGGCATGTGGGATCTTCCCGGACCGGGACACGAACCCGTGTTCCCTGCATCGGCAGGCGGACTCTCAACCACTGTGCCACCAGGGAAGCCCAGTCCTAAATATTTTTGATACTCCCTTTCTCCTGTTTGTTTCTAACTCCTGTTCCCAAAACCTTGCCAATGCTGTTTCCCCCACCCACAGAGCTTTCCACTTTTCTTTAGGAAAAAAATACCAGCTCTCCCCTTTAATATCTGATTTGGAGCTCAGATAAAAAAGCTCAGATAAAAGCTTTCTTTTGTCTAACGCCAAGCAACACTGACCTAGATTCAATTGTAGAGTCTCCCCAATGCTCAGTTTCCCCACATCCAAAGTAAGATGATTGGAGAGGATAACTCGAGTCTCGTTTTAATATTAAACCTCCTTAATTCTACATATGTTCATTTCTCTCTCTCTTCCCTCCTCCCCCTCTTTGTGCATTTCTCCCCCTTTCTGTGTCACACTCTGCTGGTGAATAGAATTTAAACCATAAATCAGATTCAGGTGTTTACTTGCATTGCTCACAAATAGAAGACTTAATTGTGCAAGAATCGGTCCCCACTTTTCTGATTGAATTAGTCAGTTCTGTGTCTTTCTCCTCCCTCCCTCCGGCTTTTCCTCTATTTTTAGATAGACAGTCTGAAAAGTCTTAATATATCAATGACATTTATAACACATGTTAATATCTAAAGCGTCAGTGCTCTATTTGTAGAAATGACTGCTCTGATGAGATGCTTTTATTATATCATGACTTTTATTATAAGTAGGATAAAACTGTGCACCCTTTTTTTTGAAAATTAAGTAATAATAATAAACTATTCCCTGCCCCACTTTGTCCAACCATCAGCTTCAAGTACTAGGTTTTCCTTTTTTGGGGGCACTTTTTATAAACTGCTCTTTACAACTTCAGGGTGAATATCTCTCTCCTGGAATAGAAGACAGCAGGTTCTTCTGGGAGAATGCATTAGGGAGGTAAGTGCAGACACCTGGGGATCCATTTTATCATCTTTGTAGCTTCACAAGCTCCCTAATGGGGCCCAGAGCCTCAGAACTCTGGGGGCGGCCAATGCTTTGTTCTTTATATAAAATGTATAACCCCCATTTCTGCACCACCACGTTTTGCCAATCATTAAAGTGCATTTTACAATTATATGAGTTGAAAGTTAACAACATCTGTTTTGGGAGCACACAGACATGGGCTGGAGTTGCTGTTCTGTCCCTTACCAGCTGTGTCATTTGGGTAAAGCCACTTAGCCTCTCTGAGCTTCATTTTTACATATAAAAAGTAGAAAATCAATACAGCTACCTCAAAGTGATGGTCTGAGGATACAATTAGATGGCATATGTAAAATATTGACCACAGCTTGAAGGTTCAAGAGTAGGAACCGTTGTTACTTTTTGTTGTAATTATTTTTATTACTACATGAAGGATTTCTTTCTTACTCTCCATCTCCATGCTGACCTTCTACTTATTTGACCTTCCACCAAAATTTAGCTAAATGTCATTTGTCACTTTCTGACTGTCCAACTTTATAATGTCCCCTCCAGACCAGCACCTGACATGCACATATACGACCTACATTCTAACCATACAGAACTTTACCTTCATTCTCCAATAGGCCAGGATTTTACAAGCCTTCATGGTTGGTCTTGCTCTGCCGTCTGCCTACCTGTCTTCCTTTCTCCCCTCAGCTCACTCTCCAAACTCAGCGTAGATTACACCTCCTAAGAAGCCCTCGCTTGTCTGATCTGAGGTTAACCCACCTCTGTGAACCCATAAAGTCCTCTCTCTGCTCTAGCCTGGCTTTTGCCAGTGTTATTAATGTGGTTGACTGTGTCACTTCTCAGACCATGAGTTCATGGTGGGCAGATATCCTGACTCATTTGCCTTTGTATCCCCAAGTCCTATCACACAGATCACAGTAACTACGTGTTGATCAACTGATTTCTGTGCCTTTCTGATCCCTCCTGGTAGATTGTCAATTCTTCCAGTTTGTGGATAACTACTTGGTTTTTGCTGGCCTCCATTATCTCTAGCACAAGTCTTTATTTATTCAGTAAACATTCTTGAGTGTTTACACACTACTTGGACCTAACATAGATGGTGAGGTATGGTGATCCATAATTTAGAAGAAGCAATTCTTTGGCCCTTCTCCCTATACCAGTCATGTCTAATGTAATTCTTCAGCTCTCATCCCCTTCCAGGCATTGGGAAAGGTGAAAGGGGCAGGATTGTATACAGCCACTTCTTTTGTGTAGCTACATTATTTTTACTCACATACTAATGACTAGCATTTAATCCCTTGGTCATAACAGGCTGTAAGGTGAGCTATGATATGTAGTCTATAGTTCATTGGTCATACGCTGTGTGAAAATTTAGGATTTCTCTAATCAAATAGGGGAGAACAGACATTGGTGAACAATTAGTAATCTCTGCCTTAGGAACTATACTTGACAGACAACATTGTAAAAGACAGACATGGGGCTTCCCTGGTGGCACAGTGGTTGAGAGTCCGCCTGCCGATGC
>NW_006775143.1:150505-168255 GCF_000442215.2 Lipotes vexillifer | reverse complement strand
AAAAAAAAAAAAAAAAAAAAAAAAAAGTATCCTTTGTCTGGGGGAAGGGGCTCGGGAGAGAAGAAAAGTAGAGCAGAGGAGGGAGGCACAACATTTGGAGAAGTTATGACTAAGTTTAGCTGCTTGAAGGAGATTTGCCAGAGGCCTGAATCCAATGCACGGAAGCCCCAGGGCACCCAGCAGCGCCTCACATCCTGGGCTGCTTCCCAGCCCGACTGCCTTGAAAGATGCAAGAAGGGTGAGGAGAGGAAAGAGGAGGAAAAAAGCTAATAGCTGAACTCCCCTACTTTCCAACTGCCCTCCGCCATTTGAAAAGTGAACTAGTAGAGGGTTAGGGACGAGTGGAGACAGATCTGTGCTTGCATCCTGACAAGCAGAGGAAGGAGCAGTAACGTTGCAGAGGTATTATTATGCTGCCTCGCCAGCATCCTTAGAATAAACCCCCAAGGAGTTCAGGTCGAAGTGGAACAGTCCCAGTGCAGCTAACCCATCCTGCACTTGGAATGAGCTATGGCATCACTTTACCTAAAGACGCAAGTGCAGCAGCTCTTAAAATCACGTGGATTCTTGCTTGTTTACATCTTCTATTGGGGTTGGGGGACACTCTGTTCATGGCTCCACAGATCCCCCAAAGAATGCACACATCCCTTTCTTTTACTATCTTTCTGCCAATGCTTAAGAAAGAAAAAAATCGCTTACAGATGGCCCACGTGTGCACGTGTGTGTGTGAGTGTACGTGTGGGTGTGCATGCGCGCCAGCCCTCCCTTAGCAAAAGCTAGTCTTTTTTGCTCCTTTTTCTCTTCCTGTAGCCCCAGAGGGCTAAAGAGAGCCTCTTGTCCCATCCTTGAGAGGACCTGTCAGCCAGCAAAGTATCAATCCCTTTAAGGAGTTTAAAAATAATTTGCTTTCCTGGGGCTTCCTGGTCAGAATTTGGTTTGGGGATTTGGGGGGATTGCAAAGGGAAAACTGCTCTGGACTGGAAATCTTGAGTCCTGAGTGTCTAAGAGTCATGGAGTGTGACCTTTAGGGGTCATGATGTGGACTGAAGGAATGTTTGTTAGGTGTTGAACCACAGACCTTCCATCCAGCATTTCCACTTCTGAGAATTTCTCCTGAAGAAATGATCACAAAAGTGTACAGAGATTACTAGAAGGCCAGTAGTAACATCATATGTAAAATTTTAAAAAAAGAAAAGAAACAAAACCAAAAAAAAATTTGGAGAAACCAAATTGTCAACTGTAGGGAATAGATTATGCTAATTATAAGGCATCTTATCTCTGCAACAGAAACACACACACACACACACTAAGAAAAAGAAAGACTAAATTGATAAACAGCAAGAAATGTCAGGTCAGGAACATGGCATTTACCAAAGAAATAGTTTTTAAAAGTCTAATAAAATGCCTACAAGCATATTAGTTTGGCAAATCTGTATTGAATGCCTACTCTGTGCCAGTGCTGGCAATACATTGCTTAATAAATACAGGCCTGGACCTTGCTTTCAGGGAGCTTATGGTCTGGCCTAGGTAAGAGCTGCTATATTTGAATAATAGTATTAAACATGATTTTGTATCTTCTTTCTTCTTTTCTCCTGGGAATTGAGAAATATCTTTGTTTTTGTAATTTTGAAAAGTTTAAAAGTAAGTCACCTTGTATTTGGACAACACTTTCACAGTCACTATGTATCTGCTTCTCACAGCTGTTGATGCAGAGGGAGAGATAGGGGGAAAGGGGGAAGGCAGGAGGGACACGTGTCACTTGGCAGGAATCTGCTGTGGGACAGGCGTACCTACTTTACCCTATTCAGTCCCCAGGACACCTCAGGGAGCCATGCACTCACCGCTAATGCTGCTTTGCAGTTAAGAAACCTCTCAGATCAGGATTCTAATATCCAGGGCTGTATTAGACCTGACCCAAGTTCACCAGTTCACACTTCCTTCAACTGCATGAAACTGCACAGAAACAGGTGGCTTAGGGAGCTCCAGCCGAAAGTTATACCATCCCCTGGAATTCCAACACAGAACTAGTTTCTTGGTAAGTTTCCCTTTTTAATTCTCTACCCGCTGCCAGTAGCTTCATCTCCTCTGATTCAGTTTTTACAACTGTAAAATGAAGAGGGTAATAACTTTCTCCAAAGGGTTAGTGAAGCATTAAATTAGTTAATACAGTAAAGCTCTCCAAATAGGGCCTGATGTGCAGTAAGCTCAATGTTATCTGTCATCATCATCATTATCATTGTTGGTATTAATTACACTGTTTTTTGTCCCAGTTATGCATAGACAAAACCACACCCAGTCCCCGTTGGCTCTTCCTTTTTCCTCAGTGTCTCCCTTACCCTCTAATCAGGTACCAAGTCCTGTGGATTCTGGCCTTCATTGTATCTTCCATGGTGATAGCCTTCTATTTGATAACTGGGGGCAAAAAATAACAGTAGGGATTTTATCAATATGGCAGCTATCTCTCAGGGCTTAAGCTGAAGAATCAGTGGATATGAGGCTCAGGAAGACAAGATGGGCCTCAGAGGGGCGAGATACCAAAAGGGAAGGCTGATTAAAAGGCAAGATAAGTGATCACTTTGACAGCATAAAGATGTCCCACTTCCCCGGGTTTAACAGGCTAAGCAAGAAAAGAGGATTCTCTATCTGCAGAGGTCTTTGCAGAATCTAAGCCAAGTCTGTTCTGCTAGCTTATCCAGATTAATGGAGAGCAATCGAGCTACTTAGGCTGAGCCTCTGAATGTAGGAGCCACGAGGAACGTATTTTCAAAGGGGTGGTAAAACAATTACACCATTAAAAATTATTAAAATACTGGCTCTGTGATTTTGGAGTATGTAACTTCAACCCTCTGAGACTTGTTTCCCTCCCTGGTAGTTAAAGATCATAAAGTTTATCTCATGGGGCTTTTATGAAGATGAAATATATATAATCGATCTGGCACATAGGAAGGAATCAATAAATGGTAGCTATTATCATTACTATCGTGGGTGATAAAATGAGGAAGACACAGCTCTTTTGTTCTGGTAAGGAAGCGAGAAGCAAATGGACATTTATTGAATAATATCTAATGAATTACACTATATGTCATATAGTATGAGTGTATATATGTGTATATACACATATAATCGATGCTTATTGTTAATAATTAACAGTTGTTGAAAGTTAACGATTGTTAATTGGTAGTGGTTGTTAATAATATCTTAGCTTTGACAGTAGTATCTCATATTAAGACAATAAAATGAAATACCAATAAAAACTCTGGACACAAAGTACAGGGGGTTTTCTCATGGGTGAACACATTGACATGCTTAAAAGCATGATGTGCTCTGATTCCCAAGACAGGGCACAGGAGCTCTGTTCAGGACTTGACCTCATCCTATGTGCCTTTTCACTTGGATGTTCCTGAGTTGTATTATTTATTATAAAACTGTAATCATAGGTATAGATCTTTCCTAAGTTCTGTGAGTCATGCTATCAAATTATTGAACTTGAAGAGGTCATGGGAAGCCTGGAATTGGTAGCCGGTCAGTCGGAAGCATGAGTGGCTTGGGGGCCCCATGACCATGTGGCTGGCATTCAAAGTGAAGTCAGCCTTGAATCCTTGTGGGGGGTTGTGATAACTCTTGGGGGCTAGTGCCAAAATTAAATTATAGTACACCAGTTAGTGTTAGAATAGTTAGGGTTGAAAACGAGCAGTGGATCTCCAAATAGCAATCCACCATTTAACAAGCTAAAGAGAAAATTGCAGGATCATATCAACGAGTGCATAAAAGAAGATTCACAAAATTCAACATTCATGATAAAAACTCTCAGAAAATGGGAACAGAGAACTTTCTCAGCTCTATAAGGAGTATTTATTAAACCAAACCAAAACAAACCAAAACAAAGACACTATAGCCAACATTACACTTAATAGTGTAAGACTGAGTGTGTTTGCCCTAAGGTTGGTAACAAGGTAAGGATATCTCATTATATCTCAAGGTAAGGATAACAAGGTAAGGATATCTCACTCTTATTCAACATAGCACTGGAAGTTCTAGCCAGTGCAGTAAGGTGAGAAAATGAAATAAAAGGCATGTAAATTAGAAAAGAATAAATAACATTTTCCTTATTTGAAGATGGCATGACTGTCTACATAGAAAATCCCGGGAAATTAAGGGGAACAAAAAAGAAAGAAAAAACCATAGAACTAATAAATGAATTCAACACAGTCACAGAATGTAAGATAAATGTAAGAAAATAAATTTATTTCTTTCTACTAACAATGAACATTGTGGACACCAAAATTAATAATATAATACCATTTCCAATCACTAAAAAAAAAAAAAACACTGAAAAAAATTGTAAATCTAGTGAAACAAGTGTAGGACTTGTTTGCTGAACAGTATGTGATACAGAAGAAAGAAAGAAAAGATCTAACTAAATGGAAAGACATATTGTTCTCATGAACTGGAAGACTCAACATAGTAAAAATGTCAATTCTTCCGAATTGGTATCAAGTTTTAACTCCATTTCTATCAAAATCCCACCAAGATTATTTTGTAGATATAGACAAGATTACTCTAAAATTCGGAAAAAGAAGAATAAAGTGGTAGAATGAGTCTGCTTGATCTCCAGACTGATTATAATAAGCCACATCAATTAAGATGGTGTGGTATTGCCATAGAGATAGATGCATTGATCAATGGAACAGAATAGAGAACTCAGAAATAGAATTACACAGACGTGCCCAACTGATTTTTGCCAAAGTTTTTGCTTTAGGCCAGTAAGTATTTGGTAATTTGTTGTGGCCAAAATTGAAAACTAATGCAGGGTCTTCACTAGTCAGAATATGAATAAGTCCTGAGACCAAAAATTTGAGGACCACTTTACTAAGAATTTAGGCAAATATTTTAACCTTTACGAGCCTCAGTTTCTATGTCTGTAAAGTAAGGATAACAATTTTCCCAAAATAATAGGGCTGTTTTGAGTATCAAATGAGGTAATTCATTTAAAGTAGCATTGGTTAGTGCTAATACGTGTTAGCTACTATTATTGGCAGAACTATAGTTGGTTAGATCAAAGTCACAGAGGAAAGAGGACGGTAAAGAAAAGTACTAAAAATGAATAAACACTGTAAATAAAAGTCCTGGGCCTCCCTGGTGGCGCAGTGGTTGAGAGTCCGCCTGCCGATGCAGGGGATACGGGTTCGTGCCCCGGTCCGGGAGGATCCCACATGCCGCGGAGCCATGGCCGCTGAGCTTGCGCGTCCGGCAAGGGGAGAGGCCATGACAGTGAGAGGCCCGCGTATTGCAAAAAAAAAAAAAAAAAAAGTCCTAAAAGTATCTTTCTCTTTAATGAACCAGATGTGACTGGAGTAAAGATGCACTCCGTTAGGTGCCCATTCTCCTGAATCACTTTTTATTGTTCTGAAAATATTGATCTTTTGAGGTGGATTCTTCCCAAAGTTTTATAAAGTACTATAATTCTCAAACAATAACAACAGCAAAACTCACGCTAGCTCTCACTGATTTGAAATACAAAGGCTGTACTTAACGTTTTTAAATTTATTTTATTTCTGCATATTTCAGCATGTTGCTTGTGCAAGAAAGGCCTGGCATTTTCACAAATTATCTTGGTGCTCACAAGCACATTTTTCTGAGCCTGGGCTTCTATTCATATGTCTTAGGAAGGATGGGCATAAAAAGTTCTCCTTTCTCTGAACCACTGGCTAGATCAACTGCCGTCATAGGCAGGGGTGGGGTACCTACTGAGAGCATGTTATTGTTTAGAGACCAGACTGAACCTCACAACCCCCCCCCAAAAAAACTAACAAAAACCAGAATTAACATTTTTAGCCTTCAAACTACGTCTTTTAATCTTAAAACCAAGGTTCATAAATTGTTGCTCTTCCTTTATTTATGTGACCAACAATTAAATATATATTGAGCAGGTACTAGAAGCAAGACAGGGACCTAGGCCCTGGGAATATGTCTCTTGTTTGTATAGGGATCAGAGTCTAATGTTCACTACAGTCTCGAGCTTATCACACACCAGAAATTCATACACCAGAAATATTTCATATAGCACTTTCCACCACCTAGGTCCTAACATGGTTTATATTTGGTTGTTATGATAATGAAAAGTAGATGAATGCGTTTTTCTCATTCAGATTTTTGTTCTGTGATCCTTCCTTTATAATTTGATCTAATCCACTTCTCTCCTCTCTCTGGGTTACTCGCTATCACATCAACCTGTTGTGTTTTCTTTTCCCTTCGTCATACTCTTTATTATGAAATTATTTTGCCTATTTATTCCTCTACTTGCTTATTATCTGTCACTCCTATTTGATTATAAATTCCAGAAGAACATAGATGTCAAATGGCTTTTATCTCTGTAGCCTGGTGCCCAGAACTACATGTGCCATAGCCAGTGGTCAAAACACATTTGAATGAATGGGTAAGGGAATCGTTAGTTTCACTCATACTGGTCTGGAACTGCACTGTCCAATGTGGTGGCCACACGCGGTTATTAACTACTTGAAATGTGGCCAGTCCAGTGTAAAAGATGCTGTAAGTATAACGTACACTTTGGATTTCAATGACCAGGTCCCCAAAAAAGGTACAATATCACATTAATAAATTTTTACATGAATTTTATGTTGAAATAATAATATTTTGAATATATTAGGTTAAATAAAATATATTATTAAATATTTTTAAAGGTAATTTCACTTGTTTGTTTTTTTTACTTTTTAAAATGTGGCTACTAGAAAATTTAGAGTTTTATATGTAGCTCACCTCTGTGGCTCACATTATGTTTCCATTGGACGGTGCTGGTCTACAATGATAGCCATGAAAAACAAACTGCAAGAAATACACAGATGTGGATAGGTTAATTAATACGAGGACCCAGGCAGAAGCAGGAAACACTTGGAATAAATTCAGATTCTGGCCCTAGGCAGCTTGGAAAGTGAATATTCCAACTTAAAAGCAGTGAAGCCAGTATTTCAGGGAGTTGTCTGACAGAAGCTAGATGCCACACCCACACGGAGAATCTGGGAAAACATGGACAAGGATTAAGGCTGCCACAACCTCATACTAGACTCTCTCAGAAACCGCATCCCTCCCTTTGATGTGTGACCCAAATGCTATCAGGATGGTGGGCAGCGATTAATGGTGACAGCTTTACGAGCACAGTGGTGCGCAGGGATACAGACAAGGAGCTCCCCAGCAGCTCAGGAGGGACTTTTAAAGACCATTAAATCAACGCTGTGATATTTTATGTTTCACTCCAACGGTCCTGGCTTCAGATGGGCAATTCAGAGAGGCATCTGTGTATGCGTCCTGAAGCTTCTCTGGAATTACAGTGGAAGGCTGGGATAACAGGTCTGGTTCTGCTTTGCCTTAGACGTGGGGCTTGGAGACTTACACAGGTGGGGAGCTTCGTCTTAGGTTTGCCCAGTGAGGAGGGGCCACTTTTTGTCTGAGCCTCCTGACCTCTAATATTTTCTTTGGATACCTTGCTTCAGGTGTGTGAATGTAAAGAAAGCCAAGGATGTTAGTGTTGGTGTGGCTCTGAAATTTTTCTCGACCGCTGCTTTTCTTCTTTTTAGTGGGTATGAAATTCCCCACAGAGGAAACATCTGATAATGCAGCTATTCTGCTTCTGTCTGAGGTCTGGGGCTCAGGAATCTGTGTCTTCAAACCCAAGTGATGCTGACGCTGATGGTCTGTGTGGCAAATCCAGGACATTTGCCTCAAAGGACAGATAAGGAAACTGAAGTCCTCATAAGGAAAGAAACTTGGCCGAATGTCCACTGAATCCTGATTTCTGGAGTTGCAGCCATGATGTTTTTAATGGCTCACTGAGCCAAACCAGGACCAGACTTTGGCAAAACTGTCAAGCAAAATATTTGGCGACAGTGGAAGTTGGGGTTGCTTTATGAGCTTTAATGCATTCCCTCACTTGGGTGCCAATTGCACTGGTCTATGCTCAGTTGTCTGCCAGAATAGAAGTTCTTTTTATGACCTTGCATCCCTCAAAACACACGAAATGAAACATTAAGTGATGCTTCTCGGAGACTGAGTTCAAGGGTAAAATTAGATTTTGAAACTACTAGGTTTCAAAGCTAAATGAGGTTTTTGTCTCTTTATATTTACTTTGTGTTTATTTACAACAAGGCTCATGAGGGCCTTTAATATGTTAATGTCATACAATTTATTTGACCCCAGAAATCTCACAAAACTCTAGATCGGAAAACAACAGGGACTCCAGTGTATTAAATATTACAGTATTTTACTATCCATTATTTCCTGCAATTACAACCACTATGTCTGAGGGAAGGGCTGTTATAACTTTCCCAGGTTATTGGATGAAGGCACTAAGGGGCAGGTGGTTTAAATGAATTATCCGAAAGCACAGAACTAGTAAGTGATAAAGTCCTTTCTCAAACCCAAGTCTTCAGCCACCAAATCTGAGGCTCTTTCCCACTATTCTGTGGGTTGAATTAATGGGAAATTAACAAAGGAGGCTTATTCAGGAAAGGGGCAGTTTCCATTTTGTACCTTTCCTCAAATTACTTTGCACATTTTTTCCCCCAGACCCAACTTGAAGCCTGCAAACAAAGGCATGACACTATTAACACCTCAGATGGAGAATCTGTGAATAAATTGATTTGCCACCTGCATGCTCTCAAACCCTTCACCACTGACTATGGATCCTGTGCTCTCTCTATTGCTAATTATTATTTAACTAAAAAAAAAAAAAACCAAGAACGTGGAAAATGCATGTTGGATTTTAATGTCCACATGCCGGTAACCATTGTGGAATCCAAGAACAGAGTAAAATCAGGGATGAAAGGGCCCTTCTCTGTGACCCACATGAGCCCCAGGCCTTTCCATCCCTGTGAGGCCGGCAGGCTCCCCTATCTCCAAATCCGGTTCCATGAGAGCTGGATATGACCAGGAAGGAAAGCCCTTCTGGAGCTTACCAATTTAGCAGCACCCAGAATCAAGCATGAGTTTCTGAAAGTAGATTGACAAACACCAGCTCCTTTGGGATAATATGTGATGATGGATGATCACCTCCCCTAGTCTCTAATCCAGCTGGCCTCCACATTTCTGGCCACCATATCACACAGTGGGGTTCCCAATAGTCTATCTCCTCTACATGCCCCTGGATGGTGGGCCTGAGCGTTGTGAGGAGTGTAACTCAGCAGTCTCTCTGACTCTAGAGTCTGCTTTTCCTTTTAATAGTTTCCACTTACCGTTCTTCCTGTATTTACTCCAAGAGGGCTATGAGTCTCAGGCACATTTTAATAAATAAGACGAAAGAATGGCCTCCTTGAGCATGTGTGTGAGCATTGCACACGCGTGAGTGTGCATGCATGCCTGTGTGCCCCACTGAGTGCATTTACAGGAAGGAAAGGCATTCATTAGTTCCTTAGAGCCACATCGGAAGTGCGTGTTCTCTATATAAACACACCTCTGCAAATGACAAACACAGTCATGAGTTGTGCAAGACCACAGCTATCCCGGCATTCAGCACTGTGGGAGCTCTTGCAGAAGAAAGTGACAGGATTTGCACAGGTGAAGCAGGACCCCGGGATATTCCCAAACTCTCTCCACAATCGCATCTTTCATTTTTACATCAAAGCAGGCCACCCAGTGCTAGAAGTACAGAGTAGTGGTTAATGCACCGTGGCTTGGACATCTCTTGTGATGAAGAGCTCACTGCCTCAGGGGAACTGCCCTCTGCCATTTCAGGGTTGAAATGTTTCCTTGTAACATATTCTGCTGGTCTTAAGTGGCTCTGTAGAGCGTCAAGGAACTTACCCGTCCCTTCTTCCACCTAGTGGTATTTTGTATCTTTCCTCAGGTCTCTGTAGGAAAAAGAAAATGAGTTTTAGAAGATTAATAAACAACATTCCCTTTGCTTTACAATATTCAGAACTTATTGAGAAATAAGATTAAAGAAACACACCAATGAAAATCAAACATGCCAGATCTGTTACCAAAAAAGCTTATTTGGAGGATAAATCCAGTCAGCCACTATCAAGGGCTTCCTTTCACTTCACCCTTGAAGTAAAGGTACCCACCCATCACAGGCAGCACTGAGCCACTGCACAGCCCACTCTGCCACCATCTGGGCTGAGACTGCCTCTGTAAGCACATGATTGAAAAACATGGAGATGTGTGGGTTCTGGGGACAGGCTGCCTCTAAAAATGGTAGCTCAGAAGGGCTGAGATGTGCACACCTAGATCCTTCTCTCAAACTCACCCACTGTGTAAGTGAATAGTCATCCTCTGGGGAAGAGAAAGAGTGAAACCAGAAAGAAACAGAAAGTCTCTCCTCTTGGGCATTAGAACAGGAATTTCCCTCCCTTCGTGGATACTTGAGTTGGGGGTAAGAGGATCACCCTTGCCCCCTCCCCGGCAATTGCTATCTCTTGTTCAGCCGTCCTCGTTAACTCATAATCTTGGGTGACCTTCCCTGAAAGTCATTTGTGGTTCAAAGTACCCTCTTACTTGTGAGCCTGAGCATAGATAAAAACTATGATGTCTAGGCAGAGAGGAGAAAACTGAGGTCCAGAGTGGTTAAGTGGCTCCCTCAAGGTCACACCCGGACAGCAAACCCAGGCATCCTCCCCATCTGTCTTTGCTACATTGCCCTGGGCTGCCATGCTGGCTCCCCAGGCGGGGACCATTAGCTGCGCAGGCTATTGTTACAGTAGTATCTGTCAAATGAAATGACGATTCTGAGATCCTGGCGGCCTGACCCAGATGAAAACTGGCAGCCCCAGGAGGAGAGAGAGCGTTTGACTCAGCACAGTCCCTTAATCCATCCTGCCTTCTTGCTGGGCACTGGGAGAGTCGCCATGCGTCCCTATTGCCTTAGCGAGTAAGCAGCTGTTGAAAGCACACTGAGAGCAGCCCACCAGAAAAACAGAACAGAGGATTCTGTTTTCTAAAGGAAGCGGTTGATCAAAGGGGAGAAAAATGAGAACGAAGGGATAAAGATGAGACAAAATAGTTAAGGGGGAAAAAAAAACATTTCACTGTGCTAGAGCCTGAGACGGTGAGAAAAGGAAGGGGGAGCCAGCCTTCCTTAATGGAACCCCGCGCCCCGCACACACTTGGCGGCTGACACCCAGGAGAATCCTGTTCAATTGGCCTGGTTTCACAGCCAACTGAAAGTATGGCACTAAACGTGATCTGTTTTAAATGTATTGCAGTTGAATTATTTAATTTGAAATTTAGCTGGTGCCACAGGCGCTGGAGTGGGAGCGAGAAGAATGAACAAAATAATTTCATTGGAAAACGGTTTAATTTTTAATTATGAGATGGGGCATTTTGAGGAAATGAGGTGATTGGTCCACGAAGCTCTGTCTCCTGGATCCGTGTGGAGTCATGACAGGCACTTGAGCATATTTAATTATCCTGTCCCGATGTCTGTCCACTGACTCTGAGAACTGACAGGGAGCAGAGGCACAAACAGCGTAATTATAATAATAACAATTATCACTGCAGCTCGTGTTTGTGTCAAGGAAATTTCCACTGATTTTCTTCATTGTTACAGATACCATAAGGTAACCTTGAAGTCTTTTTGTCTTTTTGTATAAAAGAAAAGATACGAAGCCCTTAGGACTGTAGAAGAGAGACTTGAACTGGGAATGAGGAGAAGGGGATGCTACTTCTGTTGTTGCTATGGTAACAATAATCCTGTCACCTTGAGCAAGTCACTTTACCTACCTAGGCCTTAACTTCCTTAATATATCATAAGGCCATTTGGGTCTGAACACCTTTTTGATCCCTTCCGACTTTAAAATATACCTCTCCTCTGTGATCCTAAACCAGATTCTGTTCCCTGCAGATGAGGCTCTTTCGGGAATCCAAATGAACATTTCATTCTACTAAATATCATTCTATTTATTAATGATCATTCAATAACTCTTTATTGAGCAGTATTGCACTGTGATCCCTTATGATCACTGGGAATCAGGAAGACTTGGATAACTCAAGTGACTCAAGTGATGCTAACTCCTAGCCTGATAGCACTGGGTGGGTTAATTGATTTCTCTAAGCCATATCTCCCTAAAATGGGGAGAATGGTAGTAGTTACCTAAGGTTTGTGGTGAAAATTCAATGAAGTAATCCATGGTGAGGACTACCGTTTTCTTGTCATAACTCAATTTGGAATCTATAACAAATGGTGCAAAAAAAATACATTTATTTATGCATATGTGTATATTCATGTGAACGTTTAAGCATGGATGTGCAGAAATGTGTGCATCTATAAGCACATGTGGCCACATAGAAGGATACACACTTGGTCCGTATGCACACACATTAGTGTATGCTTAAGCACATGGGCATGCACATAACCACGTGCACATCCATATGTGGCCATGCATATATTTATCCACAGGCATGCATGTGTTCAAACACACATCTGCACGGATACATATGCACAGAGGGTATTTTGACAACACTGTGAACAGCTCCAGCAGCAAACACTGTGGTGGTTCCTATAATTTAATTCAGCAGTTGTCACAAAACTTCAGTTCTGGTTTGGGAGGAGCTGGGATCTCCAGCTGCACTGGGCTTCAGCTCTTAATCATTGTAAGTCAATTAAAACAATGCTTTAAAACATCAGTTTTCTGCATCATCTGTACAATCTGAAATATAGAGTATGTATTTCATTCCAAGTGAGTCAGAGGATGCTAAATCAAGAGCAGAACTTGACAATGGTTCTCAGACTTCAGGACCGGAACATGCTTCAGATGCCAGTCATTCATCCTCAGCCCCAGAGATTCTTAGGCTGGTGCGAGGCCTGGGAACCTGCATTTAACCAGCCCCATCAGTGATATAGATGCTGGTAGTTCATGGGATACCTTTTGAGAAGCACTAAATTAGAGACTATCTAAGCCTCCTTATTTTGCAACAGAATAAGTAGAGGTCCCAAATGGTGAAGTGACGTTTCCAAAGTTCCACTGTTGCTAATAGCAGGATAGGATTTGAAGCGCAGAGCTTGTCCTGTTTCTTAACAAGGTGGAATATGGAGTTATTATTTTGCCTGTGTAGGTCTCTCAACTTCCAACAGGATTTTTAAGCTTCCCAGAGTCATTCTTCTCCCTCTCTCTCTCTCTCTGTCTGTCTCTCTGTCTCTGTCTCTCTCTCTCTCCAATTTTGCCCCCTTTCTCTCTTCTCTTTCTGTGTCCACTAGTTGAATATGCATAATCAGCTAAATAAAGCGGGTCAGAAGTGGATAAATGTATAAGAAAAATATCTTGGTGGAAAGGGGAATGACTGAATTGGGAAGAGTGTAAATACATCTTGTGTTCCTATTTTGTGCTAGGTAGTGTCTTGGAGTTTTGTACCAATTAGAGCTGTGATTGGCTGCAAAAAAAAAAAACAAAAAACAAAACAAAACAGAACAACTGACTAGAGTGGCTAAAACTAATAAAAGTCTATTATTTATTTATTTTTGGTTAAATAAGGATCCAGGGTGAGGGATTGTTTTGACTGCTTAACAATATTGAGACTGAGGTCTGTATATTAATAGTTCTTCTTGTCATTCCCTCATGTTTGTCAACACACCATCACAAGACAGTTGCTACAGCTCCAAGCATTGCATTTGAATTGAAGGTGAGAAGAAAGTTGGCGATACATAAGAGCTTCATCTGTCCCTTTTATTAAGGAACAAAAGCTTTCTTAGAAAATTTCAGCAGGCTTTGGCTTATGTATCATTGGGGAAGTATTTAGCTGGAAATTCGCCCTCAGAAATAAAATGGATTATGTCAGCAAAGACGAAGAGGGGATGGCTTTGGAATATTTCGCACCTTCACACTTGTGTCATAATGGAGAAGGGAAGGAATAATCCATGTAGTATAAAGATAAAAGAATAGGTGCTTCTTTGCTAATATTTTGTAGGTGATGGTGGGAAGGTCATCTTTTCACGTAGCAAGCAGTGTTCAAGCTTATATACCAATAACTGGACTAAATGCTGTAAACATAAAGTACAAATAGTAATGGTTCAAGTCCTCATTTTTACAGTTAAGGTTACAGCCAGGAAAGCAATAGTGCAATTCAACTTAATGTGAGTTACAGTGGAGACACAGTGTTCTATTTTTGCCTGTCGTTGCCATGCTCCTTAAAGTATTTGTTCGCTCTCTGTGGGTCTTCCAATAAAGAACTAAGACCCACAAACTTCAATATAAGCAAAGCCACCTTACTAGACTCATCTTGTATTACTTTCTCCCTCATTCTGTGCACACATCCATGATAACCTTCTTTCCTTCCTGTAACTGGCTGAGCTTATTCCTACCTTAGGGCCTTTGCACATGCTCTTCCCTCTGTCTAGAATATGTTTTACCTACCTTTTCAACATACTTCATCCATCAACCCCTATTCATCATTTGGATTTCAGCTCACAAATGATATCTAGCCCCTCTGATGAGATCATATCCGTTGTTGCCACCCTCATAACACCCATAGTGCCTATCACATCCTGCTGGGAGATAATTGTGGCGCAATTTGATTCATATATGTCTCTCACTTTATACTTCAGACACCAGGAGGGAAGGGGCTGTGTGTACTTGGATAACCATTCTTTTCTTCAGCACCTAGCGCATAGTAGGTACTAAATAAACATCTATTAAATAGTAGTACATGAATGGGTAGAATGAAACCACAGGTTCTACTTAGGGGTTCCAGCCTCCACAAAGGATTTAGCATTTGAACTTGCCCTCTTTGATGCGCAGTTTTCCCATCTTTTAAATGGGGTACAGCACAATGATTGCTAGGGGTTTTTCCAGTCTTATATTTCGCTAAGATATACTCTTAAGCCCTGACTCCATCTCTGTCTTTCTGTGTGCCCCTGGGCAATACGTTTAACTGCCCTCAGCCTCAGTCTCCTTCTCAATAAAAACAAGTAGAGATGATCTCTAAGGCTCCTTCCAAGCCTGAAGCATCAGGGAGTTTTTGAAACTCCAGAAGGAGCATGAAAACCACAGGATGGGAGCCAGAGGGATTCTGCTGAGTTGTGGGTTTGCAGGTTCCCAGAACCTCAGCAGGTTCCCAGAAGCCGTTCTTGAAGGGACTCAGCATGTTACCTGGACTAATTTGTAAAGGAAATGAAAAGGAAATGGACTTGTTATAATGAACACCATTAATTCACCACTCCAGACTTCACTGTTTGAACAGCAAGTATCAAGTGATGCAGCTGTCATTTGTCGATTGAATTCTGCTATTTTGCCTGTTGGAAATGACCAGCCAACGCCACAGCGTGCAGACAATGACATGACTACTAATTAGCATATATATTGTTTGTCCTGGTATAAATTTATGGCAAACAGCAATATTTTACACTCCAGTAAAGTTAATAAATGAAGCTTTGAACTATAAAAATTTCATGTTCCTTTGTGCAAAGGTCAATTATAAATAGTTAAGCACATATTCATTCAAAAGCTGGAGACCTTGCAGCCAGGCGAATGAAATATATTCTGGTCAATTTACACTCTGGCTGGACTTGCTTTTCATTTTATAGCCTTCATGACATCCTTCTTTTCTGGTCTGCACAGTCTGGTTCCCAAAGAATTTCTCTGGCTGGAGGGACTGAATGAAATGAGTATGTAAATGTTCCCAGGTCTACAGTTTGATACCCAGAATGTGTTCAATAAATGTCCGTTTAAACTCATGGGGGTAGCCCATGTGAGAGAAGGGGACACAGGGATTCAGAGCAACTCCTGAATCTCTTTGCTTATGGAAAGAACACTGGACTAGAGTCAGATGATGTGAGTTCGAGTCTCAGGTCTGCTGTGAACTAGTAAGAGAACTCAGGCAAGTGACACTCCTCTCCAGGCCTTAGTTTTCTCACTGGAAAAAAGGAAGAGCATGTATTACATTAGTATTCCAGTTACCTATTGCTGAATAACAAAATATCCAAGACATAGACTGGTTCAAGGTGTTTCAAAAATCAATCATTTTATTACATAGCATAAGTGGGTCAGGAAATTGGGCAGGGCTTGGTGGCAGATCTTCTGTTCCATGTGGTGTCGTTGGTCATCATTCAGTGGTATTTGGCTGGTGGATAGCTGGTCTACAGAGTGCAAGGCACCCTCTCCCACATAGCTGGTGCTTTGCGGGGGATGGCTGGAAGGCTGGGCTCTGCTGAGACTGTTGACTGTATTTTCTGTGTGTGGCCTCTCCAGCATGGCATTGTCAGGATAACTGGACTTGTATATGGCAGCTAAGGGCTCCAGAGAGAGTTTTTCAAGGGACAGGAGGTAGATGCCCGCCACTTTCTTAAGGTCTGGGCCCAGAAACTGGCAAAACACCATTTCCACCAAACTTTATTGTACAAAGTAGTCACAGGGACCATCTGAATTAAAATGAGGCAACATAGATCTTGCCTCTTGACATGAGTGCAAGATCAAAGATTTTTCAGCCATTTTTAATCTGCCCCTACCCATGTGTTCTGATTTTGTTGCATATTAAAAAGTATTGCATGGGAAAGGATTTGGTGGGTGAGTAAGTTTGAGAACTAGTGGGCGAGAAAGTTGAGCAATGTTTTTTTAAACAACACTCCTAGAGTCTTTGACTTATTCCTTCATTCTCTTTATACTTAAATGTTTACTTTATACCAGAATCCTGCCAGGCTACAAAAATGAAACAGTGTACAAAATGGAACTTACATTCTAGTGAGGGAGGGATTTAAACAATAATAAAATAAGTGCATAAAGTCAGATGCCAATATGCATTATGAAAACAAGTTGCAGTGATAGAGAATGACAAGATTTACTCTTTCAGATGGGACGACTGAGAAAGCATGTGTTACAGGTAGCTCAATAGTGAGAATGGAAACTTATGGAGGGTTTACACAGTAGCATGAACAGGGTACAAGGCCCCCAGGGTAGGAGCATTTTTGGCCAAAATGGCTGGGATGGAGTGAGGAACCACCTAAGTGGCAGAGTTGAGATCAGAGAATTAGGCAGGGCCTTGGGAACCATAGCAGAGTTTGGAATTTGTTGAGAGTGTAATGGAAAGCCACTCATGAACAAAGATGGGATGGAATCTCACTTTTAAAAGATCTCTCTCTCTCTCTCTGCCTGCTCTAATAAACAATAAGAGGCAAGTAAGTGGGGAACCAGTTAGGAAGCCGTTGCAATACTCCAAGTGAGTGAAGATGATGATGACATTACCCCTGCAGGGGTGAAAGTGGAGAAAGGAGTCTAGAATTGGGACACATGGTAGTAAAGATGACAGACTTTGCTGATGGATGGAATATGGGATGTGAAGAAAGAGTGAGAAATGACTTTGAGAGTTTGGATCTATGTAAACTGTGGGAAAGTAGTCTTAAATAAGTTAGTGCACGTTATGACTATCAAGGTGAACACTTACAGACAAAGTCTGAGGACCAAAATCCTGAGGGACACATTTAGGGGAATGCCAAGCAACTCCTCTTGTCAAGGAAAAATTGCACAAGACAGAGTTAAACAGGCAAGGAAGGCTTTATTGAGGACTACTGCAATAGGGGAGAGAGACTTCATTAAACTCTGCTGAAACAAAAGACAGGAGGTTAAGAGCTGTGTGCACTACTGGAAAGGGGCTGGAGGATGATTTGGAGAGTAGGGCGTTGGTCAATGGGATTAAGTCATCTGCATTTGCTAATCGGCCTCCATTGAAGTTAGGCTCCTACCCTCCCACAGAATCTAGGAGGTAGAGGTACTTACTAGATGATTACATTATAAAGGGCTGTGGCTCCCAGGTCC
>NW_006775143.1:131871-150495 GCF_000442215.2 Lipotes vexillifer | reverse complement strand
GCATTCCTGAGTGGTTGAAGTTGCAAGAGTCTGGGAGAAGATTTATAATACATCTCAAAGAGGCAGAGGAAAAATGTAAGACTGTACATTTTCTGAAATAAATGCTCTAAGGTAAGGGAGATCAGGGGCCTATAGTCAGGAAGAAACCTGTCCAAAGTTTAGTCAAACTGAGGGAATGCTAAGACCATTCTGGTCACTCTATCATCTGATGCTTCTAGGTTTGAAAATTTAGTCACACTTGATGGAACCCTAACAACCTGGGTCTATTCTGCCACAGACTATCTGCTTGACCCTGGGCAATAATATTAAATTATCTTAGTCTCTACTTCCTAATTCTTCTACCGCAAAGCCTTTTCATTTTCTATTCCTTCTTCCTGGAAGGATCTTCTCTCAGATATCTGCTTGGCTGACTTCCCCATCTCCTCCTAGTCTTTGGTTTCAGTGGGGCTACCCTCACCACCATATAGAAAGTGGCAAATGTCACTCTGTTGCTTCTTATCCCCTTTATCCCTAATGTACTACATCATTTGTTTATTATGTTCTTATTGATGATCTGTTGCCTCTGCTGGAATGGCAGATTTATGGGCAAAGTAGCTCATCACAAAATTACTTACGATAAGAGATTTTAAAGGAAAAACCTAAGTGTACAACGTTAGAGGAATAGCTAATAAAGTCAACTCCTCTCCTCAGGGGAATAGTATGCAGCCATTTAAATTATGTTTATGGAGAGAGTCTAATAAGGAAAGTATGTGTGTGAAAAGGATCATTTAAAAGAATCTGAATATAAGATTACAAATAAGTATATTATGAAAACAAAAATTTAAAAAATAAAGAGAAAAAATATTAGAAGAAGATATGCCATGGCACTCATAATGATGACCTATACATGTTATTATATCTATAGCTGTATTTATATCTAGATAGATGTCCATTTATATATGTATATATAATGTTTTATTCTTTGTCTTAATTTCAATATTTTTCAATTTTTAAATAATGATCAGGTTTAAGAGTGGAAAAACAGAATCTTTTAAAAAATAAAGACTCTATGAGACTCCAAGATTATAAAGTTCCTAGTCCCCAATTTGTGACACATCCATGCAGTTCAGACTGCTTTGGTGCTTACAAGGGGACATGTGTAAAGTGAGTACCAAGAGAAAGCTAGAGCCTATCTTTTGGAAAAACTCCCATGGAATTTTGAAGGGGAGTGGAGAAATAGGAGCCTGGGCAGAAGAAACTAGAGGAAGGTAAACCACAGCTAGCGTTTTGGGGCAGAAGCATATGCCCATGGAGAGCTCTGGGGATCCTCCATGCTGCAGAGTAGAGCTGGGGAAGCAGTACAGCAGGTATTATCAATACCAGCCCAGTAACTAGGCAACTAAAAGATCTGTAAAGAAAGCACAGCTTCATGAGAAATGCAGGGATGTGTTTTAAGAAGACGTGGTGGGGATTAACAGCCCTGTGATTCATGGAAACGGCAATTTGTCACCAGTGCTATCTGCCGAGCGTAGGGGACAAAAGTATAGAGACAACACAGGAGAAATGTGGCAATGAACTGAGTGATAAGCACAGATGGGCGAAGCACCAGAAATCACTTCATTTTCATTATTTTGAGCTCTGCTTTCACCTAGGCAATGTCCCGGGGAATTGTTCTCCCTTTTTTTTTTTACTCTGGTTTGTTTTTTAAATGCTGAAATCAGTTTCTTTAGGATATCTCCTTGGACCAGAGGGAAGGCTCTGTTTTACTGAATACCTACTAGGTGTCAATCATTACCAGCTGTGGTATCTTTTAAACCTCTCCATGAGCAACAGTGTAGGCATTACTATTATTCTCATTTCAGAGAGTGGTAAATTAAGACTTAAAAGAGGTGGTGCAATTTTGTTACAAAATCAGTAACTTTAGAATCCTTGTATAGAATCCGTGCCCGGCTAGCTTTTCTTACCATCCCTTTCTACATTGCCGATCAAATTATATGTATGTGAATTTTTCCTCTTGGGCTGGGTTCAGAGAATCCGCAAAACCTGTTGCTCAGAATTCAGGATATTAAGGCTGATTGCAAAAGGAGGCTTTAGTGTTGAGTCTGTTGATTTTCCAGGCAGTGCACTAACTTGACAACTTCACATGCTTCTCCGCATTCAATTTTCTAGCAAAATGGAAAATGCAATTACAGTTTTCAGCAAAATATTGTTGTTGCTTCGAAAATAATTAAGCATCTTATTAAATTGCTATTTTACCAAGTGGGATGCAATGGCTCTACAGGGCTTTGTCAGGGAAAAGCAAGGGCTTTTCAGAAAGGTTGTGTATGTGTCTGTCAGGGGAATGCATCTCCAGTTAGTTAATAACCTGAGTTCTTAGGAGAAAGGGTGGCAAGGTGACTCCTTTATAGGGCAGACTCTCTTATTAGGAGTTTAATGCTAAGGTTGACTGAAGCTCTTTCCATTGCAGTAGCTTTGGAATTTATTTCTCCAGGATCCATTTTCACTGTTTCACCTTAAGGGAGTTGGCTGCGGGGAGAAATCCTAGGAGGTGAAACACCAGTTCGGAAAGTACTTAGTCTGTCAAAAAGGATAAAAGACGCCTTTATTAGAAAGCACAGGGAGCTTCCAGGAAGATGGCGGAGGAATAGGATGCGGAGACCGCCTTCCTCCCCACAGATACACCAGAAATACATCTACACGTGGGGCAACTCCTGCACAGCACCTACTGAACGCTGGCAGAAGACCTCAGGGCTCCCAAAAGGCAAGAAACCCCCCACGTACCTTGGTAGGGCAAAAGAAGAAAGAAAAAACAGAGACAAAAGAATAGGGACTGGACCCTCACCAGTGGGAGGGAGCTGTGAAGGAGGAAAGGTTTCCACACTCTAGGAAGCCCCTTCGCGGGCGGAGACTGCGGGTGGCGGAGGGAGGAAGCTTTGCAGCTGTGGAGGAGGGCGCAGCAACAGGGGTGCGGAGAGCAAAGCAGAGAGATTCCCGCACAGAGGATCGGGGCCGACCGGCACTCACCAGCCCGAGAGGCTTGTCTGCTCACCCGCCGGGGCGGGCGGGGCTGGGAGCCGAGGTTCGGGCTTCGGTCGGAGCGCAGGGAGAGGACTGGGGTTGGCGGCGTGAACACAGCCTGCAGGGGGTTAGTGTGCCACAGCTAGCCAGGAGGGAGTCCGGGGAAAAGTCTGGACCTGCCGAAGAGGCAAGAGACTTGTTCCCTCTTTGTTTCCTGGTGCGCGAGGAGAGGGGATTAAGAGCGCTGCTTAAAGGAACTCCCGAGACGGGCGTGAGCCGCGGCTAAAAGCACGGACCCCAGAGACGGGCATGAGACGCTAAGGCTGCTGCTGCTGCCACCAGGAAGCCTGTGTGCGAGCACAGGTCACTATCCACACCACTGTTCCGGGGAGCCTGTGCAGCCCGCCACTGCCAGGGTCCCAGGATCCAGGGACAACTCCCCCAGGAGAACGCACAGCGCGACTCAGGCTGGTGCAACATCATGCTGGCCTCTGCAGCCGCAGGCTCGCCCCGCACTCCGTGTCCATCCCTCCCCCGAGCCTGAGTGAGCCAGAGCCCCCAAATCAGCGGCTCCTTTAACCCCGTCCTGTCTGAGCGAAGAACAGACGCCCTCAGGCGACCTACACGCGGGCCAAATCCAAAGCTGAGCCCCTGGGAGCTGTGAGAACAAAGAAGAGAAAGGGAAATCTCTCCCAGAGCCTCAGGAGCAGCAGATGAAATCTCCACAATCAACTTGATGTACCCTACATCTGTGGAACACATGAATAGACAACGAATCATCCCAAATTAAGGAGGTGGACTTTGAGAGCAAGATTTATGATTTTTTCCCCTTTTCCACTTTTTGTGAGTGTGTATGTATATGCTTCTGTGTGAGACTTTGTCTGTATAGCTTTGCTTCCACCATTTGTCCAAGGGTTCTATCCGTCCGTTTTTGTTTTGTTTTGTTTTGTTTTTTAAATTTTTTTCTTAATAACTACTTTCTATTTTAATAACTTTATTTTACTTTATCTTCATTCTTTCTTTCCTTCCTTCCCTCCTTTAGATATATTTATGATTTTTTCCCCCTTTTCCTCTTTTTGTGAGTGTGTATGTGTATGCTTATGTGTGAGATTTTGTCTGTATAGCTTTGCTTCCACCATTTGTCCTAGGGTTCTATCCATCCGTTTTTTTCTCTTAATAATTATTTTTTTATTTTAATAACTTTATTATATTTTATCTTACTTTATTTTACTTTATCTTCTTTCTTTCTGTTTTCCTTCCTTCCTTCCTTCCTTCCTTCCTTCCTCCCTCCATCCCTCCCTCCTTTCTTTCTTTCCTTCTTTCTTTCCTTCTTTCTTTCTTTCTTTCTACTTCTACTAATTCTTTCTTTCTACTTTTTCTCCCTTTTATTCTGAGCCGTGTGAATGAAAGACTCTTGGTGCTGCAGCCAGGAGTCAGTGCTATGCCTCAGAGGTGGGAGAGCCAACTTCAGGACACTGGTCCACAAGAGACCTCGCAGCTTCACATAATATCAAATGGCGAAAATCTCCCAGAGATCTCCATCTCAACACCAGCACCCAGCTTCACTCAACGACCAGCATGCTAAAGTGCTGGACACCCTATGCCAAACAACTAGCAAGACAGGAACACAACCCCACCCATTAGCAGAGAGGCTGCCTAAAATCATAATAAGGCCATAGACACCCCAAAACACACCACCAGCCGTGGACCTGCCCACCAGAAATACAAGATCCAGCGTCATCCACCAGAACACAGGAACTAGTCCCTTCCACCAGGAAGCCTACAGAAACCACTGAACCAACCTTAGCCACTGGGGACAGACACCAAAAACAACGGGAACTACGAACCTGCAGCCTGCAAAAAGGAGACCCCAAACACAGTAAGATAAGCAAAATGAGAATACAGAAAAACACACAGCAGATGAAGGAGGAAGATAAAAACCCACCAGACCTAACAAATGAAGAGGAAATAGGCAGTCTACCCGAAAAAGAATTCAGAATAATGATAGTAAAGATGATACAAAATATTGGAAATAGAATAGACAAAATGCAAGAAACATTTAACAAGGACCTAGAAGAACTAAAGATGAAACAAACAATGAACAACACAATAAATGAAATGAAAAATACTCAAGATGGGATCAATAGCAGAATAACTGAGGCAGAAGAACGGGTAAGTGACCTGGAAGATAAAATAGTGGAAATAACTACTGCAGAGCAGAATAAAGAAAAAAGAATGAAAAGAACTGAGGACAGTCTCAGAGACCTCTGGGACAACATTAAATGCACCAACATTCGAATTATAGGGGTTCCAGAAGAAGAAGAGAAAAAGAAAGGGACTGAGGAAATATTTGAAGAGATTATAGTTGAAAATTTCCTTAATATGGTAGGGGAAATAGTTAATCAAGTCCAGGAAGCACAGAGAGTCCCATACAGGATAAATCAAAGGAGAAACACGCCAAGACACATATTAATCAAACTGTCAAAAATTAAATACAAAGAAAACATATTAAAAGCAGCAAGGGAAAAACAACAAATAACAACCAAGGGAATCCCCATAAGGTTAACAGCTGATCTTTCAGCAGAAACTCTGCAAGCCAGAAGGGACTGGCAGGACATATTTAAAGTGATGAAGGAGAAAAACCTGCAACCAAGATAACTCTAGCCAGCAAGGATCTCATTCAGATTTGATGGAGAAATTTAAACCTTTACAGACAAGCGAAAGCTGAGAGAGTTCAGCAGCACCAAACCAGCTTTACAACAAATGCTAAAGGAACTTCTCTAGACAAAAACACAAGAGAAGGAAAAGTCCTATAATAACGAACCCAAAACAATTTAGAAAATGGGAATAGGAACATACATATCGATAATTACCTTAAATGTAAATGGACTAAATGCTCCCACCAAAAGACACAGATTGGCTGAATGGATACAAAAACAAGACCCATATATATGCTGTCTACAAGAGACCCACTTCAGACCTAGAGACACATACAGACTGAAAGTAAGGGGATGGAAAAAGATATTCCATGCAAATGGAAACCAAAAGAAAGCTGGAGTAGCAATTCTCATATCAGACAAAATAGACTTTAAAATAAGGACTATCAGAAGAGACAAAGAAGGACACTACATAATGATTAAGGGATCGATCCAAGAAGAAGATATAACAATTGTAAATATTTATGCACCCAACATAGGAGCACCTCAATACATAAGGCAAAAACTAGCAGCCATAAAAGGGGAAATCGACAGTAACACATTCATAGTAGGGGACTTCAACACCCCACTTTCACCAATGGACAGATCATCCAAAATGAAAATAAATAAGGAAACACAAGCTTTAAATGATACATTAAACAGGATGGACTTAATTGATATTTATAGGACACTCCATCCAAAAACAACAGAATACACATTTTTCTCAAGTGCTCATGGAACATTCTCCAGGATAGATCATATCTTGGGTCACAAATCAAGCCTTGGTAAATTTAAGAAAATTGAAATTATATCAAGTATCTTTTCCGACCACAACGCCATGAGATTAGATATCAATTATAGGAAAAGAGCAGTAAAAAATACAAACACATGGAGGCTAAACAATACACTACTTAGTAACGAAGTGATCACTGAAGAAATCAAAGAGGAAATTAAAAAATACCTAGAAACAAATGACAATGGAGATACAACGACCCAAAACCTATGGGATGCAGCAAAAGCAGTTCTAAGAGGGAAGTTTATAGCAATACAAGCCCACCTTAAGAAGCAGGAAACATCTCGAATAAACAACCTAACCTTGCACCTCAAGCAATTAGAGAAAGAAGAACAAAAAAACCCCAGAGTTAGCAGAAGGAAAGAAATCATAAAAATCAGATCAGAAATAAATGAAAAAGAAATGAAGGAAACAATAGCAAAGATCAATAAAACTAAAAGCTGGTTCTTTGAGAAGATTAACAAAATTGATAAACCATTAGCCAGACTCATCAAGAAAATAAGGGAGAAGACTCAAATCAATAGAATCAGAAATGAAAAAGGAGAAGTAACAACTGACACTGCAGAAATACAAAAAATCATGAGGGATTACTACAAGCAACTCTATGCCAATAAAATGGACAATCTGGAAGAAATGGACAAATTCTTAGAAATGCACAAACTGCCAAGACTGAATCAGGAAGAAATAGAAAATATGAACAGACCAATCACAAACACTGAAATTGAAACTGTGATTAAAAATCTTCCAACAAACAAAAGCCCAGGACCAGATGGCTTCACAGGCGAATTCTATCAAACATTTAGAGAAGAGCTAACACCTATTCTTCTCAAACTCTTCCAAAATATAGCAGAGGGAGGAACACTCCCAAACTCATTCTACGAGGCCACCATCACCTTGATACCAAAACCAGACAAGGATGTCACAAAGAAAGAAAACTACAGGCCAATATCACTGATGAACATAGATGCAAAAATCCTCAACAAAATACTAGCAAACAGAATCCAACAGCACATTAAAAGGATCATACACCATGATCAAGTGGGGTTTATTCCAGGAATGCAAGGATTCTTCAATATACGCAAATCTATCAATGTGATTAACCATATTAACAAATTGAAGGAGAAAAACCATATGATCATCTCAATAGATGCAGAGAAAGCTTTTGACAAAATTCAACACCCATTTATGATAAAAACCCTGCAGAAAGTAGGTGTAGAGGGAACTTTCCTCAATATAATAAAGGCCGTATATGACAAGCCCACAGCCAACATCATCCTCAATGGCGAAAAACTGAAAGCATTTCCACTAAGGTCAGGAACAAGACAAGGTTGCCCACTCTCACCACTCTTATTCAACATAGTTTTGGAAGTTTTAGCCACAGCAATCAGAGAAGAAAAGGAAATAAAAGGAATCCAAATCGGAAAAGAAGAAGTAAAGCTGTCACTGTTTGCAGATGACATGATACTATACATAGAGAATCCTAAAGATGCTACCAGAAAACTACTAGAGCTAATCAATGAATTTGGTAAAGTAGCAGGATACAAAATTAATGCACAGAAATCTCTGGCATTCCTATATACTAATGATGAAAAATCTGAAAGTGAAATCAAGAAAACACTCCCATTTACCATTGCAACAAAAAGAATAAAATATCTAGGAATAAACCTACCTAAGGAGACAAAAGACCTGTATGCAGAAAATTATAAGACACTGATGAAAGAAATTAAAGATGATACAAACAGATGGAGAGATATACCATGTTCTTGGATTGGAAGAATCAACATTGTGAAAATGACTCTACTTCCCAAAGCAATCTATAGATTCAATGCAATCCCTATCAAACTACCACTGGCATTTTTCACAGAACTAGAACAAAAAATTTCACAATTTGTATGGAAACACAAAAGACCCCGAATAGCCAAAGCAATCTTGAGAACAAAAAATGGAGCTGGAGGAATCAGGCTGCCTGACTTCAGACTATACTACAAAGCTACAGTAATCAAGACAGTATGGTACTGGCACAAAAACAGAAAGATAGATCAATGGAATAGGATAGAAAGCCCAGAGATAAACCCATGCACATATGGTCACCTTATCTTTGATAAAGGTGGCAGGAATATACAGTGGAGAAAGGACAGCCTCTTCAATAAGTGGTGCTGGGAAAATTGGATAGGTACATGTAAAAGTATGAGATTAGATCACTCCCTAACACCATACACAAAAATAAGCTCAAAATGGATTAAAGACCTAAATGTAAGGCCAGAAACTATCAAACTCTTAGAGGAAAACATAGGCAGGACACTCTATGACATAAATCACAGCAAGATCCTTTTTGACCCACCTCCTAGAGAAATGGAAATAAAAACAAAAATGAACAAATGGGACCTAATGAAAGTTCAAAGCTTTTGCACAGCAAAGGAAACCATCAACAAGACCAAAAGACAGGGCTTCTCAAAATGGATTAAAGACCTAAATGTAAGGCCAGAAACTATCAAACTCTTAGAGGAAAACATAGGCAGAACACTCTATGACATAAATCACAGCAAGATCCTTCTTGACCCATCTCCTAGAGTAATGGAGATAAAAACAAAAATAAACAAATGGGACCTAATGAAACTTCAAAGCTTTTGCACAGCAAAGGAAACCATAAACAAGACCAAAAGACAGCCCTCAGAATGGGAGAAAATATTTGCAAATGAATCAACTGACAAAGGTTAATCTCCAAAATTTATAAGCAGCTCATGCAGCTTAATAACAAAAAAACAAACAACCCAATCGAAAAATGGACAGAAGACCTAAATAGACATTTCTCTAAAGAAGACATACGGGTGGCCAAGAAGCACATGAAAAGCTGCTCAACATCATTAATTATTAGGGAAATGCAAATCAAAACTACAATGAGGTATCACCTCACACCAGTCAGAATGGCCATCATCAAAAAAATCTAGAAACAATAAATGCTGGAGAGGGTGTGGAGAAAAGGGAACCCTCTTGCACTGTTGGTGGGAATGTAAATTGATACAGCCACTGTGGAGAACAGTATGGAGGTTCCTTAAAAAACTACAAATAGAACTACCATATGACCCAGCAATCCCACTACTGGGCATATACCCTGAGAAAACCATAATTCACAAAGAGTCATGTACCAAAATGTTCATTGCAGCTCTGTTTACAATAGCCTGGAGATGGAAACAACCTAAGTGTCCATCATCAGATGAATGGATAAAGATGATGTGGCACATATATACAATGGAATATTACTCAGCCATAAAAAGAAAGGAAATTGAGCTATTAGTAATGAGGTGGATAGACGTAGAGTCTGTCATACAGAGTGAAGTAAGTCAGAAAGAGAGAGAGAAATACCATATGCTAACACATATATATGGAATTTAAGAAAAAAAATGTCATGAAGAACCTAGGGGTAAGACAGGAATAAAGACACAGACCTACTAGAGAATGGACTTGAGGATGTGGGGAGGGGGAAGGGTAGGTGTGACAAAGCGAGAGAGAGGCATGGACATATGTACACTACCAAACGTAAGGAAGCATCCGCATAGCACAGGGAGATCAGCTCGGTGCTTTGTGACTACCCGGAGGGGTGGGATAGGCAGGGTGGGAGGGAGGGAGATGCAAGAGGGAAGAGATATGGGAACATATGTATATATATAACTGATTCATTTTGTTGTAAAGCAGAAACTAACATACCATTGTAAAGCAATTATACTCCAATAAAGATGTTAAAAAAAAAAAAAGAAAGCACAAAAAGGACTGAGCATTGATTGTTCACCTACTATGCTCCGGGCATTGGATAAAGATATTCTTTCTTTTATTTAGAGAGAAAGAGAATGCTTCATTAATATCAAAGACAAACTCACAGTTTACTAAGCATCTATGCTGTGCCAGGCTCTGTGCAAAAGTACTTAACATGCAGTTTCTCACTGATTGCCATATCTGCCTGAATAGGCATTTAGCAGAGATGAGGAACTATAAGCACAAAGAGATTAATAAATTGCCTAAGCCACAGAGCAAGTAAATAGGAGAGGTGGCTTGATTTCTAGAATCTTCATCTTGGCCACTGTTTTTTAATCAGTAGCTTAAAAAACTAATGCTCGGATACTAAAGAATTTATTCTATGTGGATAAAAACCTTGTATAACATTACATGTTTAAAGGAAAACAAGCCTCATTTCAGAGCCTAGCTCTGTTTTGGGAATGTGGGCAATTTACTTTGTGTTTCTGAGGCTCTATCTCTTCACCAATGTTACTGAAACCAGAGTAGACATTAGAATCACCCAGAGGTGCTTTGTGACCACCTAGAGGGGTGGGATAGGGAGGGTGGGAGGGAGGGAGATGCAAGAGGGAGGAGATATGGGGATATATGTATATGTATAGCTGATTCACTTTGTTATAAAGCAGAAACTAACACATCATTGTAAAGCAATTATACTCCAATAAAGATGTTAAAAAATTAAAATAAAAATTAAAAAAAAAAAAAGAATCCCCTGGAGGGCTTGCTAAAATCCAGATTGCTGGGTCCTACCCCCAGGGTTATTGACTCAGTTTGTCTGGAGTGGGCCTGAGGATTTGCATTTCTCCCAGGTGATGCTGACGCCACAGATTTAGGACATCACCTGGACAAACTCTATTATCCATACTCTGAATCCAAACTCTGGTTTTCCCTGGACTGAAAGAGAGAGTTTGCTCTCTACAGAGCATTAGCTTTGGGGACCTGGTCTGATTCTTCCCTCTTTATTTGCTATGTGGTCTTAGACAAGTTGATTAATCCTTTTGAGCCTCAATATCTTCATCTGTAAAATAGGGCTATTGCTTTCTTTGTCACCACCCTGTTGGGGAGGATTATAAGAAGTCTCTTATGGATGGCATCTAGCCTATTTTCTGGCTCAAATACTCAATAGATGTTGATTCTCAACATTGGAAAGTTATCAAGATTATTTTCATGATGCCTGGCTTCATACTCATTTATTTTTTTTATTCACTGAATCTACCAAGCACTGTAACATTTTCTTGGCAGTTTTTTTTATTTCTTAGGTCTTTGCAGTTTCCATTATAAAAATATGCTGTATATACTGTAGAACACCCAGATTAGAGCAAGGGCCGCACCCACACTACACATCATTATTGTTGGAAAATACTACATGTATAGTTTTAGTTCAGAAGTCAGATTCACGGAATTCCCCCGAAGAATTCTGAGTGTTTTTGGATTTAAGGCTTCTAGAACCTTCAAGGACCAGGAATCACCAGGGAAGAACCCCAGAGAGGTAAAAATCAAGTTGCAGCATGGTTAACCCCTTGATGCCAGAGGGACCGTGTCTCAAATTGAGAAATTTCCTACCCTATCCTCTCAAGAAGGCACTGCTACTGAATTTATATTAATAACTATCCATCACACTAGTTAGAAACTTAAATGAATTAAACATATGTTTTATTATTTTAAATAAAACCTTACATCTCCCACCCCCCACAGCTCCAGGCAGAAGTCCCTGAATACTGTTTTCCCCCTCATCTTTGTCCAGGTTGAAAATCAATGTATCTGGTTCACCTTGAATCTCGAGCTGCATATTTTTAGCAGCAGAAAAGCCTATGTTGCCAGCATCCCTGGGAAAAAGGCAGATAACCCCCCGGTGTCCTCCAGCCAAGGAGGAGGGCAGAGGGTTCAGAGGAGCAGATTGCCTGCAGCTTGGATAATTCACCAGCCTCCACTGTTAACCAAGGAGCTTGCTGGGTGGTGCCAGGGACTAAAGGACCATGGATCAGGAGTTAGAATTTTCAGAAAAGGTCCCTGATCTCAGGCCAACAGTTCCTTTAACTATTGAGATCAAGGTGGGAAGAAGGTTTAGAGTAATTTAAGAAAAGCTCTCATGCATTATTATTGTTGTGGATACCAAGCAGTATCTATTAAGGAATGGATGTAATAGGCAGTAGGAATTATAATAGTTAAAGCTCCAATATGCTTACTATGTGCTACTCACTGTTCTGTGTTTATCTTTGTTGACTCATTTTATTGTCATAACATTTTATAGATGAGAGAAAAAAAAAAGCAAGGAACTGAGAGGTTGATGAACTACCAGGTGCTATGTCATTAATTATACTATGATTTCGAGGGAAGGGTTTTCTTAAAACCTTAATTTAGCAGATGAAAAAAATTGAAGGTGACTTCCCTGAGATTCCACAGCTTGCTTGAGAAAGAGCTATAGACTCTGAGCCCACAGGGTAGAAATCTTTGCTAGATTAATCTGAAGCCTTCCTGGAGGTGATGAGACTTGATCAAGCTTTGCAGTATAGAACAAGCCATAATGAGGAGTGCATCTCGTGAAGATTCAGGAAGACCAGGTTCCCACCATGCCTTCCCTAAAGATTTTCATCATGGCCCACAACCTCTACCCTCTTTATATGCCCAGAGTGATTGGAAAGGTCAAATGTTAAAATGGATATAAACTCTGCCTGAAATGCCATGTGATGGATCCACATGGCAAACTCCTATTCATCCGTCCAACCCTCATATCAAGGTTCACCACTCCAAGCAGCCATCTTTTCCTCTCCCTCTCTTTTCTGGGGAAGATTTCCTCTCTTTTTTATTTGCCCTCATGATATCTTCACTCACACGGCACTTGAGATCCTCTGTGGGAAGAATAGCTGAGTCTTGCCTTATTGGTGTCCTCATTCCAGTCACGTGGACATCACTCAGGAAGTGTTTAATTAGTTATCTGCGTGGTCTTTTCTCAATCCTACGGCGTTTTCCTCTCCCTGTGTAAAAGAAGGCTAGATCATTAATTGCACAAATAATTATTAGGGAACTCTGAGCAGGGCACTGTTGTAAATGCAGGTGATACAGTTGTAAATATGATGGAATATATATTACTTAACAGAGGATGCAGCCAACGGACAGGAACATACGAGAGTATGGGAAGAGAGAGAGAGAAAGGCAGAGGGATGAACTACCTAAGTTGCTTTATCCACTTGTGTCTCCCTAAAAGTCGTATGTTGAGGTCCTAACCCTCAGTGTGATGGTGTTAGGAGACAGATCCTTTGGGTGGTAATTAGGATGTGAGGGCAGAGCCCTCATGAGTGAGATTAGTGCCTTTATAGAATTGGCCCAAGAGAACTCCCTTGCCCCTTCCACCGTGTGAATGTACAGTGAAAAGATGGCTATCTTTTTTTCTTTTTCTTTTTTTTTTTTTTGCGGTACGCGGGCCTCTCACTGTTGTGGCCTCTCCCGTTGCGGAGCACAGGCTCCGGACGCGCAGGCTCAGCGGCCATGGCTCACGGGCCCAGCCGCTCCGCAGTATGTGGGATCTTCCCAGACTGGGGCACGAACCCGCGTCCCCTGCATCGGCAGGCGGACTCTCAACCACTGCGCCACCAGGGAAGCCCAAGATGGCTATCTTTTAAGTGGGCTCTTGTTGGACACGAAATCTGCCAGAGCCATAATCTTGGATTTCCCAGTTGCCAGAACTGTGAGACATAAATGTGTGTTGTTTATAAGTGCTCCAGTTTATGGCATTTTTGTTACAGCAGCTCACGCGGACTAAGACATGCTTATACCCATCCAATCATTCATCAAAAATCATAAGCATATATTATATGCCATGGGCTGTGCTAAGTACTGAAATATAACCTTGAACAAGATCTAATCCTTGCCCTTAAAATACTTACACCCTAGCCAAATCCCCAGTTATAATCATAGCCCTGGGATTTGGGCCACAAATATAGAATGGAAGCAAATAATCTTGCCTGTTATGGGCATAGCCTGGCTTGCAAGATTTCCTCATGGCTCCGTGTTTTCTCCTGGGAAAGGGAGCCATGGTTCCAGGGGCCCCATGCAGCAGTGACATTTCCTCTGGCTATTAATCAGCACCTTTACCAGTGCAGCAGCACTGTGGGGACAGGAGGATGGAGGATGTCTCAGATGCTGTTTACTATCTCTCTAGAGAAAGTCTCTGACCTCAATTTCCTTTATTGACCCATTTCATGCTAGTGGAGTGAATTTTCAAGGCTCTTTAGGGACAAATCAGCTCCTCTTGTCCTTGTTAAATGGACATACTCCATGTAGTCATGGATGGACACAACCTTATCATTGGGAAGATAAGGTCTGAAGTGCATGATTTGGCTGCAGTGACCCAGACTGCACCTAAGTCTTTAGAAATCAGGCTCTAGTGGCATCATTTCATGAGCAGGACTTAGGATTGGTTCCACATTCTTATCCTAATTTGAAACAGAAGGAGGGCAGACAGAGTGACTTTGCCCCTAACTTAAATTATACTTAGGCTTCCCCAGGGAGACACCACTGCCACACGCCCTCCACCTCAAGGAGGACTGCAGAAAGGAATTGTATAGGACAGAAAGGAAGAATTGAAGGTAGAAAGAGAGAGAAAGTAGAAGAGGAGGAGAAAACAGCCATAAGGGATTGAGAGTATGATCAAACAGGGAAGATTTCCAGAGAGAAAAAGTAAAAGGTTAAAATTAACTAATAGGATGGATGCATCAGTCAGGATGGACTAAGTTATGCTGTAGTAACAAATAACTCTAAAATTTCAGCAACTTAAATCAACAAGAGTTTATTTCTCGTTTAAGCTGCATGTCTATTGTGAGTCAGAAGGATTACTGTGATCATTGCAGTCACTCCAGAATTCAGGTAGTGGAACAGGCAGCCTCTCATCTGTTTCTGGTCACCACATCAAAGGGAAACTGAGTTCAGAAGGATCTCTAGCAATTAAATGCTCTGAACCCAATAGTAACACACATAATTTTTGCCTGTACTGTATTGGATGACCAAGTCACATGGCCCCACTCCCCCAGGAGGTACCAGAGCTACGCACTCAGGAATCAGAGAGCGCCGGTGTCTACCCCAAGGGGCCTGGGAATCGAAGGAGATTCCTCAGAGGTGCTCCTGCCAGTATAGTGTTTGCAGAAGTGGTCAGGTCTCCAAACTCTCTCTGATGAAGATCCTGGTCCTAGTAGGAGTGTGACTACTCTTCCTGAGAATTTAAAAGGAAACTGATAACAAAGCATAGGAAGGAACAATAAAGTCAGATAAGACCATGTTTAATGAGATAATATTCTACTTTTTCTTTCCATTTCTGCTTTTCTGTGCAAGTTTGAATTCTGGCTCCATCTTTTCTGAACTCTGTGACTTGGAGGAAGTTCCCACTCTGTGACACAGATTCCTCACTTTATAAAAATGAGCATAACAACATTACAAATATTAGACTTTTGTGGATATTTATTGAGTTAATACAGGTAAAGGGCTTAGGACAGTTCCTGACACACACTAATAAGTATTCTGTGGTATTTAGCATCCTTCGTCTTAACAACTCGGTGAGGTAGGCTGTGAGTCATGTTGAACGGGCTGGGAAGTGAGACCTGGGAGGCTAAGAATAATCAATATCATGTATGTGGTCACTAGTGGAGCCAAGGTTCACTCACATTTAGGGACTTTGATTCCAGAGACTGAAGTTTACATTTCACATCAAAATCATCATTCCAGTTGATCCCTTCAGTAGCTCTGTGGGCTAGAGTCAACAACATTTTGGCTATTACTGCCATCACTACAGCTTCCAGGTATCACTCATAAAATACCTGTGTCTGCTTTACGAAAATTACAGCTAAGCCTCCTAACAGTACCCTGAGGTTAAGTATTGTCACCTTTCTTTTTTTTAATTGAAGCATAGTTGATTTACAATATTGTGTTAGTTTCAGGCATATGGCAAAGTGATTCAATTATGTATTTTTTTCAGATTATAATCTGTTACAGGTTATTACAAGATACTGAATATAATTCCCTCAAAGAAGTTAAATAGGGCATTAGTCTGCCAGGACTGCAATAACAAAGTAACACAGACTGCATGGTTTAAACAACATAAATGTATCTTCTCACAGTTCTGGAGACTAGAAGTCCAAGATAAAGGTATTGGCAGGGTTGGTTTCTTCTGAGCCCTCTCTCCTTGGCTTGTAGATGGCCATCTTCTCCCTGTGTCTTCACATCATCTTCCCTCTGTGTGTCTGTGTCCTAATCTCTTTTTATAAGGACACTAGTCATATTGGATTAAGGTCCAGCTATGCGATCTCATTTTACCTTACTTACTTCTTTAAAAGCCATGTCTCCAAATACAGTCACATACTGGGGTACTGGGGCTAAAACTTCAAAATGTGGATTGGAGGGAACACAATTCAGCCTGTAACAAGCAGCCTGCGTCCAGATGGAGCCAGGATTTAAACATAGACTATTCTGATTCCAAGTCCATATGATGCTTCCACCTTCAAGCCATTAGTAAATCCCTCCTGTATGCTTAGCACAGTGCTTGGTGTTTTGCCTTCCTTTTTTTTACATATAGTTCTCAAAGGAAATGTTGGCCCCTTTGGGTAGATGAGAAAATTAGGGACTCATGGTAGGGAGGAATTTCTTCCAGTTTGGTCACTGTTGGTCACCTTGGGGTGCGTTCAGATCTTCTTACCCTTGACTAAGAAGAAACTTTCTCCCTCCTTTAGTTTGCTCCTTTGGAAATGAGGCAACCCTTTTAAAATAATGCCATATCCATTACATCACCAAATGTTAATATTTTTTTACAGTACCCACTATGTGCAAACATGAGGAAAGGCACTTAACACATAGAAAGCGAAGACACAATGACAGATGTTTTAGGAAATTGCAACCCAGAAGAAAAGGCAAGTAATAGGGAGTAAAATAAAAATACCACTCGATGTTCAATGGGAAGTGCTGTCAATAAATCATGTAAAAAAACGTCAGAGGAAGACAAAACAACTATAGACTATGTATTCAGGGAAGACATCTTGCCAGGGCGTAAGGAATGAGCTGGGGGTAGGGGTGGCTAGGATGCCAGCAATGACAGAGGCAGAGGTTCTCAAGAGGTGTTTGGGGGACAATTTCTGGTCATAGACTTGCTTATCTATTAATGGTTCACCATTGCCTGCAAAGTAAATCCAAGTTTCGTAGACTTTGCAATCAACTAGCTGATGCTTCAGCCCTATCATCCACCCCCCACACCCATTGTGTAATGATGGACTAAGAGCCAGTCCCTAAAATGCCTTTCATTTCTGGCTCTGGTCCTTCACTTGTGGACAGGAACAGTGGCAGAAAGGAAGATGCAGGGGTCTCAGTCATGCAGGTCCAAATTCTGGCTCTGCTACTTACTAACTAGTGGGACATTTGGCAAGTTATTCAACCTCTCACTTTGTTGGCCCATAAAATAAGAATAGCAATAACTACCTGGCAAGGGATAGGGGAATATGTAATGAAATGAAGTAAATAAAGTACCTAACTTACCACCTACTCTATTATGTATACTCAGGAAATGGTAGTTATCATTATAATAATGATGTCTTCCTTGTGCCAGCAACTCGCTTCTACTGCTTCTTAGCCTAAACAATTCCCACAGCACTTGTTCATGTTTACACCTGAGCGTTATATAACTGCATTCTATTACTTACAGAGAGAAGCAATGCCATGTGGTGTTTAGGAGCTCAGTCCTGCAGTCAGTCTGCTTACCATTTATTAACTGTGTGACTTTGGGCAAGTTATTTGGTCTCTCTGTGTCTCAGCTTTTCTACATATAAGATGGAGAACAGAGCATTATCTCATTCACAGAGACAATTTGAAGATTAAATGAGTTTACACTATAGTGCCTGGAATATAGTACCTACTCAATAAATGGTGGTTCTTGTTATCTCCACTTCATAGAGGAAGAAAGAGGTTATGTAATTTGGCTGACGTTGAATGACTAGTGGGACAACAAATTTCAGCATCAGAATTTTGTGTTAGATGACTGTGCTCTTAATCACCAGACCTTTGGCTTCCTGCATAAATAAGAAGCACTTCCAAGTCCTTCCTCACTGTCATCATCTGATACACATACTTGACAGCTCTGCAAGCCAGGCAACAGACTATTAGACTAGAGATAGGAAGATCTCCCTCCAACTTCCATTCCACTTATAAAGAAATCTGCCTGGATACCACCCACTTCCTCCCTCTACCCTCAACACAGATGCATTTTGCATATGGAAACAGAAGGATCACTGGTAAAGTGCCATGTGCAGGGTCAAATGATCAAGACCAAAATCCGGCTTACATTTAGATGACTGCTGATTTTTTGAGTTCCTGCTG